>NC_071571.1:106915213-107215560 GCF_024509145.1 Vidua macroura
AAAGTGTAAAGGTTAACACCTAAGGTAACTTAAGAAGCAGCAGCAAAGCCCTATGCAGACTTAGCTGGCGTTCACTGCAATCTCTGGGGCACATCTGTAGATATTAAAACAGCCCTTCCAAATGTACTGCCTCTTATATAATTCCACTGTGATTATTATTACTAATAACATTTTCTTACATAAACTACTGTATTCAGATCTAATTTGCCTTAGGAAAGCATCCAATACATATACATACTGATACTGGATCCTACCAGAAGCAGCAAAGTGAATAGCAATGAAAAACAACAGTACCTATATCCCAGTGTTTCGCTTTGATGGATCATATGAAGAATGTAGGATTCCTTGCTTGTTCCTGTCAGGCCAGGCAATAACAGGACAGTGGGTCTTGTGCTGGCATCTGGATAATATGAGCTGCCATTATTATCAAACCAATCCAGTGAAATCTGTCCTCCATCTGCTGTTTTAATGAGCTCACTGAAAGGTACATTTTAAGACAACACTGATTAGATTGAAAAATACATACATGCTATTAAGAGTGCAGTTTACAAATTAAGAGGCATGAATTCTGCATTTTTCATTAGGTTTTAATACTCAAAGTGCCACCTGACTAGGCATGTCTGCATTCAGAAGGAGTTACATGTAGAGCTGACAAGAGTTAGAACAGTCAATTTGCAGAGTAATTCCCATCCAGTAAATGAAGACAGTAAATGAAGACATGGCCTTTCATAATTTGCTGCTGATGTACTGGAAGCTTGTAACTAATGTGATTTTTGGCACTGCCTTGTGTTTTATAAAGGCATTTTGGTGTACTACAGAGTTCCTTTGAATCATCTGAGAATCTTTTGATAGCAAACTGGGTAATGTGATAAACATTTATCACTTTATTTTTCCCCTCTTCATCCAAACAAGTAGAATGTATAATGGATTGTTATATTTTAAACATGCAGAACACAGACACACACGACTGCATCTTTCACCCCAGACTGTGCTAGAATGCACTCTTACAGCATATATCTTAATAATGCAACAAATATTGCAATATATCTCAGGAAGATATACATGCATTAAACAATGACAAAAAATTTTCATTCTTTTTTTCAGAAACATATAAGTCTTCCCACTTCCTGGAAATTTGAGCAGTTAAAGTGCTACTTTACTTCCATAATTTAGAAAAGTAGTTATCCAAATGGAGAAGAGATAGCCAAACATGTAGATAAAAGCTAATATATACATGTTTGAATGGTTTGAGGGAGTTGGTGTGGAAACTGCTGAAGTGTAAGCCTACCTTGCATTTTATTTTTCTTTTGAAATTCTTGGTAATGACTACAGCAGATTTTAAAGGTGACCAGCCTTGTCGGACTCATTAGCTCAGCTTTGCCCTTTTTCAGTAATGGGAAGTAGATGCACTGCTAGTGAGTACTGCCAACACAATCCAAAATGGTGCAAAATAAGCACTGCTCCATGGAACTATGTTTCTTTTCTCAAAACCCTTGAAATAAAAGTGCACAAGAAGGACTAGAAGAAGTGGACATGGCCATACCACTGAAATGTTTCCTAGTTACTAAAACTAAGGAAAGCTGCTAAATGCTGAATCTATTCTACAGTGCAAGCAAAGCTGAAACAACTTGTGTTGCATCCAGGTTCCGGCGTATAAAAGTCCTTCTCCTTAGGTCTTGTGCCAAACGCTTCATTTGCCAGACTAAGTCTCATTTCTGTGTGAAAGAGATCAGCTGAGGACAAAAAATAAATATAAGGCATTTTTTCCCTCTTAGAATGAAGGAAATGTTGCCTTTCATGCCTCTTAGGCATGAAAGAACACAACAAATACTCCACAGGTAAAAGTTACTCTGAAAATCCCAGAAGTTCTGTATATTCAAAACGAGGCTGAATGTGGCTGTGCTATGGTTAAGGTACAACATGTTATTTTAATGGACAGATACAGTGACTGCATGACCTTTGCAAAATTATGGCATTCAAACACCAGAATACTTGATAAGCCAAGTAACTGTGCTACCATTCAGAGGGGCCTCTACAGGCTGCAGAAATGGGTTGACAGGAACTTCACCAGCTTCAGTGAGGGGAAGTGAAAGTCCTGGGCCTGGGAAGGAACAACCCCATGTACTAGGAGAGGCTGCCCATCTGGAAAACAGCTTGGCAGAAAAGGACCCAGAGGTGGACACCATGTTGAACACAAGCCAATCATGTGCCCTTGCAGGAACGATGGCCAAAAGTCTGGAGGTTGTGGAGGCTTAGAAGGTGTATAGCCAGCAGATTGAGGGAGATGATCCTGCCCCACTATGGAGCACTGGTGAGGCCATACCTGGAGAACTGAGTCCAGCTCTGAGCTCCCCAGTCCAAGGCAGACACGAACTGGAGATAGTCCAGCAAAGGGCCACAAAGACGATGAACAAACTGGAGCCTATCTCCTATGAGGAAAGGCTGGGACAGCTGGGACTGCTCAGCCTGAAGAAAAGGCTCAGAGGAAACTTAGTAATGTGTTTATATACCTGAAGGGAAGGTGCAAAGAGGATGGAGCCAGGCTCCTTTCAGTGGTGCCCACTGACAGAACAAGAGGCAGTGGTGCCCATTGACAGAACAAGAGGCAATGGGCCCAACCTGAAGCACTGGCACCATTTGCCATGGGGTATTGTGCAGTCACCATCCTTATGGAAATACAAAAGCTATTTTGACATGATCTGGGGCAATTGGCTCTGTGTAACCCTCCTTGGGCAAGGTGGTTGGACTAGGTGACCTCCAGAGGTCTTTTAAGACCTCATCCACTGTGTAATCATGTGAACATATAACCACATCAGTTCCTATATCATCACCCATATTTCATTGCTACAAAACTCTGAGCTAAAATAGGGCCATTTGGGAACACTGTCCTTTCAAACCTACTTCATATTGAATCCATGATAAAGGTAGTTCCAAGTCTATGACAAAGTTGTAAAGGTGAGCATAAAGCAAAAAAATACCAGGCACAAACTTGAGCAATGACAGTGGGTGTGCCACAGAGTAAGAGAACAGCTGGATATCAAATCAATCACTTTCCAGAATAAAGGCACTTACTTCCTGTACTGTACTTGGGGTCTAGATGTGATAAAGGGGCGCAGGAGTGTCTGTACCCGACCTTCCCAGCACCAAATCGTGGGATAGTAAGTTTCTGTCACAACAGGGCAATATTCCTCAAGAAAGCGGCAGAAACGGTCATTGCTTGCCACCAGCTGGGGTTTCTAGGAAAAGAGAATACAGTCAGACATGGGCTTTCTTATGAAACAAACTAAAAAACAAATAAAAAATAAATAAAGCTTATTTAAATCCTCTCTCAGTGAATTATTTTATCTATATAATCATTTGCAACGCTCTTACCTTTAATGGTACAAAGAGAAGTAAATGAAAACCAAAGTGCCAAAATGCCCAAGCAAAAAGTGAAACCCATTAAGCATAATGGATTCCTTACCTATTTCGAATAACACACTGATCTAGCTCTACTTTTATCAGTATTGTATCTTCACTGACAAATTAAAATCACACCGTTTCTTAGTAAACAAGAAAGATTTTACCAAGTCTGTTTTCTTGGACCACACAAAAATGACACTTAATTCATGTATGCACTTTGACCAGAGTACCTTTTTTAACCTGGTAGGACACTTCTCCTCCCATCTCATTCTACAGTACACAAGTGCATTGGTTCCTCCTCTCTAATAATGCTCTGCATGCAGACAATTTGCTTACAGTTTCCACTTGTTTACCAAACAACATGGAAAAGTCCCTGTATACCAAACATCTCAGATTTTAGCAACCATATTTCTTATACCTCTCTGTCACAATGACTCCCCAGCATGCAAGCATTAATAGGACAATAATACATGCTTTGAGGAAAGCCATTCCACATAAACAGCTATAATGGCACATCCTTAATTTTTCTCCTCTGACCAAAATCAAGTACTCTCTTCTCTATGAAGAGGAAGGCTATGTTCCCAGCGGTTCTCTGAAGGACTGTGGCAACACTCAGGTCCTGGGTCAAAAACCTTTTGATATGCGTATTTTCAAGTGATTACACATTCAACGAGGCGCTTCAGGGGAGGGCCACTTCAGATCTCGTCAGGCTCACTGTATCCAAGTAATTTGCGATTGCCTAATTTATCTGTAAAACTACTGCTGATGAGGAGATGCCCAAGAGTGCTCCAGCTCCCAAAACGCTGCCATGGTGCCCCCAGAGGTACTTGGATGGTACCGACGGGGACACAAGGGCAGCAAAACTACTTTATCACTTGCCAAGCTACTGAACCAAGTAGGTCGGGTTTGTGTTGTGGAGGGCAGTCTCCTAACCTCCCTTGCCAAACCATGGCACCCGGCCAAGCTCTCTAACTGGTACAATTGCATTTTGGGGACTGCCGAGACCGGAGCCTCTTCCCCTCCCAGATCGAGCAGGACCAGGGGAGCCCTCCCTCACCGCAGGCCGGCGGCCTCCGGGGGTCCCCGGCGGCCCCTGCACAAGATGCAGTCCCGGCGAGCGGGGAGGCTGCGCTGCCGGGCCCCTGTGGGGCTCCAGCGGGGTTTCGGCCGGCCGGGACCCCGGGGCGGCACCTCCAGGGGACGGACGAGGGATTTGAGGACAAGGCGGCCGCAGAGCCCTGCCCCCCCCAGCCATTTCAGGTGCGATCCCCTCGCCTACGGGCGGTGGGTCGCGGTGACCTTCGGGACTGTCCCCATCGGCGGGACACCTGCGGAGCCCGCCCGCCCCGCCGCCCTCCCGCTCACCTTGGCGATGCTGTTGAGGTAGTAGCAGGCGTAGGCGACACCGAAACCCAGTACCAGGGACAAGCCCACGCCGGAGCCGAAGAACCCCACGCGGACCTGGCTCTCCAGGTAGAGGGAGAGCTCCCTGGTCAGCACCTGCCAGTCCATCGCAACCGGGGGACGGCACGGCACGGCACCACACCCCGGCTGCCGCGGGCGAGCCCACCCCGGCGCCGAGGGAGGAGGAGGAGGAGGAAAGGGAGAAGGAGGAGCTGGCACCCGCCTCCCGCTGCTGCTGCCCGCGGCCCGCTCCGCGCTACAGCGCCGCCCCGGGACCGCCCCCGCCGCGGCCACCGGGGCCTGGGGCCGGCTTGGAGGGGCCGGGGCCGGGCTCGCTCGCAGCTTGCCCCGCAGGGGACGCAGTCGTGAGCCCGGCTTCTCCGCGGCAGTGCTGCCGGCATCGGCCGCCCCACGGCAGGTGACGTCTCGGTGCTCCTTCGGTGTCACCTTGCCCCGTCGCTTTGCCGGGAGGGCAGGGAGGGCGTGTGCGGGTGAGATAGGAAAGGGACCCGTCCAAAAGCGTAAGGAGCAGCCGATGCAGGTGTGTGGAAACTCAGTCACTGCCGGGCAGGGAAGAGGGAACATGGGCTTCCAGATGCAGCAGTGGTTAATCAGCAATCTCTCTCTAAATATTTTACCTGAGACAGAAGTGTGCTACTGCTCTTCCACTTACCACTGCTGTTACAAGGCCTTAGTGAAGACCAGAGAGGAGTAGAGGTATCTCCAATTCCCAAGAGAATTTTGGCCAGCTCCCTTTTCAGCTGTATGGATTGTTGCTTGGAGGCCCTCGTGTTTGCTAACTCAGCTTCATAAAAAGATGCACAGTGTCTGCCTCTTTTCCTTGGCAAAATCCTAGGAGCACAGCTGATAACACGAAGCTCCTGGAGCTGAGCATCTGCTGTTTGAGATGCATCCATGCACCACAGAACACAGAAGTACTTTCCCTCTCCTTATTTTATGGCCCCAGCTCCATGAACTGCTGAGAGAAGACAGACGTTGCTCAGTGAGACTCTTCACTTCTTACCTTATCTGTGTTTTCTTGCTATATCCAAATTTCAGAATAAAAAAAAAAAAAAAAAAGTATCAGCAGAAAAGCAAAAAAATGTCCTTTTTCATTTGCTCCTCCTAACTAAGACAGAGCTTACCAGAGAGATTCTGCTTTGACATAAAACATCTTGGTCCAAAATGTTCTTGTTCATCTTGGAAAGACTAACAAGAGTGTATTGCAGAGATATGAAGAACTTTTAAATACAGAACTTTTAAATACCTATTCTTCCTATACAGTCTGCTGTTCAAAGTTGAAAAGAGTATGGGAATTGGTAAGTGGAGGCAGGGATGGTCTGGGGTTTGTTTTTTTTTTCCCCAGAGCTGTTACAGAAACAGGAAATCGAATGGGTGGAAACCTACTGTCATCAACGCTGCACTTCCTCTGCTGATGGAGAATAACCATACCCAGGTTTTGGTCCTGACACTTGCTGGGAGTGTATGCTGTACACCCCAGATAATAGGATTTATCATGAAGGGACACTCCAGTGGGAGAGCTGGAGTAGATAGCTCAGTTTGAGAACTGATAGCTCAGTTTGTAGGCTTCTTCTGCAGCGTGAACTTAG
Source organism: Vidua macroura (assembly GCF_024509145.1). NCBI lineage: Eukaryota > Metazoa > Chordata > Aves > Passeriformes > Viduidae > Vidua > Vidua macroura. The sequence goes on from NC_071571.1 coordinate 106,921,630, forward strand.
AAATCTTCAGAGACAATAATTTGGCTGAACTGATAACTAGATTTTAGGATGCAGAGGAACCTGCTACATCTGAAGGAGGAACTGGTTTTGCTTGCAGCAGACTGTTCTGTATCTGAGTCCTATCCTCATTAAGCTGAAGAATCCTTGAGTCACCCAAAATCTAGAGAAAAGAAAAATCCCAAATGTCAGAGAAAGAAGAGGACACAGCCTGTATCCTTGGGTCTAGAAGGCTTCTAAATGCATATCCACTCATTTGACTGAAAAGTGGAAGGTGTGGCTGTTGATGGTTAGAGAAGGCCTTTGAGTCATACAAATCCAGTAGTTTAATGACTTGATCAACAATCAAGAGAGATTGAATCCTGAAAAAACATCCAGACACAAAGGTTGATGAGGTTTATCTGGTCTTGGACTTCCACCTACCCTGTGTTAGTTACTCATGGGAATATCAACAAGGTCAGGCACATGTGACATGCTGCTGGCAAACGGAAACAAATTACATGTACTGGGAAGGGTTGAGGGGTTTGGGTTTTTTACTGTGTAAACATGTTCCTACACTGACAACAGCAGTAATGTTAATAACTTCCTTCTGCTTCAAGCAATCCCCATCAGAACCTTCAGTTCTGGTGTTGGGTTTTTTTAAGTCTTTAAAAGGTTGTCCTTTGGCCTACAACACATTTTGCAGAGCTGATAAAGAAAAGACTGTATTGTGCTCATACTACAACCACTTCCAAGTGATGGAGTCATTGCAAATTATGCATGTGTGAAAAAACGAGGTGGTCACTATGGTGTTTTGAAAACTTACTGCATTTTTTTTCAGAGGAGGAGAGTCCACATTCCCAGAGAGAGTTCCTGTTTGCAATATGCTCTCTTCTCTCCAAGTGCTTCATAAAACGATTGCCTCAACCCACTACTAATGGATTATAGATTAAGCAGAAACGAAAGGGCACAGGACTGTTCTTTCATATTGTCTCCCAATTTATCTTGCTTAAGCAATAGATAATAATTGACAGAAGCAATTGAAGAGTCACAGTTTGATTTGCTTTTATCATTAGAAGTCTGCACTATGTTTGTGTTATCTTTTGTTTAGGGAGGTGGTTCTATGATCATCTGAGGTTTGGGACAGAATCATTATGTTCTTACTGACATTCCAATGGGCAGTTGGCCCCACTGCAGTTCTCTGTAGGCCCACTCTTGGAATGGATTTCAGTGCAGTACCTCTGAGGAGGGGCAAAGTGACTTTTAACCTCAGAGCTCTAAATTCAAGGTTCTGTTTGATTATATTCTTTTAATGTTTGTTTAACTTCAGTATTCATCTAACAAAATAGGAAATATATTTGTGTCAGCATAAACTATCTTGGGATACTTAAAAAGTGCGAAGTCCATGCATAAAACATCTGAAAAGTTTTCCATTAAGGAAAAGGCATACAGTGTTGGAGATATTTATTATCAGCAAGGGAATGGGAGAAAAAAAGTGCATTTGAAAAATTCAATTCAGCATTTCTTAAGACTTCCTCATGCATATTATTTATTTGTCTTTCCTTAAAATATGAATGAAGTCAGTGAAAATGCTCTCTTTTGGAGGCTCTTCAAACTTCAGATGGAAAAAGCCAAGCTGTGTTTGTGTTTGTACTGTCGGTGCTCATGAAAAAATCAATAATTGTGGCATTAGGAAGGGCTGCTTCTGTTGTCCCTTTCTTAAACTTTGCTACTCTTACTATTCATATTCCCATGCATCCATATATTTTTCTTCCATGCTTCTTCTCTTCACTTCATCAAGGAGTATTTCTCAGCCCTTTATGGTGGTAAAATTGGAAGGAACAAAGGATTCAATAAGAACTTACTTGGGACATATTGGTGGATGAGAAACTCAACATGACCTGGCAATTGCTTGCAGCCCAGAAGGCCAACAGCATCCTGGACAGTGTCAAAAGGAATGTAGCCAGCAGGGAAGGGAGGTGATTCTCCCCCTCTAAGTTTTTCTTGTGAGAACCCACCTGGAGTGTTGCATCCAGCTCTGGAGTCTTCAGCACAGGAAAGATGTGGACCTGGTAGAGGGCCAAAAACATGATCAGAGGCGTGGAGGACCTTTGAAGACAGAGAGAACAGGAGTCATTCATCCTGCAGAAGAGAAGGCCCTGGGGACACCTAAAGCTGCATTTGGATACTTAATGGAGGGCTACAAGAGACCTGGAGAGGGACTTTTTATGAGGGCTTGTAGTGGTAGGACAAGGGGGAATGTGTCACTGTTGAGTAAGAAAAGACACAGACTCACCAGAAGGTTGGTTTGCACAGTATAGCCACCACTTTACTTCGAATTCTCTCTTTTTATACATTGTTCCAATACAGATAGACCAGATTGCTCAATTAATCAATACATTTCACCTGATTGCCTAATTAACAAAATGCCTTTCTTATAAACAATCTTTGAGAAAAACAGGAAAACGGAGAGTAGGAAAACAACACCTGCAGGTTGTTTATGATAATAAGCTACCATTGTTTATCTTCAACTCCCTAAAGTCTCACAAGCTGATTCTGGGAAAACTTATCTAGTTTTCTCACTCTCTGACCAGGTTGTCACATCCACAGGAATGGCTTTAAACTGGATGAGGGTAGATTCAGAGACTTCAGAGAAGTTGTGGATGTGCCATCTCTGGGGGTGTTCAGGGCCAGAATGGGTGAGGCTTTGAGCAACCTAGTCTAGTGGAAGGTGTCCCAGCCTATGGCAGGGGGGCTGGAACTAGATTATATTTACAGTCCCTTCCAACCCAGACCATTCTATGATTCTATGATAATTTAGCTTCTTCCCTTAACTATGGTTCTTTCAATTAAATGTCTTTCAATTCATCAGGTGTAGTATTGTTTTACTCTCTGTTTGGGTGACTGAAGATACCTTCAACAGCTGCTGCAACAGGAAGACTGCTCAATATTTGTCTCCCTCGGGATGACTCTTGCAGGATCTGATTTGCATGAAATCAGCTCCGTGCCTTTGACTACAGCTGGCAAACTGCTAAGTACAAAATCATGGCTAATAGAGGACTGTTGAAAGTGAGCAACTATATTGAGGACATCTGTCTTATTCATTTTTTTAATTCAAAATATTAACAGAAGCTGCTACAGAACTTAGAGAATTTTTGAAAGAGCACACTAGATGTTGAATCCATGTTAAATTTCTTCCTGTCTTCAAAGAAGATTTATTGCAGTAAAGCATTCTCAGTTTTATGTACCTGTTTTCATTCCTTCATAATCACTTCAAAAAGATAAAAGGATAAATAGTTGTATTTCACACAATAGACCAAAATATCTTAGAATGATTTATAATCATATAACACCTCCCTCCCCAATGAAATAACTTCCATATACATTTGGTAAACTCTTTTTCTATGTACATTAGCAGTATGGCCACTGCTGAATTCAGTGGAGTTAGAAATAAGCTCAATGAATCTTCTTCCTTTAGGCAATTTCTTAGATTTTCTTCAGCATGTTAAGAGTGAAAACTATTTATAAGAATTGTATACAAATTTAAATGAAATTTATCTTTTAAAAATTTACTTTATGCAAAGCATTTTCCCTTGTTTAGCAATGGATTTTTTAATTTTAAAAAAATTTCTAGCCATGTTTTAGATAAATACAGATTTCAACAAGTCTGTCACAGTGTACTGCAAATATTACTTCTTAGAATTTAGGATTACATAATGTTGTGACTGGAACAAGTTTCTTATGACAGAACATAGAAACTTTAGATTCTTCTTGAGTTGCTCAATACTTGTTACTATTTTGGAGGATTGTTAAAATTAAACAGAGATATTTTTTGGTACTGTCATCTTTTGGAAGTTGTCTTTCAGGCATTACTTAGTGCATATTGAATGCCTTTGTAGTACAAGACAAACCTGTACTTGACACAGGACACTGTATGCACACGATTGACCCCATTGATTGCAACAAAGATTATCATGCACATAAAGTAAGAACATTCTTAAAATATCTTGATGACTCGTGGAAACAGTTTATTTTCCTGTCAGTCCAAAAATATGACCTATCTGGATCTGATTACATCTTAGAATTTCAAGTAAGTACTTTCTTTACAATCTTTCTTTGCAATCAGGAAATTTAATACCAGGAAGAAATTAATCCCTCCTTGCAATGCATCACTTATTTTTAAAATAATCTATAAATTAAACAACAATATTTGGCTAAACGCTTGGAAATATCAGGTAAGTATATGTTTTTGAATCCTCTAAGGTGTGCTAAAATAGGAGAATTTGTATAGATGTGCAAACATCAGTACGTGGTATTGTAGTGTGTATGCCCTAGACTGCTACATATTTTTAAATTATTTTATTTTATCTTTGAACATTTAAAACTTCAGGATTAACTTCACAGGTTTCTTATTTTTTCTCCATTCAAAAGAGTTCAGCACAGTAAAACTTAAAATCTTAACCAAAAAAGAAGATTCCAGGATGCTCATTATTGTTGTCCTAAAACACTTTTTTCAACATGTTGAGGTTTTTAGCTACATACAAAAAACAAAACCAAAAAAACCTAAACCAAAACAAAACAAAAAAAAAAAAAAAAAAAAAAACCAACCAAAAAATCCCCAAACCAAAACCCATTATTTTTAGCAGATCTCCATAGGAGTGCTTCTGTTTCCCAGCAGGAAAATGAAATTATGGTTTTTATTCTGTTCTCTGCTAAGCTGTTTTTCTTGTCTGGAAAAGGAGATAAAAGTCCGTAGGAAAAAAAAATCCAGTGTGATAGACATTGTGGGTTAATATATCTGTTCTAATTAACAGTTTCATATGGGATGCCATTAGCATAGTGGAAACCAAACTCACCAAAGCAATTTGCTCTGGTGCATGACATCTTCCTCACTATCTGGCATTAAAAATATTTTAATCTGCAGAAACTAGGAAAAAAAGCAATGCCAATTATTCGTGACATTTCTGAAAATTGAGGAAGAAAATTGGGTTGTGCCAGGGTAATGAATCTGGCAAATAAAGCAGAGGAAATAAGAGTGCGACAAGACGACGGGTGAGTTTTAGCATTAATGAGAGATGGTTCATGGCCACGCGATGGCAGCAGAGGCTGCGGAATGAGGGTTGGTTTTGACACTAAACCACGGATAAACAGTATATGCCCTGCATTTCCTAACTAGTACTTCGTGCTACATTATGTACATTTTCACTTAAAGGAGTGGCTTGTTTATCAGACCAGAAGTTTCTGTGGAGTGGGTTGCATACTTTTCATTAAAAAAAAAAAAAAAAAGTTTGGGGCATTTTTTTTTCCCAGTAAGACAGTATTTTTTTATCTCATTTGCCAGTATTTCTGTCTGTCTTCCTCAGTTACTTGAGTTAGTTACACAGAGAAGAATAGGCCTATTTCAATAAAAGCAAGGCAGTTGCTTCCTTTCTCCTCATTTTTTTCCTAGTACTTTTGTCCACAGGAAAGAACTGTGGTATAAAATCCCTTTTGGGAAAAACTAGAAAATTAAAATCTAGAATGCTTTCAGTTTTCAGGAGGAAGACTAAAAAAATGTGCTTGTTCTAAAATAGAGTCTTGAACTAAGGAAGTAGAATTTTTTGACTCAGATCAGTATAAATTAATAACCTCTGTAATTTAAAAAGAAAACTGCAATCTACTCATTGTATCCAAACTAGATGTTCTCTCAACTCATAGGCAGCTATTTAAAGATATATATATATATATATATATATATATCTCATATGACAAGTTCTAAGAACTCAGGATTTGTGCAAGATAGTAAACAAAACCTCGCAACTCTACAAGTTAAAAATTATCTTTGCAAGAAGTTGAGATTTTTTTCTTCTGAAATGTGTAAAAGCAAGTCTTTCATATAGAATTCTTTCCTGCAAAAGGCACAGTCCCCTTCCTGTATTCCAGATAGCACAGTTCCCTTTCTGTGGTCTGTTTCCATTGTGTGTTCCAGATACTACACTGCAAGTTCAGCTTTAATCAAACAAGACAGTCCAGAAAAACCTCAATCAAAGCTTCTCTTCAATCCCAGCAAATGCTTATATTAAAATTTCCTGCTGGAGCATGACATTTTGCAGATCTGAAAGACAGCCAGGCAGAGTTTAGATAAGCAGCTTTTTGATGGCTTTGATGGGCAGGAGCATGGGCTGGATGTTCTCCAAAGTCCTATTTCCTGTGACTCTATGAGAGTTGTCTTGAGAGTTGCCCTACCCTTCAGAAGGGTGGCAGCTGCTCTTATAGAAAGTCACTCTTACAAAAGTGTTTGCTTTCCAACAAAACCAAGGACGCTACAGGGTATGCACAACACTGGATTCTGCACAAACCAGAGGTCTTATCATTGGCCTCTTACTGGATTGCTCCAATATGGCAGAAAGTGGTGAGGAAGACCATAATCACCAGCTGGGGGATTAACTCAGCAATATACATAATTTTGGGTAGCCAGAAGAGAACTCGTTCACTAGCTCATTTTGCACATCCAAACTCCTGCACTGGATGAATATGAATGAGTCTTTGCAATTCGAGAGAGTCTCCCTAAAGCACTGTGGATTCCTTTCCTCCAGCCTGTGATTCAACTGGTCTGCCACTACTACCTGAGGTGTTCAAAGCAAGCACTGTCTCACGGGGCCAGCAACACTGTAAATAAGCCTTTCACAGATGAGCCTTGCAACCCCATAGTACCATTCTTCTACTGGTTCTCGGTTTGAGGTGGGGGTTATAAGTATAATTTTTAGATTGTAGACCTGAAAAGCAAAGAAATAAATTGTTTGCCAACTCTGGTATTGAGGGTTTAGTTGGCATTTTACCCCACAATCTGAGGACTGATGGATTAAATTATCTGAAGTGTGAGCACATGATTCACAAGGGACAGTCCTGTTTAACCAATTTGGTTATGATACATTCACACATCTAGTGGCTGAAGTGAAGACAGTGAATGCAGTTTTTCTGGATTTTAGTAAGGCTTTTGATATTGTCACTCACATCATCCTTTTGGACAAGTTATCCAAACATGGGATGAGCTGGTTCACAATGCACTGGGTGAAGAACTGGCTGAAGGAAAGGGCTCACGCAGTTGTGGCAAATGGGGTCACATCTGGCTGGTTACTGGTCACCAGCGGTGCTCCTCAGGGCTCAGTCTCCTCTCTCCTCTCCTCTCCTCTCCTCTCCTCTCCTCTCCTCTCCTCTCCTCTCCTCTCCTCTCCTCTCCTCTCCTCTCCTCTCCTCTCCTCTCCTCTCCTCTCCTCTCCTCTCCTCTCCTCTCCTCTCCTCTCCTCTCCTCTCCTCTCCTCTCCTCTCCTCTCCTCTCCTCTCCTCTCCTCTCCTCTCCTCTCCTCTCCTCTCCTCTCCTCTCCTCTCCTCTCCTCTCCTCTCCTCTCCTCTCCTCTCCTCTCCTCTCCTCTCCTCTCCTCTCCTCTCCTCTCCTCTCCCCCTCAGCAATTTGAAAATGGAAGGTAAGAAACTTGCACCTCTTCTCTCTCTCTTCTTCTCTCTTCTCTTCCCTTCTCCTTTCTCTTTCTTACCCCTTCTCCCTTCTCTTCTTTCCTGTAAAATGGCTGTTCTGTGCAATTAGGGGCAAATGCAAGTTTAGGAGATATGAGAAGCTCTCAGCATACATCAGGAGAAGAAAACAGTCCTATTGAGGGACCAGCGACTTGTTAGAGACAACTGCAACTCCATGTGAATTTATTTTGTGTACAACCAGCCAGCCAAGGAGCTAACACCTTCTGCCTCACAAAAGGCCTTAAGCCAGCAAGGGTTTTTTTCAGCTGAAAAATGAATATGAGTTCTTTCCTTAAGGTGTTACTGTGGCTAGTTTCCCACCTTCTAAATAAAATGCTGACACATATCTGAAAATGCAGTGTCTGTCAATTTTCTTGTCACAATATGTTAATTGGATTCAACTTCCTATGGAATCTCTATCTTGTTTATACTTTTGCTTGTTTTATTTTTTATCTTCGTTCAGCTTCTTTTCAAAACTCAAAGTTCTCTTCTTCCTCATGCTATTACATTCTGATTCTTCTATCTACACCCTTCTGTGAGTCTCCAATAGTCTTCTGGTCCTTACTCAGAATTAGATTTTCTTGCTGATTATTGTATCACTAATGCTGTTGTATATTCCTGTGTCTGATACCAGAAGAATATCAACATAGGACCACTTAACTATCCAACGAAACTTGAAAATCTTTCCCTAAAGCTATATTCTTTTTCTGTGCCCTGATGTCACTTTTTAAATCTCCATCTGAAAACAGTATTTACTGCTTATTTTGAAGGCTAATTCAAATAAAATATTCAAGAGCTAAATATCTTTTTTTCTTTACTAGTTGATTAAACAGGAGCACAGAATATGGAATATAAATTATGATTCTAAGAGATAATACAATAAAATATTTTGGATATTTTACATCAAGAAACCTCCAGAATTTCTGGGAAATTCTGCCATGTACCAATGTAATAAGCTAGTACACGCTGTGGGTAGCTTTTGTACAAGGAGAAACATGTGCCATAAACCCCACACTGCCTGGCAACTGTGTGGTATCTGTTGTTGGGCTTTGAGGTTTCCACTGCAGGAGCAGAAATTGGACACTGCTTGGGATTTCCCATTGTCAGGACACAACATCATGTTTGAGGTAACATTCTTTAGCCTGAGCAAGGTTTTAGAAGGAATAAATTATGTGAAGAATGTGGTGGCCTGGTGGTTACTTGTTCATATTATTCTGCTGTGTTATACATTTTGTAAAAAAATCTGCTTGAAAGAAGTCAGGAGATGACCTCATAGACTCCTCCAGCTGTATTAATAACCACAAAGGTGGAAGAAAGCAGAGAAACATTAAAAATACACAGAACATAAGGTATGTCTTTTTTCAGCCATAACCCTGTTGACTAAGAAATGGTTTTCCTTTGTCTGGTTCAGACTTGCCTGTCCTTAGGACAGATGATTTTAAAAAGGTGACACACAAAAAAAGGAGAGACAAATGCAATGGAGTACCATTTTTTAAATGAAGAATCATATTCTATAAAAGATTAGCAAGGTTGTGTGGAGTTAAAGGAAATCCTTGAGTGTCACGAGAGTGCTAACGAAGAGGGTAGTTTATGAAGAATTGCATTGCAGGTATTGGCTCAAAATTTGAGCAAGTAGATCCTCTGTGAAGGATCCTCTGAGGTGGGAAGGGCAGGTGGAGGTACTGATTCCTCCCTTTGGCAGACTGGAGCACCTGAACAGCAGCTTAAAATGCTCCCGGGTACAAAAGTATGGCCCCACCAACCTCACCTCAGTAGTACACAAGCCTCACATGCACAGTTTGAAAAGAAAATGGGATGTGAGGACACGAAAGTGAATTGAAAATGAGAAAACACAGGTTTAGAATCATGGAATTGTAGATTCATAAAATGCCTCATCCTTGTAAGTGTTCAAGGTTGCGTTGGATGGGGATTTGAGCAACCTGGTCTATTGGAAGTTGTCCGTGCCCATGGCAGGGGGGTTGGAACCAGGTGATCATCAAGGACCCTTCCAACCCAAACCATTCAGTAAGTCTATGGTTTACCTAAGGTAGATCGCTCATGACTTAGTTGATAAAATTGAATTGATAATCCCTCTGCCACTGAAGCATAGACGGTAGGAGCACCTTGTGGATGGAGAAGGAGGCGGGCGGTTCGGCCACCACATCACCACCTCAGGGCCGGGCGGGGCGGCGCCACAGCCCTCGGCGGCAGGACGCCGCGATTCCAGAAGGAGTGGCCGGGCTGGGGACCTGGCGGAGCCTGAGGCAGCCCTGCCGGCAGGGACGAGCAGCCGCGCTTTGCTCCCCCGCTCCCGGCCCTTCCCCTCGGGCTCAGCGCCGGGGCCGGGCCGGGGCAGGGCGAGGGGCAGTGCCCGCCGCGGCTCCGCAGGGGGCGCTCGAGTGACGCGCCCGCCGCGGCGGCTGCGCATGCGCAGCGCGGCGGGGCGGGGGCGGCCCCGCCGGTCTCCCTGGAGCCGGCGCCGTCGCGGCCGCAGGTCCCGGATGTAGCGGCGGGAGCGGGGCCGGCGGTGGGAGCGGGCGGGGGGCGCCGCTGGGGCCGGGGAATGGGCGCGTAGGGAGCGAAGAAGGAAAGAAGGGAGCGAGCGAGCGAGCAAGTAGAAGAGCCGGACGGAGATTCCCGCCCGGCGCCCGTGGTAGCCGCCCCCATCGGGGTCCCCCTCCGTCGCCTGCGGGCTGCGCGCCCCCTCCATCCGCCCCAGGGCTCCGCCGCCGGGATGAGCAGCTCGCGGAACAACCGGGTGATGGTGGAAGGAGTCGGGGCCCGGGTGGTCCGCGGCCCGGACTGGAAGTGGGGGAAGCAGGATGGCGGCGAGGGCCATGTGGGCACCGTGCGCAGCTTCGAGAGCCCCGAGGAGGTGGTCGTGGTGTGGGACAACGGCACCGCCGCCAACTACCGCTGCTCCGGGGCCTACGACCTCCGCATCCTCGACAGCGCGCCCACCGGTGAGCGGGGAGGGAATGGAGGCACCTCCACCCCCACGGCGCAGGGTCTGGGGAGCAGCACTCCGGGCTGCGGGGGGGTCCCGTCCTGGGGAGAGGATTGCGCCCTTCCTTCCCCTTTTAGAGGTGCGCCTTTGCCTTGGATTTGGCCGGGGGGGGGAGTCAGGCACCCTCCCCCCTCCCCGCGCGTGGGTGTCTGTCTGTGCGCGTCCGTATGTCTGTGTGTGTGTACACGGAAACTTGGGAAAAATCTGCAGCGCGGGGCCGCGGGGACAGAAGTTGTCCCGGGACTGCTAAATTGGGGTAGACAAAGCAAAAGTGATCTGCCACAGACAGCAGACTCCTGTGGTGGAGGGAGGCAGTCGAGAGGGAGATACCTCAAGGTTTGGGTTTGCTTTCACGCCCCGATCCCCACTTCTTGAGTTTATGTTTCAGAGCAGTTTTGTAAAATACTGGCAATCGCCCTTGAATCAAGTATAGGGATAATTGCAGAAGAGATGTGTACTACCTTTTTTCTAAAGGTTACACTAGGTGGTTGAAATACTGTGGTTCCGTGCCTTTAATCTGCACGTTGCCTTTTATCTGTATTGCCAGAGCTGCTGTAAAATGGTGAAGGTACTGGGAGGAAAAGAAGTGCATGAGTTCATATTTTTAATTATTTAGCTGCTTGATATTTATGCTTTAAATCCTGTCATTTTGGACAATGGAATTTAATCTGCACTGACATTATGCGGCAGTGTTAGTGTTGCAAACACTGCAGGGAAATTGTTCATTATAGCACCTGTTTTTACAGCGAAAACTTCATACAGAAAAATACAAATATTGTTAAGTTTCATCAGAAATACTGTGAGGTGGCTTTAGGGCCGGTCAGGATTGCCTCAGTAATGAGGTGTTTGTACTGATTTGTTGAGGCACTAGAGCTGTATTCTTTTGTAATGTGTCTTTCATTTAGAACGTGATGGAGAGACCATCTTTGTGCCAGCTACGTGTAGTGTTACAGCAAGGAAAATTATAGCAGTAGTTGAAGCTAAAGACTTTTGAGGAGACAGAATCATGGAATTCATCCTAACTAATTACAAAAAACTTTGCTAAGGAAAGAACCCCAGATATTGCTAGGTTACCCTTTGAGATGGATTTAATTTTTCAGTGACTGGGTACCTTCCTCTCTGCTGGCATGATGATGATGGTTTTTTTTGAAAACCCTTTTGCAATGGACTTTAAAACAGAAAGAGGAGTCTTTCAGATTGTCAGTCCTTGTCTTGCAGATGTTTATGCTTAGACACTTACCTGTGTTTGATGTCCTGTAGAAACCAGTGGGACTGCTTCTGCTTAGAACTGAAGCATATGCATAAATGTTGCATATGAGCCTCGAATGCTCATTGTTCTAGCCCTGCCTGACATATTTGCAAGCAGATGGTGTCCTCTTAACTGTATCTGGAAGCCTAGACTTAATATTCAGTTTTAAATCTGTCATATTTTTATTTCTGTTTCTTGCTTTATTCCTCCTGATTCTCATTTCTGTTTATACTTTTGTATTAGAATTTTAACTTCTGTTTCAGATAAAACTGTGTATATTGTGTCACACACATTGCTGTTGCCAGGCTTAGCAAAATGGTATTTCTCTTCCTGAGGTTTCTGGCGAACATCATCCTCATCCTCATCCTCATGGAACTGTTGTGTGGAAATACCCAGGGTTGCTTTTTGCTGGAGGGAGTTACTTTTAAGGTCTTTATTCCCGGGAGATAGGAAGAGTAGAATTCTGTAAAGTAGTTGTAACAAAAAGGCAAAGTTAATAGAGTTAAGGTGCTGTCAGTTTGGACTGAAGTCCTCGGTTTACTGCTGATTCACTTTGTAGTCTTGTCTAAATCACTTCCCTTCTTCACCTTTTGGTAATGATTTGTTTTTTTCTCCATGGTGGTGACTGTCCATTGTTTAGAGTAAGTGACTCTGACTTTGGATGATACTTTGATACTTCTCCAGGGACATTAATGTAAGTGAGATTAGGTGACAGAAATTTCTTGTGGTAGTATTAATGATGATGTTGAGCAAGGAAATGTTATAAAGCATGGGGTGGCCTTTTGTTTGAGGATATTTAGTGGAGTGTGTGTCATGGCTCTTATAGTTTAAAATGAAAAAAAAATTCTCTGGTTCATGAATTTACTGTCACAATGTAAGTTAATAGGGAAAATAAATATAAAAGTAAAATATTAAAAATAAAAATTAGTTATTGCTGGGCGTTCTTTCTATTATGTATTCAAAACTAGTCTTGATTGTAAGTTCTTAGAAGTGGTGCTTGCAGCCAGAGTTGCTGCTTTGAGGCCTGTGCAGCCAGGAACAGTAGTGGTGCATCAGGAACTTAGAGTGTTAAATCAGACAGTAATGTTTGAAGGTCATTCTACTGAAAAAAAAAAAAAAAAAGAAAAGGCAAGTTGAGTTTGATTCATGTATGTGCATATATATGTGTATGCTGGAACTATGCTTCCTAGACTTAAAAGGTAAACTGTTCTTGTCTTTCAATGGTTGTAGGCTATTACCAGCATTGTGCCACTATGTTAACATCTTAGAAAACTTCAATAGCCTTAGTGCTAAGATACTAGGATGGTCTTCTTAAAATAAAAACTCATTTACCTGAAGAATATCTTATGAACTCTTTGCTCTAGATGTAGTCATCTGGGTCATGAGGGACTTGTGATATGTAGTTTGGGGTTGTTTTGGTTATGTCTGCCAGGCTTGTGTATTAGCTGCCTTTTGGTGTGGTCATATTTACATTGTCCCACATTGCTTTAAGTGAGACAGGGCACTTGAGAGGGATTGGTAAACCAAGGATTTGAAAAGAATCAAAATTTCACGTGGAAGTAAAACTTCAGGTAGGTCCTGTGTATCTGGCTCCTCAGTGGAGAAAGTGGTCAGATGTGATACATCAGTAGTGCAGTGTGGTTGTTCAATTACTTGCAGATAAATCCTGTTTTTTTCTGTGAAGTAGATTTTGCCAGGATCTATGAGTTTTGAGTGTCCCCCTTTTATGATAGTGCTCTGGAAAAGAAACAGGGGTAGTTTTCTGAGTTGCTGAAGAGAAGCAAGAAAGTTATAAATCCAAGCTTTTTCATTTAGAAAGAAAGGCAGCATTTTACCTGAGCTAAAGGCCAGACAAGTAGCAGGTTTGTAGAGAGCACATCTGGCTATGTTCACATAATAGCCATGAGCAATACAGAAACCTTTTCTGTTTATTCTCTTTCTGAAGATTTGCTTTCTATAGAGCAGAATTAATTTGTCATTCATGTCCTTTTTTATACAGTTGGTTCAAAGTAACAATATTACTTTCCTGCTGAAAGAATTTACCAAACTGTTTGAATAAGGGGAGGCGGCGGAGGGGCTGGAGTCAGGAAATGGAAATCTTGATACAGAATTATCCCCCAGCTGGAATGTGCATCAGTGCAGTGTGGAAAGCATAATGTGCTGTATTCTGGTAATACTGAAAATCTGGGTGTTATCTGTGGAAGATGAGTGGCTTTCTGCATTGTATTAATAGGTTTTTGTACCTGAAAAGGGGCATAATTGATCATGAAGTCGAACATGTTAAAAACATTTTAAAACACAGAGCACCTATGATTTATCCTGCATATTTGTTTATTTGTTCTTGCTTTTAGAACATCAAGTGTAATTTACGGCAAGTTATCTTAGTCAAGATTTTTTTAGTGGCTACTTGTAAATACCTACAGGAGCCCTCACAAATTAAAAAAAATAATAGCTTCCTGAGTAGTGGTACTTGGGAGGCCTGTTTTTTTTAAATAAACGTGTTCTTTGTTCTCCCCACCCTTCCCCCATGACTCCTACACGATAATCCTCTCCCTTCCGTGTATCTTGTGATTTCCTTACCAGATAGGACACATGCTTTAGCAAGTCTGGCATTTTGTATCTGTAATAGTAATTGGTCAGCTGGCTACTTCCAGATGGTGTATTTAGTAGATGAGTTATTTTTGTGGGAACACTTCTTAGAGTTTTCATGCAGTTTTTCAGAATCTAACTCATTATCTCTAAGAATTTTTTGTTTTCAATTTACCTAAAGTCTGGCCCTAATGTAAAAATGGTCTGGGGTGAAGGAATAGGAAGAACAAAACATTGTTACTGCTTTTTACATTGGGGTGTATATAAATCAATTTTTAAAGTTGTTTATGGTATCCCTTACCTGATGGTAGTATTGTCATTAGGGTATGAAGTTCATTACAGGTCTGTAGAGAGTAATGTCTCCATTGAAAACCAGATTTTGATTGTTCTAAGAAGTGAAATCACTACTGGTATCTTCTGTGTTTAACAGTGAGTGAATGTGGATACCCCTTGTACATCTGATTTTACTGTTAAAACCCTTTTATTGGACAGCTGTATATTGCCATCTAATTATCTATAGTACAAAAACCCTATTTGTAGCAAATTCAAGTAGCAATTCAAGCAACTCCACTTTTATTTCTGTTCACAGCTGTAAGAGTGAGCATGGGTTTCAAAAACTTTTGAAGGGCTGTAAAATTGATGTATAAATGAGTGGTGACAGAGGAATAGTGAGCTAGGTAATCCAGGGAGGATTTGGGAAGAGATGAGAAAAGTGGAGATAACCATGGCATTAAGGTAGAAAGTGAATATGAAATTCAGATAGAAATAATAATAAAATAATAAAAGCATTAATGACAAGTGGACATCAGGAATATTGGATTTTATGGTGCACTAAAGGTGAAGGGACATAAGGAAATGGCAGTTATTTAAAAGTAACTAGGCATGGTGAAAGTACACTTCTCATTAGCTGGTTTGTTTTGGTTTTTAAAGTGTATATGACACAAAACTGGTTTCATTTTGAAATAGGCTGGTTCTGGGAAATTTTGAAGAATATTTAGAAGTTTAATTTTTTCATTATCTCAGTTTAGAGAGCTAAAGTGCACTTCTGGTGCACAGCTGGTCAGCTATAGGCTGTTGTCTGAATTTTAAAGATTTTATGGCACTTTAATTTATTCCAGTAGTTTAATGAAGGCTTTCTTTCCTAATATAAACTTTGTAATGTTTGTGTTTCTCAAGCTTTCTTAAACAGCCTTCCTTTTGAAGAGAGGAAGAGTTTGTGACAGATTTTGCTTCTGGGTCAGGATTTTAGTTTGGCTCCAGAGCCTACACTTGATGCAGTCTCCTGGTTGTTCTTACATACTGTGCTTTGATTTACATCATGGGCGTTTTGGGAGTGCATAAACTGCTTTGCTTTTTTGTAAAGGTAAATTGAAATAAATTATCTCAATGCTGATGAGCCTTCAGTCCGTTGGGGTAGAACCAAGCTAGTCTGAAACTCTGGATTTAATGTCTCCTTCCTTCCCTCTGAGTATCTGTAGTGCCACTGTCAGGTCCTCCATGCTGAGTTTTGGTGTGTGGATGGTTAACCAGCAGATGGAGACCTCAGTGATGCAGGTTGTCCTCGTGTCACTCATGGAGGGCCACAGTGGAGCAAGGATCCTCACTGCAGCACATGGGGGAGCCCATGCTCAAAGAGTGTTTTCCTCAAGGAATAAAGCTTGTGGAGAGGACACAAGATGGGCAGGGGAAAAGTGAGGAGCTGTTTTGGACTGACCCTCTGTTCCCCATCTGCACCAAAAGGGTTGTCAAGCACTGGAACAGGTTGCCCAGAGGAGCGGTTGAATAATCATCCCTACAAGTATTTAGAAGATGTGTAGGCATGGTGCTTAGGGACATGGTGTAGTGGTCATCTTGGTGGTGCTAAGTTAATGGCTGGACCCGATGGTCTTCAGGGCCTTTTCCAGCCAAAAAGAGTATGTAATTTTAATCTACCCTGGGAAGAAGCAGGGAGATAGAGGTGTTTGGAATGAAGGAATGCAGTTGTCTCTGCGAAGACATTGAAGTATAGGGAGAAGGTGTTTTAGTTTTTGTTTTCCTCACCATTCTCTCTCTTTTTTTTTAATTAGCTATAAATTTTCCCAAGTCAAATCTCTTTTGCCTGTGATGGTGATTGGTAAATAATTTCACTTTTAGCATGACCTAAGCTGTTTCATTTTCTTTTCACTCTTTGTCCTGTTGAGGAGGGAGAGTGAGAGACTGGTTGGGTGGACACCTAACAGCCAGGCAAGGTCAACCTACCTACAACCTACACAACCCTTGTGTACCTATAGTATCTAGTTGAATTTAAATTCTTTCAATCTTCTTTAACATGTATTATTGATCTAAATAATTTTGTTTGTATTATGACCATGAATAAGAGTTGGGTATCACACTATGTGATCAGTAGTAGCATCTTGTTTTACCCTTTTTTTTTAGCAGATGAAATTCAAGGTCTCTTAGTCCACTGTCACCAGAAGCATACAAATCTGCTTCTTCCTCCAGAACTCTGGTGCAGCGGTTAGACATTGTGTAACAGGATTACTTGCCTGCTTCTGCCCTGCAATTCTTTGTTTCTCATGGCAGTAGTGTTGTGCAGCACCTCAAAGAATAGGATTGGGAAACCAGTTCAGCTGAATATTTTTTCTCTTGGCTGTTTTCCAGCCTGGTATGTTTCTTGATGCAGTTTGCATCCCAGGTCTGCAAAAACCTTTTGCAGGCATAATGAAAAGAATGGAGCAGCATGGTCAGGTGAGGCATGCGCTGAAGTGGGTGTTGCTGCTGGAATCATGTGTTGGGGAATGGATGAAGAAAGGCCATATCTATCAGGGCAGTGTTTAGGGATCTGTGAGATGCAGAAACGTCACTTTAGATCAGACACTTCAAATACAGACATGCGCTGTTCTTTTTTTAAGTCCCAGACACTGTGGTCAGTAAAATGACTTGAGTCAAATATCTTTGTACAATTTTTTCTTGATCTTTCCTAAAGAAATTTTGCTGAGTTTTGCATAGCTGCTTTTGCCTCACTGTCAAGAAGTGTTTAGTTTTTATTTAAGTTTACAGTGAGATGACTTATTCTGTATCACATGATTCCTGATTATACCTCTCTTTTGCCGTTTTTCCTGTTGTTTGGTCAAGTGGAAGAATCCTACAGCACCCAATTCTTCCGTCCCTTCACATCCAGAATAAATGTATTTCTTGGCCAAATGCCTTCCCAAAAGTTCAGCAGGCATTAAAAAAGAATATAATCAAATGATGTGTAACTTCTGTTTCTATATGAAATACCAATTTAGCAATCAGTTAGAAATAAAACCAAATACTACCTCTCAACTCCAAGCACTATAACTAGTTAGACTTTTTAAGCAAGGTGACAAAAATACTAACAAGATTTCTCAGTGCTTTTAATGCATCCACTCTTGAAGACTTTGGCTTTGAAACAAAAAAGATAGTAAAATGCTTCAATACAATCCTTAGAGCAAGAGGAACTGGTCATACTGAGATTCAAGTGAAGGGCTGCAAATGTGTTGCAAAGAATCTTAAGGCTGTCTGGTACAGGAAGAGGATGAGGGATCTGGTGGTGCTTAGTCTGGAGAAGAGAAGGCTGAGGGAGATCTTAAGAGTGTTTATAAATACCTGATGAATGCTGCAAAGAGGATGGAGCCAGGCTCTTTTCAGTGGTGTCAGGTGACAGGGCAACAGAGAATGGGCACAAACTGAAATACAGGAATTTCCACTGAAACAAAAGAAACATTTTTTTTCTAGGGATGGTTGATATGCTGTGTTGTGGAGTCTGTTCTTGGTGGTGATCAAAACCTTGACTGGATATGGTCCTGGGCAGCCAGCTCTAGTTTACTTAGCTTTGAGCAGTGGTTGTTGGAAGAGACAATTTCCAAACATTACTTCCAACATCAGCTGTTATGTGTTTCTGTGAAATGATCAAAAAAGAAGGCATTTCCTTCAGTTTTGCCTTTCCAACTGTTGATTTTTCTTTGCTACAGATGGCTCAGCTGTTGGGTGTAAGTGACTAATAGTTTCATAGTGAATTTGGCAGTCATTTCTGAAAGCAGCCCTGCTGGAAGGAGCAAAATCCGTTCTTTTTCCTCAATTTGAAATTGATCTGGGATTTTTTTAAGGAGAAGTGACTGGGAAAATTCTATGTTACTCTAGCTTCTTAGTGCTCATTTCTGTCTAGTGCTGCAGACTGAATGCTAGTGCTTCTCTCTTCTATTGCTCAATTTTTTCCGAAGAGCAGAATTTGATTTTTCTTTAATAAACTTGTGACTGTTCACTGTATTTAGAATGGGTGGATGGAAACTCTGTGACTGATCATTTTCACTCTGCTGTTGCTTGGCAGAGTTGTAAGGCTAAAGTCTTGGGATCAGTTTTTGTGGAAGGCTTGGCAGAGCTCACGCTGGTGAGTTACATCTGGTCTGTCTCTGGCACATTCTTTTTAGAAGCAAAACCAGAATAACAGTAAAATGCTTCAAAAATGGTAACAGATTTTCATGAAGCTAATGGCATCTATCCAAGAGAGCTTAATTTTTTTCCTGTATAAAAAAGAATAGAGATAAGCACTTAAATTTTCCAGTGTACAAAATGTGTAAGTCAAACCAGTAATTTTTAGGCTGCCACACACAGTTGAGTGCAGTATCCTTTGTGATATAAGATGTGTTAATAGCTGTACGCTTCTGACCCAGAAGCAAAATCTGTCACAAACTCTTCCTCTCTTCAAAAGGAAGGCTGTTTAAAAAAGCTTGAGAAACACAAACATTACAAAGTTTATATTAGGAAAGAAAGCCTTCATTAAACTACTGGAATAAATTAAAGTGCCATAAAATCTTTAAAATTCAGACAACAGCCTATAGCTGACCAGCTGTGCACCAGAAGTGCACTTTAGCTCTCTAAACTGAGATAATGAAAAAATTAAACTTCTAAATATTCTTCAAAATTTCCTAGAACCAGCCTATTTCAAAATGAAACCAGTTTTGTGTCATATACACTTTAAAAACCAAAACAAACCAGGTAATGAGAAGCGTACAGATTGCCCTGTGTATTTTGATAAACTCATTTCTGACCCTTTAACTTGTAGTTAAAAGATTTCTCATTTTCCTTCTCTCCTTTGTAAAGATGGAAGGAAGCAGGCATAACCTTCTCAGCTTTTTTAACTGAGAGAAGATAAAATATTTCAGGAACAGACTGCCAACTGGAGATACAATGGAAAGTCCACTATCTTTTCCCCTCAGTGATACAGGCTGATAGGGTATAAGCAGCAGCCTTTCTTTATTGTTAACTTTCTAGTGTATGCTTTCAAAGGATAATGGTGTGCAACAGCAGTCTGTGTAGTGATGCAGCAAAGATTTTAAGCTTTTTTTTTTTTTTTTGTTTTCCTTCCACAGGTATCAAACATGATGGGACTATGTGTGATACTTGTCGACAGCAGCCTATCATTGGCATCCGATGGAAATGTGCTGAATGCACAAATTATGACTTGTGCACAGTTTGCTATCATGGGGACAAGCATCACTTGAGGCATCGTTTTTACAGAATTACCACACCAGGAAGTGAAAGGTAAAACCTAACCTTTTCCTCGTGAAATCAAGTAGAAACAGGTATTTGTGGTTAACTTTGAAATTGAACATTTGGTTACTGAAATTTGGATTAGGTAAGCGAAGTGCCTTGAGGTTAGATTCTGTTTCTGGGAGATGGCTAGCTAGGATAAAAGTCTTTGGATCTTGGAAAACATGGAAATTTTACGAAGAATGGAGTACAGAAAAATGTTAGGATATAATTATTCAGTTTTGCTTAATCTCCTTGAGGCTTTCCTAGTTTTTGTGCTCTCATATAGCAGCTTTAAAACAGAGGCAATTACCTTTATACTATGTGTAATCACAGAAAGATTTGTCAATGAATTCTGAATGTGAAGGTTTAATTAGGTTCAGTAATGGTGTGGACAGACTGAGGGGAAAATATCCTCCTTGAAGGTTATGGAAAACAGAATGATCTGGGAATAAAACCTTGGACTTGGACTGCTTAAACTGCTCACTACAGGAAACAGAGAAAAAATGCTATGAAGGGTTGTTCTACTCTTGCCTTGGTTTTCATGTTCTTAACCATCTATTACCATCTCTCAGTGGAGAACTCTGAACAAAATTGCATTTAGTGTGTTCTTGTATAGGTGTTCTTGACTTTAAATAACTTGTCTCAGTCCAAAGCTCCTCTCTGTCATGATTTATCTACCAGTTAAGTGAGAACAGTGATATTTGCCTGCTGCTAAATACTTGGAGAGCTATGGAAAAACAGTGTGTAAAGGCTACACACTGTGGTGTCACCTCTGTGATGTTTCCTGAATGATCTTTCATTAAATCATAATTTTTTTGTTTTTTATATGGTGCTCATTTGAATGTGACGTGTAAGACAAAATTTATATCTTCTTCTTGGAGAAGTTAGGTTTACAAGTGTGCTGTGAACTAGTGGTGTGCTTTAATCAGTTATTTTACAGTTAAGGAAAGTAGTTGGAGCACACAGCCAGAGGTCTCAGATTATGTCTTATGGAGTCTGTGTTTACATTCTCAGCTGTTTGCTTAAAAGTTTGAACTGTGGCTCAGATGCCCAAGTTGGTGGCTTAATCAAAGTGTAAGAACTTTTTGTTGGTTTTTTTTGTTGGTTTGTTTTTTGTTTTTTGTTTTTTTTTGAGTCTCACACCAGTAGCTTTAGGTACCAAATGGGTATCATAAACTTATTCTCAATTGCAATGTTGAATGCAGAACAAGACCTAGAAGTTGGACTTAGAGATCCTGGCTTATTGTAGTTAAAGAAGAATAGGTGACAAAATACGTATGTTTTCTATTTATTTTTTTTTTTGAAGTCTTGTTGCTTTTGAGAATGCTTGCCAGACTTTTTTTTTCTTTCATAAGCTGAGGTTTCCTTTGTAGTTTTAAGAGGTTGGCTATGGTAAATACAGCACAAGTTTTAGTTTTGAAGATAGATTGTACACCGTAAAATATTGCTGGAAATTTTTTGCATCTTGTCATTTTCCTCCTTTCTTTCTTTACTCTCACTGAGCTCTTATCTAGAAGGCAGCTTCTTCTGCCAAGGAGCTGTTTCTATTGGATCAAGCTTAGCTGAGAAAAAATTATGGAAGTTAACTGTTTTAGGGAGGAGAAAAGGGCAAAACGGTGCTGTTGAATTTGAGGGATGTCTCACAGGAAAAATGGCAAGAGACATGAAAGAACGTTTTGATGAAGGGAAGCATAAGCTCGTACCATTTTATTTTTGGGTCTGGGATAGTGTATGGGTGGTATAATGAAGCAATGTAGTAGGTTTTTGTCTCAGTTTTGTAGGTATTGAGAACTTCTTAAGAAGCTTCTCTAAACAAGATTATGTTTTTGATAACTTCTATATTTCTTAGGAAAAAAAAGGCAAATATTTTCATGTGCTCTTTGCATTGATTGTAACAGTTGAACTTTTTCCTTGTGTGCCATCTGCTGGATGTTAAAAGTTAGCAGGACGCTGAGAAATTTCCTGAAGTGGTCAGGAAACGTTCTGAATGTCAGCTGAAAAATTCTTTTGTCAGGCAACACGTTCCTGGTAGGAAGTAAGAAGCTTTGTTGTGTGCAAATTGGTGGCTTTTGAGATGATTATTTCTATTATTTCTAGTTAAATAATCATGTACTGTTCTGTTTAGGCTTATCTACTTCAGTCCTGTTGAAGTCAGAATGAAAAGATTTGCTTTAAAAGAACCGCATAATATGACTGAAAAAATGGATGCTACTATATTGACTTAAATTTGCTAAGAGATGCTATTAAAAATGTGTAGAAAAACTGAGGGAGGAGGGAAAAGAGTTGCTCTTAATAGCATAATTCTGAATAAAAGTGGCAGGGCAGTTGTAGGACAAGTATTGGCTTAGAGTGCATCTAAGACAAGCAGAAATGTGTTTATATGGCTCTGCTTGTCCTTTAATGATTTTAATAATATAAGTAGAGATCAATATGCAAGCATTTACAAGATGAATGCTGGTAGTAGGAAGTCTGGAGAAAATTTGTTAGAATTTGAGAAAAATAATTATAAACATTCATTAAATCAGATTTTGGAAGTTTGTGGGGTTTTGTGTACTGCTTGTGTGATTCATGCACTGAAATCTGCAGTTGTGGGTTATTTTTGTTTTAAGATGCTCTCCCTCCCATCCCCAAAGACTTGTTTTGGACTTCCTTTATTATGTTGACCTTTGTGGGTTCTTCTTTTAATAACTTCAGGGTATTGTTGGAGTCTCGACGTAAATCAAAGAAAATTACAGCAAGAGGAATCTTTGCAGGTGCCAGGGTGGTGCGAGGAGTTGACTGGCAATGGGAAGATCAAGATGGTGGCAATGGGCGTAGAGGAAAGGTAAATATAAAACTGGTTTAAATAAGAAGCTGCACCTCTTTTTGCTCATGTAATGGCCTCAGTGGCCTTTTTAATTGTAGAGCAAAAATACAATCATGAAAGCTCCTATTTTAATTGGCTGGGTACTTTCTAATCTTATTTAGTAATACTTACGCATTTAGAAAGAGGAAGGGGTGTACACCACAGCCAGTTCTTTTACATTTTAATTTGCTTTTTTTACAATATCAGCATAGAATTTTTAAAAATTATTCATTTTTTGTCATGGCTGTCTGTTTAAGATTGATTTGTAGCAACATTAAGATCTTGAGCATATTTCAGCATTACTAGAAAGCTGGTATAAAAACAGAGCTGTCAAGAGTACCCCTTTCTAGTCATCACTGCATTCTGTAATCTTACTGCTTGTTGGCCTGCACATTTGTGTATCTCTTGCTCTTGGTTTTCAATGCTGGAACCCTAGGGTTTTATTTTTCACATAATGATTATAGGGACTTCTCCAGTTTAAAATTAAAAAGCTTTGCAAGTTTTGGGTGTGGCTATTATGTTACTGGCTTAGGACAGACTCAGAGTGCTTTTGATGCAGTGCTAGAGTAAAAATATTAGTATGGAAAGATAAGTTACTAATCAGAACGTTTGTTTATTTTACTTTTACAACTTCCATTTACTTTGAGAACTAATGAAGATTTGTTATAAGTATAGTGTAAAATATAAGTGTAAGTATAGTGTAAAATTACAAGTATAGTGTAAAATACACTATGACTTTCTTCACCAAATTTGAGAATTGGATGCCCTTATGTCTTGGTGACCTGGTGGGGTTTTTTTCAATTTATTTTTAATATACTTAAACAGCATTTAAAGGAGAGTAAAAAGTTCCTAACTATGATATTTAGCCTATTTTATATTCTTGTTTAGCTTATTTTATATCCTAGACATTTATGGAAGCCTTAGGACTTTTGGGGATTTTATTTTGAATTTTACTGAAAAGAAATAGTAATTTTAAATCTCTTAAAGCAAGGGATATTTAAATGCAGATTTTTTCATGTAGATTATTTACCTCTTCCCCTGTCAAGATACACTGAAATCTCTGAAACTTTGCAAAATAAGAGTCTTTTCCTGCACAGTCTGCTTTGTGTACTAAATTTGTATTAGAGAGATTGTTTACCTATACATCTGAAAATACATAGAAATGCATATAAATGTTCTTAAATGTGGACAGGTAGGTTGTAGATAGCAGAAACATTGTTTAAATAAATATAAATAACAGTGAAAGCAAATTCTGGAAGCAGTTTTTTTTTTTTCCCTTTTTTTAAATAATGGAAGTGTTTTCAGAATTTGGCGCATGGCCTTCTGATTTCAGAAATGTTAGGGAAAGACATTTCTCACTCTCCTTTTGTATTGTTGTTAAACATAATGGAAATAAAACTCTGTCTCTTAACATAGTGCACAGCCACCAGGCTAATGCAAGTTAAATCAGCCATATTGAAGCAATTAGAATAGTTTGCATCCTGTTTCTCTTAGTTAAATGCTGCTTCTGGTAAGAACTTGTAAGAGCAGTTCAGATTTTGTTCTCTGCTTGTGTAGTTAGATAACCTCCAAATATACAAAAGAAAAATAGGCCTACAAAGTATATATTCAGAATGCTGTCTTAACACACCTAGGGAACACTTGCTTCAAGCAGAAAACAGCTTCAGAAAAAATTTATCAGGTTTAGTAAAACTACAATATCATTAATGATTTTGAAGAGATGAGTAAATTTTTAAGTTCAAATTGTGCTTCTGAGTCTTTGCTCTAGAAACCATTTTCTTATTCTCACAACTGAATAGGTAACTGAAATCCAAGATTGGAGTGCGTCGAGTCCACATAGCGCAGCATATGTTCTTTGGGACAATGGTGCTAAAAACCTTTACAGAGTTGGCTTTGAGGGCATGGTAAGTATAAAAGAATACAAAGGGTAAAACGCATGATGGGGGAAGGGCAGTAAGAATAACTTGTGCTTTATGGTCCTGCTTTTGTAATATGCTTTGTCAGTTTGCATGCTGGTAGTCAGGTCATTGTGAATCCAGCTGTAAGGGTCATGCATATGTATTAGTAAGAAAGTCTGATCTGGGAATTTATTAAATGTGGATAACTACGAGTTAAGAGCTGCTTTCTGCCACGGTAAATATTTGCATCACGCACATTTATCTTTCTGTGCTACTGTTGTGTTTAGATTAAAATTCAGAAAAGAACGGCAAGCGTAGTTACAAACTTTTAAAAAACCCTGTTCTTCAACTCCTGAACTCTTCAGTTGACTTCAAATTTTGGTGTGATTACTGCAAGATTTGTAGTTTTTAAATTACTGTCAGTGCTTGGAATGCTATTGAGAGCAATTTTATTTTTGCAAATGGAAAGGTGTTGAATTAAATCACGACCTTAATTTGCTTTAGCGCTAAATTTTTCTGTTTCCTTTTGAAGTTTCTCCAGCAACTTCTTCAGCTTTAGAGAGAAAATGGGTCAGACTCTAGCCTAAGTGCCTTCTGTTGCTGGGTTTTCTTATCCTAATGTGGGTCAAGGAAAGGTTACTTTGATTATCAGCTGCTTAAAACATCTTAATTAGCATTTTCTCTGCATGATTTTTGTTTGATTCTGCAGGGGAAAACCATGTTAATTTAACATTAAAGTGTCATCTTGTCAGATAGTAATAAAATGTTAAACAATGACCAGTTACTTTTTTGAATGTAAACTATTTGACCTTATAGCCTTACTTAATTACAGTTTATTTTTATATTTAAAATGAAAGTAAATACCACTTTTGCGAGAAATACGTATTTTAGTGTTACATTTAAAAAGAGTAAACGAATTTAGTTCAGGTCAGCTTTTCTGATGCATTAAGATCCTAGGGGTAAAATATGAGTCAGTATTAAATTATGTGCTTCATGGTGTCCCCCAGTTCTAAAGAAAATTCTTTATATACTGGCAAAAATGAATGTATGTTGTATTTTGTAGTATAACATTAAATCAATGTTTGGAGTCTTCTCTCTTGTGATACATGGAAAAAGTAATGGTTACAAAAGCTAGATAGAATGAGATACAGATCATCTGAGGTTTTTTTTTTTTTTTTTTTTTTGTGGTTGTTATGACTTCAGTTGCTATGTTAAAATTTTTGGACTGCATAGTAAAAGTGCTGTGGAATCATTGAAGATTCCTTCTCGTCGAAAAAAGTACATTTGAGATGCGATAAGTTATATTATGCTTTGAAATAGTTATTCCCTTAATAAAGAAAAATATTATTTTTAAATCAACTACATTGTGTTTCCAAACTTCAGCCACCTTTGAAAGTAATAAATATTTTTAGAAAACTCCATTAAGTACTTCAGCTGTAAATTTGAAGGGGTGATGGTGACCCTTCACATAAGTTTTTGGTCAATTAAAAAAAAAAAGCCTGTTAAACTGTGTGTGAGACGATGTATATAGATGTTTTTAGGATAATAGAGAAAAAATATGTACATGTGGATGTTCAGAAAGGATAATTGGAGGCTGTGTAAGTAGTACTTACATGATTGTAATCCATTCCTACACTAATTTTATCTTCGGTGTTTTCAAAATATGCAATTTTCACTTCAGACAGAATGGATTCTTGGATATCTATGCGTCATTTGAATGAAGTTAATTTTATAACTGATTAATAATTTTTTAAGTGTACAATTCATTATTGTTGTTTACTACTATTTACATGCTGTTATGTAAAGCTGAGGCTGTCAGAAAGTTCACGTAAAGTTGGGGTAAACTTGTTTTGGTACTTGGAAATTGGTTTAAAAGGTCCAGAGAATGTGGAATCAACAATACTCAAGAGTGTGTAGCCCTGTAAATACAGCTGGGAAGAGACCCTGACTTGCAAATGGGTAACACTTGACTCATGCTAATGGAGCTGATTAAAGAAACACAGCTCATTATTGTAAGTCAGTGTTCTTGTTTGATAGCTGATAGGCTGCATCTGGTCCTCAAAATCAATCTATCTGGCCTGCCAGCTTTGGAGAGATGAGGTTTGGCTGGTGGGGCAGCAGGTGCTGACTGAAAACATGCATTTATTTCTGGTCAGATACTCGGAGGTTTTATTTGTGTTTGCTGTGTTTACATATGAAGTGGCTGAGAAGTGCATCTTGCCTCTGTTTTTGTTTGGGTTTTTTTTTTTTTTGTTTTTTTGTTTTTTTGTTTTTTTTTTTTTTGTGGGTTTTTGTGGGTTTTTTTTTGTTTGTTTTTTTGTGGGGTTTTTTTTTGGTTTTTTTTTTTTTGTGAAGTCTGTGAGTTTCTGTTGCCACAGGCCACAAATTCCTGAATTGAAATATGTGTTTATGATGTTGTTAGGTCAGATAAAATGTTTGCTACATCCTTAGTAAGAATGACCTACTGTTGGCTTATATGGTTCGTTATGCTACTCACATTTCTTACCTATATGTGTGCAGAGTCCTGAGCCAAACTGAGCTGTTAACCAAATAACCCCCTTTGGGCATTTTTTCGTTTCTAAAAATGTGTGAACATATCCTTTTGCAATAAAGAGAGGTCATATGGAATTAAAAAGTTAATGGGAAGATTGTGATTTTGTTTTTGGGAC
Source organism: Vidua macroura (assembly GCF_024509145.1). Classification (NCBI taxonomy): domain Eukaryota; kingdom Metazoa; phylum Chordata; class Aves; order Passeriformes; family Viduidae; genus Vidua; species Vidua macroura. The sequence continues at coordinate 106,948,910 of NC_071571.1, forward strand.
TTGTGTCTGGATTTTATTTTTTCATACCCTGTGAGCTGAGGATATAAAGCTGGTGACTTCCCTTGGTTTTCAGTGGAAAATAGTTCCATCTACAGGAGTGTCCTAAATCAATTTCATCATTTAGGAATCTGTTTCTTTCAGAATTTAATTTCTCTGTACCACTTGCCTTTTTTTGCTGCAATTAGCCTCTCCTAGTTTCTTATTTTGGAGGATTGTGCTTTCATCTGCATAGCCTCTGAAAGGAGTATCTGTAGTTATCATCCCTTATTGTCGCAGTGATATGTAAGCCATCTATGTTGGTGTACTTTTTTCCACAAATTCCAAACAGTGAGTGCATAAGGGAAGTTGAGATTGCTTGCCTCTAGGTGATTGATAATTAATGTCTGTTCATCAACTTTTATTTGGATTACCTATGAAGTTATTATTTGAAATTGTTCTAGAAGATTTTAAGAATTTCTTGTTACCACTTATTTTTTTTAAATAAAAGCAAGGTAAATATCTTGGTATACTAGGCATTGTATGTGAGTGTTATAAAATATACACTTTCCACTGTAGTTAAAACTGTCAGATCTGTAATGTCAGTCAAATCTTCAGTTCTCTGGTCATTTATCTTGTGCATTTTGTTTTGCTTCTTTTTGATGTAGTCATAATTCTGCTGTAGTCCCAACCAAGTCAAGTTTTTCATCTTTCTGTGTTGTGAAGAAAAATACTTCCATTAAGCAGAAGTGTATTTACTGATAATTTTCCAATTTTATTTATAGTATTAACTGACAAGGAAAACTATCTTCCTTTAATAAAAAAAAAAGTTACATATGCAAAGCTTTTATAAGTGCCTATAATAAATAGTAAGGTTACAAACCATTCACTCAGGATTTGCCTGAGGTCCGGTTTCCTCTGTAAGAAACTGTTATTATTGTTTCTGTGCCTCACACTTCTTTGTCATTTCAGTCACTTTCTCTACCATAGTCTACCTTCTCCATTTATTGCTTCACTTTTCCCAGCTTCTTGAAACTGAGAAGGATTTGATTTCATGAAATTTGAAACACAGCATTTCTTATAAACTTTTAGTTAAAATGTACGGATTTATCCAGTCTCTTGTTGCCTTAATCTGGTGACAAAGCAGCATGCACTGAACTTTTTCCATTTGCCTCCACAGGCCTGATTTCCTTCCCAACAGGTGTTGTGATTTTAAAGACTTAAAGTGACCTTTATGTGTGTATTCAGTGCTACCTTGAGCAGCTGCAGCTATGGCACTATTCCTGCTGGTGTATCTGTAAGATCAGTACTAATTTCTCCCCTGATATTTGCTGCTGATGTTAGATGCTGCGTCAGTGCATCTGGATCAAACATTCCTCTTTTTTCTCAGCAGCAGAGCTAGTTTTCTTATCAAGTCTGTAGATCCTCCCTCCCTGGCATTGATGGATGGCATTTCATATTGATTGGAATAACTTAATAGTTATTTCTGTAGTCAGCTGCTCCTTCAGCTTTGTTTTCCTCCTCAAGGTCGGGGATAATGGTGCTTTTACACCATCTGGCCGCACTGCTGACTTTGCTCTACATTTTCTCATTCTCTGAAGTTTTATGAAAGATGAAATTGCTGCTGTTTATTTCCATTGGTATAATTGGATGGTATGTCAAAGTTCATTTACTGTATTTCCTATTTGACTGGGCAAGTCATGATCTCTATGTAATACAATCACATATTGCTGGAATGCAGATTTTTAGGAAGTTAAAGTGTGGGTGCTAGAAGATCAAAGTTCTCCATTGTAGGCAAAGACCATTTGCTATTACGTAAAGCCTATACAACAACCATTATTACCCATGGCTCATGTGCATCAGCTGTTACTACTGACCTGCAAGTTGTGCTGTGCAATGTCTGATTTGCATACTTTTCCTTGAGTTCTCATTGATTGCCTGCTTAACTGGGCTTTCTATCTCTAATTGTACACAAAGTCTACAAGATCTATAGCTTTTTTTTCTGTTTCTTGAAAGAATTCTGCTTGGGGTTTATCAAACAATTTCTCCATCAAGTCATTGTAGAAAAACTGATTTGTTTATCTCCACCAAGTATTTACATTATACCCAGCCTCACAGTTGTCAATTCTTTTTCTGGTGGTGTCACTGTGAGTCTAAAACTTGTATTCTAATATCCCTTGTTTTGGTACTTTCCCTTTTACACTTGCACATCTCATCTCTAAATAATCTGCTATTTTGATTGATTTTGAAGTTTCAGAGTGACTCATAACTTTTAGAAATCCCAGTGGGGTTCTCTGAAGTGCAAAGCCTGGTGCATCCAGGCTCCATCCATGTGTGGTTTTTCTCCATGTGCACTAGGGGGGCCTCTTGCCATGCCGTCCTCAGCGTAGTGTGACCGGGAGCTTACCAGCATCCCTGATTTTTTTACTTAAATTACTTGAGCAGGAGACAGCTTATTTTCCTTTTCTGAGAAATATAACAGCCGAATGTTAGAAGGAAAATTGTAGTTGCTTACCCAGCTTTTGTGTCGCTGAAATACAACTAACTACAGTTTTCTGTCTTAAAATGCCAGAATCTTGTTTGGCTTTGGTTATATTTTACGGCATTTGCAGGCCTTTATCATGTTGATAGTTCTTTTCTTAGTAGTGCTGTTTGCCTTGTTGCCAAAGGCACTCTGCTTATATACAGTATATAAGTGTATTTTGTGCTACCTTAATATCTGTCAATGTCTTATCATTGTGTGTTTTGGGTCCTCCATTATTTTGTTGAAGGCTTCTGGGAAAGAAGAAAAAAAAAAAGACATGTTCCCTTGCTTTTCTGCTATAGTTAGATCAGACTCTTGTTTTATTCTTTAGCAATATAACATTGACTACATCATGTAAGAGAAAGGAAGACAGTTGTGAAGCTGGAGTTGGACACCAATCTACCACTTAGTCTTTCAACCAAGCTTATTATACTCCAGAAATAAACTGTTTGCAGGTCACAGTGCAGGCAGGGTAAAATACAAGTGCAGATTTGTGAGTTTTGGGGTTTTTTTCTATAAAATTTAGGATACCGTAACAGGCTTCATAGTAATGTCAGCTGCAAAATAGTAATTAGCCTTTTAATGAACATTTTGTTTCTTCTGCTAGGGTTTAGCCATCAGTCTTCTCAGTGCATTGACACTTCCTGTAACACAAGCAATCTTTCACCCTGATTTTGCCTGGCAGGGAGGAGTGCCTTTGGACTCTCCTGGGCCCTCCTTAGTGTTCTGAAGAATGTGACAGCAGCTCTTGCATGTGCACCCCTCCTTGCCTCCTTTGCAGACAGCTGGTTGTTGCCTGACACGGAGGGCTTGTATTCAGTGGGTGAGACGCAGTGCTCCCGGGCCCATTCAATCTCCCTCGTTCCGGGGAGTGAATGAGTTTGCCATCTGGGACGGTCCGCGCAGCCCCTTTGTCTGCGGCCGAGCTAAACCCAGCACCTGCCCACCGGGTGGCAGCATCCTGTCGCAGGCCTGCTGCTGCTGTGCTGAGCAAGCTCTTTCTCTGCTTTCTCAGGGGGATTTGAAGAGAGGCTAAAATCTCATTGTTTTCCTCTGGCTGTCTTTATCATTTTTCCAAAGTGACGGTACATTCTTCATAGATCAGAACATACACTGAATTTTGTATTGTTTCTACTTGCCTGTTGCCAAGGGTGGTATTGTGCTCATCAGAGCCTTGATGATTTGGAAGAGTGCAGAGTTTTCATTTTAATCCTTTTGCAGGAAGACAGTCTGTCAGTAAATCTTGGGCAGGGGTAAAAGAATAAAGAATTGTTCAAAGTACTTGTTTAGTTGTGGTTAATTATATCATTACCACCACCTGTCCCCTACTTCCTCCCCCATGCCGTAGAATATTCTGACACATTTTTCAGTTTCTGATCTCCTTCCCAACTTATTTTGCACACAAAAATGCCCTTTGTTTAGCGAGAATTGTTTCATAAGGAACAATGGCAGATGATAGCTATTTGGAATTAAGCATTGCACATAAAGGAGAGTTATAGAAAATCCTCTGGCTTTATGAATAGGAGTTGGTTACTACACTTGAAGTTTCTCTCTCATAATATGAAACAGTTTTATGAAGGATGAGCTTTAAATCTTTTCTCTTTATAAAGAACATGTTTAGCTCAGTAGTATTCTGTAGGCTTTTTTGAAGTAATACCCTTCTGCATATTCTTAATTGAAAAGTTTTCATTTCATAGAATCTGAGTGACAAGTTTTCTTCCAAGTTAAACGTGGATCTGTCAAAAAATGTTGCGAAGAGTGGGCAGCACTGGCAGGCATTAAATGATGTTTCCTTGCTTGTGTTAACAGAATTTTTTTTTAAAGGAAAAGTAACTTAATAGAACAATACAAAGGTGCTTTGTGTTAATTCCTGTCTTGAAAATAAAAATTTATCATCCTTTATAGCCTCTTATATTTATAAAGGTCATTAAAGTCTTGAGAATGTCAAGGCTGAATGATTGGAAAGTATTTGAGATTATCTGCATCACGGACATGTTTTTTGTATGCATAATTTTCAGCCTTTCTTAATTAAATATTTCAGTTCTGGTTTCACTGACCTGGAGACTCGGTCACTGAGGACTAAAGTTTTCTCAATCTCTTTCTGTAGTCTGACCTGAAATGTGTTCAAGATGCAAAAGGAGGCTCTTTCTACAGAGACCATTGTCCTGTGTTAGGTAAGCTGAAGTAAATTCATGTTGATTTGTATTAATTATACTCACTCTGGATTTCCCTTTCCTTTTTAAATGTCATCCAAAAGGACTGTCTTTACTAGTGAAATGTAAATAGCAACATTTCTATCTGCTAATGATAAATTGTCATGCTTTTCTAAATTGTATTTGGTATCAGTGTACCAAGGGGATGGCAAGGGACCTTTTAAGTGTTCATTAAGGTAGAAATTGTGTTGTGTGTCCTGTGCAGTGTATTTCTAAAAAGTCAAACATAGCTGTTCATTCTTACAGAACTGGCTTAAATATTAAGAGATATAATAAGTCTAACTCCTTGCACAAAATCACTGTTGTTTGATTGACACCAGAGCTTTTATGTATCCAGATGTCTAACACCATATGATAGCTTTTAAGATCCCAGTTAGAGCCTATAGTGGAACTTGTCACAATTATTTAACATTTGCCAGAGTCACTGCTATTTCCCTTGAAAACTCAACAAGAAACACACAGTTCTGTTGCCAGAGGTTCCAAAGTTTTTTTTACCTGTTAGCCCCTATGGTTTCAGAGACATTGGTGTGGAGTCACCATCCCTGGAAGTGTTGAGAACATGTTGATAGGGTACTTGGAACAGAGTTCAGTGTGAACGTGGTGGTAGTGCTTGGTTGGTCATTGGACTCTCAAAGGTCTTTTCCAACCTTAATAATTCTATGGCTCTCAGAAATTAACTTCTGTTCTTTAAATTGCTTGGAAAATTAGTATGGTGATGTAAACTTTTTTTTCTTACTTCCTTTCAGGTGAACAAAATGGTAACAGAAACCCTGGTGGGCTGCAAATAGGTGACCTTGTAAACATTGACCTCGACTTGGAAATTGTGCAGTCTTTGCAGCATGGTCATGGAGGATGGACTGATGGCATGTTTGAAACCTTAACAACAACTGGAACAGTTTGTGGCATCGATGAGGACCATGACATTGTAGTACAATATCCAAGTGGCAACAGGTTTATTCTATATCCTTCATCATTGCTTCTCACAAACTTCCCTTGCCTTCAGTGCTTGTGATTGATTACTTGGTGCCAGAAGCTTTCTATTCTCCTTTTGTGTCTGTTAAGATTTCCTTCTAGATGTGTAATGAGGACTTAACTTAGAGGATGCTTTAGTAGGAAAAGGAATTTTGCTGCCTTGCTCATTTGTGAAAATTTGAGTCCAAAAGAAGAAATTACATTCTAGACGATCTTATTGGCAAAATGCAGTGTTTTAAGCAGTAACTTCCTTTTTAATTATAAACTATCTATCCCATGGTTTCAAGAGGCAAGGTAATAGCAGTTCATTTTGGGTTTTCAGGAAAATTGTTTAAGAGGACAGGTGACAAATTTCAAGGGGGGATCTTTTCTAACCTAGAGTTACTTTTATTCAAAGGAATTATTTTATTATTCAAAGGAATGTTAGTTTATGTAAATACAGACCAAGAATAGGAGGTACTGGGGAGGCCAAAACCACTCCCTCCAAGCAGTTCAGGTTTGAATTTTGCTTATCTGCATCCATGTTAACACAACTCAAACCCAGCAGTACAGCAGGGTTTGAATCTAATATGACCACATGGTTTTCTGTTCTCTTGCTCTCAAGTATTTGGCTTATCTTAAAAAAGTAGCAGGTGAATGGAATATCATTTCAGTTGTATATGGAGTTTGACCTGTTCAGTTTGTCCAGAAAGAATTAACAGTGTACTGTTCATTCAGGATATCCCTCAAGATATTGTTTGCTAATATTGCAAAGCAATGCAGAACAAAGCTGTTTTCCCAGCTAAACGGATGCAAGTGGCTTTTCTTCTGGCAGTCATGTCAGCAGAGTCAGTGACAGGAGCTGCTCTGTCTTTTGGTCTCCTTCCTGACTAAACAGCTAAATGCCTCTAAATCAGTAAAATTTAAACTACCAATAGGATAGTTTGACTGAAAATTAAGGTATATCCGGGACATCCATTTAATTGAAAAATATTGTTATAGCTTAATGTTGCATCTTTTGACCTGGGGGGAAGGGCCAAAATTCTGTCTTCTTCCTGTGGTGTTTCCTGACAGCTCAATCCTTGTGAGACAACTTGGATCTGCTGCTTTTTAGCCAGTTATTTCCTATCCCTGGAAAAATAAAGCAACCATTTAGCTGCTTTCAGGACCTTTACATTGCTGTCAGCTTGCTTCCCCTTAGGCAGGATATTTCTTAATTGCCTTTACAAATGTATATCTCTGAAGATTTTCCTTGAAATTAATTAATGAACCACAATTAATGAATTAATGAGGCAAGTTTATGGACAAAAAATGGATAACAGCAAATATAGTATCCATAGTATCCAGTCGCAGAAAGTTTGTAGGCATACAAGCAGAAACTTACCCAAAAGATAATTTTTAAACATATATTTTGCTTTAAATGATTCATTGTTTAGGTGGACATTTAATCCAGCTGTTCTCACCAAGGCCAACGTTGTCCGAAGTGGAGATGCTGCTCAAGGTGCAGAAGGAGGTACCTCTCAATTCCAAGTTGGTGACCTTGTTCAAGTATGTTACGACCTGGAGCGAATCAAGCTTCTCCAGAGAGGTCACGGAGAGTGGGCTGAGGCAATGCTTCCAGTGAGTAGCTGTGTGTTTGCATTCATAGAATGGTCAAGCTTGTACAGTATTTCTAGTTATTATTGGTTATGTACCTGGAGGCTGCAGCAGTCTAAAAGGGATTTTTTATTTTAAGTTTTCGTCAAACGCAGTGTGATACTTGCTCAGGTGCAGCAATCTGCTTACCTAATGAAACCTATGTAAAGATAGTAGTGATTATGGTGTTAAACAATGGACTTAATAAAATTTATGTAATATTAAAACCAAAATATTTAGAAATTGGAATGTTTTATTTGCATTTGATGTTTTCTTTAATTCAGACTTTAGGTAAAGTTGGTCGGGTTCAGCAGATCTATTCGGACAGTGACTTAAAGGTAGAGGTTTGTGGGACATCTTGGACCTATAATCCAGCAGCTGTCTCAAAGGTGGCATCAGCAGGATCTGCTATAAGTAATGCATCTGGTGGTAAGTTTGAAGAATAACTAGTAATATTGCCATATGTATGACAAGTAATTGTGTTAATTTTAAAATTGTTATTAGGTATTATGTATGCAAGGTTAATAATAGCCTTGGAGTTTGTGTAATTGAAGTTTTATGTGAGAAAGATAGGAAAAAAGCTTGCAGTCAATATGGAGATGTTATATTGATCAGGTGCTTCTGTTTGGTCACAGTACAGGTGTGTCTTTGGAGGTCCACTCTAAGGACTTCAAAATGGTTGGAATGGACATCAGATTGAAATAGGGACTGAGGCATGCAGAGAGTGTCACTGGCAGTAACAAGCAGCCTCCTTGTTTAATAGGTGGTTTAACATAGCAGGCACAGGCAAGGGATTTGTTGCAGGTGGTTATGTATTATAACTCAGGATATTTATTTCTTTAAAATTTCTATCTTAAAATTTAGTCAGACATCCTGTGACTAATTACAGTGGGATTTTTTGGTGTCTGTGTAATGACACTTCAGTTTTGTTGAACATGCTGTCATTCATATAATAACAAGGCAGAAAGACTGTCCAGCGTGTTTTGTTCTGTTGGCACTTTTCAATTGAAACTAGAATTTTTCCTTTTTTTAGTCATAGCTAGTTATTCTTTCCTCTTCACATACTTGCTTTAATGCCAAGAAAACTTTCTACATAGTTTTCTAGATTTTTTTCCTAAGGAGGCATAGATGCAGTGAGTTTTCTCAATAAAGAACCAAGTACAGTGGCCATAAAACTATCTAGAAGAGTAATACAACTTAGTGTTTCAAATCACAGAAGACAGGCTATACCTAATGTTAGAAAGTAAGCAATAGCAATACATAAGTTCATGTTTTTACCTTGTCCTGCCCTTTCGTATTTTGCAGAAGAAAAGCTATTTGAGCTATTTGTGGTTCAACCAGCTTTGTTCTGAAGTGTCTAATGTGGTAGTCTCCACTGTCTAAAGGGTGCTAGGGTGCAGCTCTTATTTCAAACTCAGTCATTTTACAGCTGCTATTTTATGGTAGTTTGTCTATTACTATGTACATGGCCTTAGAGACAAAACAAATGTCGCTGGGTTTTTTTTTCTGTTCTTGTGTAATTAGAATTGTAATCTTAGTTGTCCTTTGGTTAACAATTACAGAGAGATTGTCCCAGCTATTGAAAAAATTATTTGAAACCCAAGAATCTGGAGATCTCAATGAAGAATTGGTTAAAGCTGCTGCCAATGGAGATGTTGCTAAAGTGGAAGACTTGCTAAAGAGGCCAGATGTAGATGTGAGTGTTCTGTTTTGGGGGTATCTCTTTTGGGGGGCCTCTAGTACTAAAGGAAGTGCAGCTGTTCTGAATACTCCTTGCCAGTCGGTAGTGTGTCTTCTTAGAAGTAATACAGCTAATTCCAGTGTCTCTTCTCCCATTTGTTGTCCTATGAAATGTGTGTGGGCTGTGTGAACACAGAGCTGTACATACTTTCTTGCTGGACAGATTTTGTAGTCTTTTGTCTGCTATGAATTAAGATAATTTTCAACTGCTGGCTGCCAGAGTTAGTGCAGAGAACCAAACATTCACAATTACTGAAGGGTCTTCAAATTCTTCTTTTTTCAAGGGGAATAGAGGAAGGAGGGTAGTTTTTTCTGGATGTTTCTGCTGTTGTTATGAGTTTCTTTTATTAACTCACAGAGTAGATAATCTAATCTGTTCTCTGTCACATTTCTTTTACCAAGTTGTCTAATACTGAAAAGTCTAAAAGAAAATGCTTAGTAATTATAGGAGTTCGTTTAGGGAATGTATTTTAAAGTTACGTCTTTCTCACTACAGCTGTAGTAATACTTGCAGATAGGAGTCTGAGCTTCTTTGCTTCTGAGCACTGATTTTTAGCTTAAGATTTTACAAAACATGGGTTTTTGTTCAGACTCTCTCCTGTTGTTGCCATAAATTTGGCAAGGAAGTTACATATAAATCTGAGACTTGTTCTCAAAAATCTTTCCTTTACAGGAATTACCCAAAGATGAATGTTTTTAATTCATGTATCATTAATGTCTTAATGTTTGGTAAAAATGAATTTCTTCCTTTTTGCTTCAGTCTAGCTAATACAGAAATGAAATAGAGAAACCTCAGGTGATGTATATATGCTAAGAAGGCATCTTAAAATTATTCATTTGATTCTGTGTTGTGTTTGCTGTTGCTTTAAGTTTTCCACTAGTAAACAGCCTCACAGGTGTGTGTGTGTGTGTGTGTCTTGAAACTCACCTGCAAGTATTGGCATTCCAGGTGAATGGTCAATGTGCTGGACACACAGCTATGCAAGCTGCAAGCCAGAACGGCCATGTTGACATTTTGAAGTTGCTTCTGAAACAGAATGTGGATGTAGAAGCAGAGGTAACCTAAAAATTTCAAAATATGCTTTGTATGTCCTTAAACTTTGTTACATGCATAACAATTCTACTCAACTTGCTGTCTTTTTAAATGCCAGAGTGATAAACTGCTTTTATTACTGTGATTGTGTACCCAAATTAGACTCCTGCTAATAGTATTATAAAGAAATAATATCTAATTCTTTAACACTTCTTATTAAATGAAATATAACTACTGACATGATAGAGCTATGTAAGCCAGTATGCGATGAAGCCCCCTTCTTTCTTTCCTTTGGTTTCATTTCAACAGTAGAATGCACTGGGAACTCTGCCTGTGGCATTGAGGGGAAAAAGATGTCAGATGCTGCATCTCTAACTTCAGATGCTTGCCATACTCCTTATATATACAAAGACCAGTTAGGAGAAGCCTTTCAATTCTTAACTAAAACAAGTTTAAGCAGAAAGTAATAGCAGTATCTTTGGGTAGAAACTGCCAGCTCTGTGTCCAGTTTTTCCAGTGTCTTTTTTTTAAACATCACTAAAAACAGAAGGGTGTCTCTTGTTTAGGATTTTTAGAATAATTTTTCATTACTATTATCTATCAGCATACTGTGATATTTGCATTTTGAATTGATTTTTACTCAGTTATTTACACAGAATGCACTGATATTTCAACCATTTCTCATTTTACACAAGGCAAGAGACACAAGAAGGATCTGTCAAATTTGATTTATTAAGAATAAAAACTGAAGACTAGTGGGATGCTGAGAAATTAATTGTGCACCCAGTTGTTGTTTGCATAGCAGAAAAATAACTTCACATGCTGGGGTGTCTAGCATTATATTGTATTTGATATACAGAAGTTACAGAATGTTAAAACATTAATGAGGCAATGTAATTCTTGGAATTAAAATTATTTTATATTTATAGATGCACCATTAATTTATAAAGCTTTCATGCTGGCTTAGATTGATGCAATACATACTTGCTGTGGTCTGATTTCTGTGAAATAACTTCATGTTAGAAGTAGTGCTTTCAGTGCACTACAAAGTTAAATACTGTTAAAATTAGCCTAAACTGCTTTTTGTCTGTACTGTGGTTTTCAGAGCTGCCATGTTAATCAAGTAGTGGACTGAAGGGAGTGTTAGAAGCATTAAAGATATAGGTAGAAGCACTACTTAAACAGTTTGAAGGCAATACACCTGGTAATCCGTTAGCACTGGAATTGTGAAGAGTTTCATGTTTGCTCAGGCTTCAGAAGCACCATTAAACTAGCATAAAAAATTGTCAGGGATTTTACTTGACTTTTAAAGCCGTCTTCACATAACTGTGTTGCTGAAGTGAATATGGTATTCCCACTTGATTATATAATTGCATTGGTTAGTATAATATTAATAATTTTCATAATATTATTAGATTTTTAGTTACATCTTTCAGACTTTAAAAATGTAAGCTGTTTTCCCATACTTATATATGTATACATATAATGTTTATAAATGTAATTGTTTATAAAATGCAAATGTTCAGAGCCATCCCATGAAGCAGATAGCAGAAATGTAGTCCATTTACTTCAATGTTCTGGCCTGAGGCATGGAAGCAATGGATAAAAATCCTTACTTTCCTTGCTTTATAGCTAAGTTGGATGTTTTTACACTTACAGTCATTACTTCAGAATATATACGTTCCTGATGACATTTTCTGGGAATATCATCATTGTTGTCTCATGTGTTTTTCTCTGATGTCTACAAGTGGCCTCTGTTTAGTCAGAGAGCAGTTGGTTATAGGCATAGCTCGAAAACCTTGATGTAGATATTGCATAGTAAGAAGGTGTAACCTTCTAGGCTGCAGACATTAATGGTTGTCAGTTATTATATTAACAGTATTATACTGTTGACATGTATAGAAATGTAGTACTTTTAATATTTAGATTTTTATTTAAATGCAAATGTAAGTCTTAAGGACAGATGATTTACTAGCTGCTAGCTTTTTCTAGATGAATTACTGCTATTGGGTAGGATTTAGTTCCTGAGATGATTTATTTTGATGCTGAGCTAAAAAAAGGCCTACATGATCTTGGACCTCTGCTCATTAAAATAGGAATTCTAGACATTAAGACTTAATAAAATCAGGTGGTTGTGTATGAAAATTGAAATATCGTAAAACTAAAACATTCAATAATTATATGGGGTTTCAACTATAAATATCTTGGTGTACTTTTCAGACTGCAAATATGAAAAGACAAATTACCATGCCTCTGAGAAACCAAGTGCTCTGTAAATACAAATCTTGTAGCAGTTTAGGACTACTGGCACACTCTTGATAAGGTTTGCCTCATAATGATCCATATAACCAGATGAAAAGTATACAGAAGGTCCCCTTTCTGATCCTTTCCCCTTCCAAATGGGCAAGCTTTGGCTTCTTTTGATGGTTGGTTTGTGTTAGATGAGCCTGAGTAAGAATCCTAGAATCTGAGAAGGCACCTTGGTAGTGTGAGTTGATTTGGAAGGAATAAAAGTATCTTTTTTAAAAGCTTTTGAAGCTGCTATGTAGTGCCCTGACTTTCATCTTGAAAACCGTATCCATATTTTCAAAAAGATACATTTGGTAATTAGGGGATAAGTCGTCTTCCACCATTTCAAATGCTGTAACTAGTCTCATTGTGCAAATACAGTTTATGTTAAGAGCTATTAATTTTTGAGTTAGTCTAAATATATTAGAAATGTGCTATATATAATAAAAAATACTTTTGAAAGATGTTGCTGAAGAAGCAAATTGATGAGAAACCTAAGTTAACTCGGGAGAGACAGTGTTCGCTTGATCAGTCATGATTTTATTTTACAATTTTCAGTGTTTCTCTGTTTTCAAAATTGAATCCTACAAATGCATGTTTACATTAAACTATGCAGAAATACTCAGTTAGAAACTAGCTTATGGAAGTTATTTCATCATGTATAACTTCCTTTTTACTTCTGTCTTTTGTATACTGTCATTAATGCTGAAATCACTTGACTGATATTTTAAAATGTTTCATGTTGTACAGTCAACTTCTATGAATGTTAAAATAGCCTAAACTGACAAATTTGACTTTCACATTTAGTTCTCAATTTGTGTGAAACTGAAACAAACTGAATCAGAGTTTTAACACTGTGAATCATCAACACAGAATCAGAACTTCTAGTTAATGTCAGCATCAGTCACAAATTTCCTTTGAGAAAGATTTATTTAAGTGAAAACCAAGACATATAATAAATCCTAATAAATACTAACTTCATTGTATGAACAAAGAAATACTCATGTCTTGCACTATGATTTGGAATCTGTAACACTTCCCAGGTTACAGGAAGAACTGCCCTGGGATATTAAGTGTAATATTGTTTGGGCATTGGATTTTCAATTGTGGGTTTTTTTGGTTCTTTTGTTTTGGGTTTTTTCTTGACAGTGGTTGTTTTGTAGAAGAAACCCAAATGAAGACATTTGAGTTTGGTGAACAAACCACACAAAGATTCAGGGCAACAGTTGTATATGTGCTGTGCAATATCATATGTTGTAGAACATGTGTGTTTATACATGAAGTGATTCTTCATCCTCTATTGCTGCAGTTTGAACAATTATTTAATTAGGCATTTTAATGGTATCACGGTAGTCTCATTTTTCTTACTACATCAAATATGGACAGTTTTTAGTTGAAATAATCTTGTTTAAATGCAAAGGAAATGTGAAATCTACCAGGTTAAATGAATGTTTCCACTTTAGGACAAGGATGGAGACAGGGCTGTCCATCATGCAGCCTTTGGTGACGAGGGTGCTGTGATTGAGGTTTTGCACCGAGGCAGCGCAGATTTGAACGCTCGCAACAAGCGCAGGCAGACTCCACTCCATATTGCTGTCAACAAAGGTCATCTGCAAGTTGTCAAGACTTTACTGGACTTTGGCTGCCACCCCAGTCTCCAGGTAAAGTCAATTTTAATGTAGGGTCACTTTTGAGCTACTGCATTGTATGATTTGCTGCATGTAGGTGATAGAAAAATTATGGTAAATGGGAATGGGGTTGGGGTCTCAACCTTTACCCCCACCATGTGATCAGCTGTAACAGAAATGCTGTTAAGTCTGTTTCCTTGACAGCTAGATTAACACCTGGTTTATTCTGTAGTTGATACTAATTGGTATTTTTATGGTCTGTAGTTATTTCTAATTGTTAATTTTCCTTCCTGATTAATTACTCTTATATTGAACCCACAACACTGTGCTTCTTCTGCAAGCTACAGTTTAGAGGCTGATGATACTGTGGAATGTTTTGTTAAAAGAAACCTTTTATTTTTTTCCCAAATAGATCTGTCATTGATAGAACTACTTAGTCAGATTCACTTTCAAATATTTATCTTTTTATCTAGAAAGCCCTCATGTGTAGGATCTCAAGTACCATCATTTCAGAGATAATTTCACCTTCATCTGTAATGAAGGTGATGGATGCAGTAGCATAAGTGCGATGTCCTGTTTAGACGGTAGAGTGAAAATGTGCTATCAGATAAGTAGGTATCCACACTGCTAAATGCAGTTGCATGAACTGCATTAGTAAAACCAATGAGAATGGATAAGTTTGAAGAGATTTGCATCAGGAAGAGCTGTAGTGGCCTGGGCAAATCAAGATATGCAGTAACAAGACATTGCTTTCTTGCTTTGCCATGTCAATAATCAGATATTTTTGGAACTGTATATCCACATAAAAGAAGATAAGCAAAAGCTTTTTTGAAATTAATGATCATAATGGTTATTTATCTCCTTCTACCTGACTCTTAAGGTGCTGTCTTGATCTTGCTGAGGTTGAGCTGTTATATCCATCCAGATCCTGTTTAGTGTTTGTTGAACAGTAGGTATAATAAAGATTCTGATGTGCTGAGACCAGTAAAGGGTGACTGTAAATCACATAGGAACTATGGGTAGCCAAAGTGGATTTGCCCGAGTTGAAATTACAGAATTTTGTTTCAGTTGAAGAAGTCAATAGAATGGTGCAAGGATGCTCCATGTGGAAAATATAATTGGCTATTGAAAAAAAATGAACTTTCAGATTCAGCATATGTGCTGAGGAATTGCGATATGCAAATGTGAGTAGGTGATTGATTTTGTCAATGAGAGCACAGGGGAGTAAGACTGAGGCATGACTGGAATTTAATTGGCCAGCACTCTACTACTGTGGCCACTTCACTGTGTAAACAGAAACATATGTTAGTCTGTAAATAGGAAATCCAGGAAATATGATCATTTAGATCAAATAAAAGCTACATGATTTAGTCTGGCAAATTGGTTCACAGTGGTTCAAGTGTTTTCCATATTCTGGCACTTTTTGTTTGGCAAGTTTTGATTCTCACTGTAGACATCTGTTTTCGTACTAGTGTATTGCTGAAATGTTCGGTTTCTGTGTTAGCTTGCAGTTGAGTCAATGTTGGTGACAAAAGACTTCCTGACTTATGTGATGCAAGAATTCTACTGGAAGCATAAATCTGGAGACTTTGCCTATGTAGCTGCAAATAAGCTTAAATGGATGTGTTTTCTCACTGTTAGTCTAGAGCATTTCTCTTCAGTCCAACCATTTCAGGCCTTGAATAAGTAGTGTACAAAATGCTTCTAGGAGTAAGAAGTATTTTTTCCTTAATTGGGATATTTGAAAAAAAAAGGCATCAAGCTAGAAGTATAAATTCTTTGCCTGTTCAATTGTGCCATAAAGTATTATCATGTATTTCATGTAATATAATCTTGTATTAGCCATAACAAGTTAAAAGCTTAATATTGCTTTGTGACATTGGCTTTTGCTTCATGGAAAATTATATGCTTCAGTTAAAACAACAGATATGCCCGCTTTTAGTACGTGGACTGCATTTTATTTTGATTTGCCTATGCTTTAATTTCACACTGCCATTTTGGTATTGTCTTCTACATAGTTAATTGCTGGCTAAACTTAGCATTTATTACTCAAAATTCCATGCCTCATTCCGCCTGACTAGTCTTCCTTCTGTTACATTAGTTTTTGTTGTTGTCCTGTTATTCATAAATTGTAAGTCATTTTCCTAGAGATATTTTACTACCTTTTTAATGTGGATGCATGCAAAAATTGATGTAAACTGTTTCTGTTTTTAGGATTCTGAAGGAGACACTCCACTTCACGATGCAATAAGTAAAAAGCGTGATGATATCCTTGCTGTACTCTTAGAAGCTGGAGCAGATGTTACTATCACCAACAACAATGGGTTTAATGCTCTTCACCATGCTGCACTAAGAGGAAACCCTAGGTACAGATTTATTTTTAAAGATTGTTTTTTATTGTATGTAATAGAAAACAAGTACATGTAAGGGTAGAGCTATGGTATTCTTTCAGAGGATCCTTAAATCTGCATGTAGTTGTATTTCTTAAATGTTGATGTTGCTTAGCTATGCCTCTTTCTAATTCTTGGAAGCCCTTACTAGAATGAAACTAAGAGTCTGCTCAGTTTAATGCTGTATACAGGTAACTCCAAATTCCTGATAAATTTCCTGTCATGGCTATAAAATTTTGCCAATGAAAGTTTTGATAAATAAGTTAGTAAGATCTTGAAGATGGAATTTTGACATAGGATGAAAATAGTAAATACAGCTATGTTTCCCTTCTTGAGTATTTGAATTGATAAAAGGATTTGAGTTTTTTAGAAATACTTCTTTGTGGATAAGTATTAAGTAAACCATACAGTTCTAAAGCACTCTCAGGATTGTTACATTAGATTATATTTGTCAGTATTTGAAACAGTTAATTATATTTTCATAGACGTATATCTAGAAGAAATTTTGTATTTCAGCTTTTATATAGCAACTCAACTGAAAAAATTCATTTTAAGGCACAGTTTGTTTTATACTAGCTGCATTCTATATGTCTACATTGAATTTTCATTTAAGATAGCTTTTGAAAGCTACTGCATAGATAGAACTTTAAAGAAAAGTTGTGTTGCTGATTCCTTATTACATTGTGGATAAATGGTATTTTTCAAAGCTGTCATGCTAAGAAGACTTCAAAAATACTTTATCCTCGGGTGGAGTATTTAGTATAGTTTACACAAAAGAAGAGTTGTGTATGTTTCCCTCTTTAGTAGTAAATTTGGCTTTTCAGGTGAGAGAAGTTGGAGAAATAAGGCTGTAAATTTGTATCAATTTCACCCATTATTAATACATGGGATTAAAATCTAGATTAGTCTCTTAGAACATAACTATCAGGACTAATGGTTAAAAAGCGAACATAATTATCTGTGTTTATGGAATGGAATAATTTAATGAGGTAAAAAAGTAGTGGTTGGAAATGTTGATAGGATGGATAAATGTTTACTGTTTTCTACAGTACTCATAAAAGGTCTTTAAGAGAACATGTCAAGGACCAAATTAAGGGAGCTTACTTTTGGCATTCAGAAGAAAATTCTTCCAAGTCTCATTTGGTAACTTCTTCCTCTAAAGTGAATTCTTCCTACTTGCATAACAGCATTAGCCAGGAGCACTATTTCCTGTCTCAGTTACCCTGGTGGGGTGTTTTTTGTTTGTTTGTTTGTTGGGCTTTTTTTTTGTTGTTTTTTTTTTTTTTTCCTGCAGTGCTTTTCCTCAGCTCTTCTGGTAGTTGGTTTGTGTGACCATAATCTCAAGATGACATGCAGGGAAAGTGTATGGGGGAAAAAATGTTTTTCATAGGCACGTGCTGGAGATTTTTCTGTGGGTGAATATTTTAGTAGTGACAGACCATTCATTTGATGGAGGGATCCAAGTTGTAGTTCAGACTGGGTCAATTTGATGGTTGGTAGAATGTGAAGTATAGTGAAGTTTTAACCAGAATCCTTCCTCCTTTACAAAAGTTTTTATTGGAAGAATTGGAAAATGTTTCCTGTATTAGTGATTTGAATGCTGTGTGGGTTCCTTCCACACATGGGGTTTCACTTGTATCTAAAACAGATACTTAATATTCTTTTTTGGTTGCAGTTCCATGTGAGCACTGCTCAAGCATGTAGAATAGGAATTTTGTCTCCCATCACAGAAAGAGTACTTGAAATAGAATAAAAAAGAAATAATTGAAAATGATACCAAAATAAATCTATTTTGATTTCTCCCCCTGGCCAAAAATTGTCATAATAGTTTCATTCATCTAGGAGTTGAGTTTTCTATTGTTCAAGACTTCAGTGATACTCGTTTGTTTCATTGCTGATTTTGTAGTTCTGCCACTTGCCTGTTTCTGAATGAAACCAAAGTTTTTGTATTTGCCACTTTGTTTTTCTGTCCTGATATAGAACAGCAGCTATTACTGATCTGTTAAATGCACTAAGCACAAGCTATTTCAAACACTGTTAAAAATAACCCCCTCATCTTTAGCTTGTTACTGCTATGGGTCACAGACAGTATGTAATAGGTTCTGCTTGAAACCTTTCTTTAAGACCTATCTTCCCTCATCTAAGCTTCCCTGCCCCACCTAAACTGGAGTTTATGTGGCTTTGGGGTGTGGTGCCTTATATTAATACAATGCATTAAATTCTCCTTATATGCAAATATATAGATATATTATGTAATTTCTGTATTATTTTATAAAAGTTAAACACGTATTCACATGTGTATATAAATGTGTATGCAGTTGTGTGCATAGCTATAATTCTAAAAATTAAAAACATGCTATGTATGCAAGAATTAATGAAATTCACATGCATCTTCCTTGTTGAGGATAATAAAACAAATGCATGTGATAAGTGCATGAGTACCACAATAAATGGAGGTCGATTTCTGTAGTATTTTTTCTAGATGTCAAATAGGTGTTTGGAACCAATTTCTTTTTCAGAGCAAAACCTCTTGTTTCTTGAATTCTGACCTTTATAAATAATAGGAAGATAAAACCTACAAATTATGTTGAGAAGAAGATTCCAAAGTTTTTAATTTTTCATATGAAAACAAATATGTTCTATTTTAAATGTTTGAATATTGGATAAATATTATAAGATAGCAATTTATGGCAAATAGCTTAGATTTTCTCAGCACTTTATCTTCCATGGCAGTTTGGCTGTGTTTTCCACAAGTCAAGGTACAGTGTGTTTCAGAGAGCATCCTATTCTTAGTAGAATATTTCTCCTTTTCATGTTTTGCTTCTCTTTGTACCTTGTGAATTGGTACAGAAAGAACTTCTGGTTTTTGTGCTGATGTATAATGTTGAAATGTAGAATGAATGTTAGTTTATGCTCTAGGTAGCTTTAAACTTGTGCACGGGAGATAGAGCTAAAAAGAAATTTTAAATTAAGTATGGGGAAGTTAAACTTTTATTTAATACATGGTTTCTTGTTCATGATTTTTAACTGAGTCAGTCATATTAAAAGTGCATTTATTTTGGACTTTTTTCAAAGTACTGTGAGCCTCAAAGCTTGGCAGACTTTGCCTCTTCAGTGTTAATGAGATTTTTTTTCAGACAGAATAAAGGAGAGTAAAATTTGAAAATACTGTACAGATTGGTTATTTTTGCCATGTTATCATCTCTTGCTTATGTTTGATCTATTCGCATACCTGTGACTTCAGATTTTTGAGCTGAAGACATGACTGTGAAGTGTAGGCGTATTTTATATCCGTTGCCCCAGTTAGTTTTAGATTTGCATTGTGTCTTGTGAAGAGAGCTTTATTCACTCTGCAGCTAGCATCTTAAATAGAGGCTGCTCTTGGAGCTGACCTGACTTCACACACTTGTATGATTAGTTCTTCAGAGCAATAAAGTGCTGGACTTTAAATCAAAAAATTAAACTCCTGGCCTAAGATACAGATTTCAGGTATTGCTTTCCAATAGCAAGAAGTATGTCATTGTTATGTTCATAAACTGGCAAGCAGGAGATTGTGGTTTAAAATAGAATTGTAATTTTTCCCCATGGTTTTCATATTATTTAGGAAATCTCTGTTTTTAGATTTGCAAATGGTTTGAACGGGTTGGCAGTGAAATTTCTAACTGTAGCAATTTAATTGAGAGGTAGGATTTCTCACTTCCACGTTGGGTTAATGAGTGTCTTCAGGAAGTGTCTGCAGGACTCACGGGTTGACTTGTCATGGAGGTCCTCAGAGAGACAAGTTCTGAGGAAATGAGAGTGGTACAATTATTTTCTAAGCCAGTCAAAGTGTATTTTTGCTTTTGTATTTGCAGTTCTCACAGTAAATGTAGGTTAAACTTAGATGAAGCAGAGTGCAAAGAGAGTCTGTTTTTAAAACCTCTTATTAAAAAGTATTATGTCAGATAATGCTTTGGAAGAATACTTTTGTTCAAGTTGGTTTGGAGGAAGAATATCATCTTCATGAGCAGACCTATTATTAGGTGTCAGATTAGCCTGTAGCTGTTGAGGTTAGTAACAAATTTATTATCTTTAAATAGTAAATAATGTGCCTGACAGATACAAAATGACAAATACAGTTCCTGCCCTGTGGAATTTCCTTTCTTGTACAACATAAAAAAGGGAGAGGGGTGCCCAGAAAGTAAACCTGCCCTGCCAGTACTGTTCATGATTGTTGGGTTTTGGGTTTTTTTCGTCAGTTCTGCTAGAAAGGGCACCAGACTTGAGGAAGAATACAGGAGACAATAAATCATTGGGAAATGTTTATTTCACTGCTTACCTATCTTCTTTATAAATGTTGTAAGAGATGATTTTTACTGCATATGGACAAAATGTTAAACACCAGTAGCTATTTATTTACAATACAAACTTGAAATTGTGGAATACAGAATTTGCTACAGTCCTGGTTACCTTCCATCTTCAGGCTGCCTAGAAGTTGAGCTGGACTGAAGAGAGGACTACATAATTGCTCTGAGCAGGATTCGTGTCCAGTTTTAACAACATGAGAAATCCTGTAGTGATCAATGCATAGCTACAGCTGGTTGAAGGGGACCAAATCCATTGAAGAGGTGATTTGGTTCCATTTTACCAGCTTTAGCAAAGCATTGGAGTGCAGGAAGCTTATAATTCAGTAGCACATTTTAAAGCATGTGAGCAGTGCACAAAGAACACATGGCTTTCTTCTGTGTTACACAATTTGTTTCTTGTCAATGCAAATTTTTAACTCTTTCCTAATTTGGAGATGACACAATTAAAAGCTGTGTACCAGAAAGGCCTGTACAGATTTGTTCTGTCCTTCAGTATTTCCTTGAGGATCTTTGGATGAGTCTCAAATCAAATCATAGTTACAGTTTAAACTCTTTCCTGTGTAGTGTAATCAAATTTTAGAATAGATTTAGAAACTGTAATCTTAAAGTTTCTATCAGAAATAGAACTCCCTTAATTCTTTATGTTAAACTTTACTGGGGAAGAACATTTCAGTTTCCTTGTCACCCTCCTCCCCTCCTTCCCCTCATTCATTTTTTGGCAGGTTCCCTTTTGCAGCTGCTTTTATACTGTACTTGGTTAGCACAAATATAAATGCCAAGTGCTTTCAATTCCATTGCTATATCTCTGGTTAGTATTAAGTTTTTAGGAATGATTATATAATATAGCAGGATAAATTTAATTTTTTTTTACCTTGATAGGATATGTAAAACTGTTTAATGCCAGAAAAACACAGCTTTTAAAGATTTTTCTGGGGTTGCGTCTGATTTGTTCTAAACTAAGGTGCTTAATACAATTGTATGAGCTCACATAGCTTTTTTAATGTCACATTAAATTCTTTCTGAGCTTTGACTGCAGTGGAAATTAGGGGACAACCTTGGTTCAAACCATTCTCTAGTAATGTCAAGGATAGTCGACATGTGTTTGTTGTGTTTGATGATGGTGAGAAGATTTATGTAAATATATTCCCTAACACTGTGTATCCTAATAGAAATGTAGCAGGTGTGTCACTTGGACTTAAGCATCATGATGGCTATAAAATGAGTTTCTATTTTTACCAGTTATAGAGGAACTGTTTTACAGATACAGCTGCTCCAGTGCGCTTTTAGATGGCAATACAGTTTCATGTACTGGCCATATCGGGACAAAAAACGGCTGTGGAAAAAAAGCCGTGTAGCATTTGATAATGTCAGCATCTGTTATCCCTGTCAGTCACACAGTTGAAATGTTTGAGTTACAACTGTGTCAGCAGATGCCCAAAGTTCAACGTGTGCTCGGTTAAAATTGAACAGCTGATCTAAGTGATGGATGTGACATTTTAGAGTGACTGGGTATGTATTCTTAGAGATATGCTAACATGAACTAGCAGGAAGCAATGTCAACATATAATTTTAACTTTTGTATCACTCTGAACTGTCATTTTGTGTCAGAATAACATCGCAGTGTTATACAAGGGAGAACACAGTATGATAAATGGTTACCAAAAACCCTTCTGATAAATTAAAGCTGTTAAAAAAATCTGTCCCATTTTATAGTAGAAGCTAAATCAATTCGTGCTGAGCACAGGAACTCATCAGGAAAAAAAGAAAATGCTTTGCAATTAACCCCTCAGTGAAACTGCTAGTTATACCAAATTGCTTCTGTGAGCATGACTGAGTTTAGTAGCCTTGCTTTATTCAGAAAACCTATTGCAATTTGATTTGTTTCCCACTATAAAGCAGGTTTTGATTTAGATGTTAAGATACTTAACATCTTCATGTTAAAATACCTGCCTTCGTATTAAAATATCTGCTTGTATGAGAAAGAGCTTTAAAAAAATATTGAAACTTTGCTTTCTTAAGCAGGTAAGATAATATTTCTGCTTATATATATATATATATATATATATATATATATATATATATGTAGTCTCAGGTGTTAAAAATACCAGGCTGTGTATATGATTAGTTGTTTGAGAATTATGTGAATATTTAAAAATAAGTTCTCCATTTAAAAATCATGGGTTGCCTTTGTTTATATTTCTTGTTTGTTTTGGTTGGAGTTTTTTTTCCTCACAGACATTTTAGTAAGCAAAGGGCTACAGTTAGATTCTTTAATCTGGGCCAAATGTGCCTACTTATCATGAACATATCCTATTTAATAACTGCTTTTAGAAGGATGGTGTCATGAATAGAAATGGCTGTATTGATGAGTGAGGAGTTCTTTCCTCACATTTTTCCCTTGTTCCCGGAGTTGATGTTAAGTATCTTTACTTAAGGATGGTATGCATCAGTGTATTTTAATTAATATCACTTTTAGAACTTGAAACTATTGCAGAACTATTTCTCATGTAGTTCTTAAAATTTTTTGAATGCTACAATGGGTTTTTTTATGGCCAATTTTCTTAAATTTGGATTTAAAATAAATTCAGCTAATTTCAAAATAGTATTTAAGATAACTTACCTTTTAGGCTGTAGTTGTCATTTGTGTTTTCATTTAGAAACCTGTCAATAGCTTTAATCCGCTGACTAGCAGCTCTGGCCTAGAAATCTCTGTATTGTCACTTTCTGTGCACAAACCTGACGCTGCACTTTGTATCGAAGAGCTCAGTGAGCATAATAAGTGCTGATTTGGAGAAAATTCTAACTTAAGTCTTATTAAATTGCAGAAGTTATACTCAATTATTTTGGCTGTCAATTTTTGTAGATCAGACCTTTAATTCCTTAGCTGTTAATACTTGTGTTAGTTGCAACCTGTGGATTAAATGTTCTATGGTAGGTGCAAATTTAAGTACTACCATCTGAAGTACACAGAACAGGCTGTGATTACTAGAACAGTGACTTGTTTTTATGAGCTACATTTTGATAACTAGGCTTTTAAGTTTAGTTTAAGATCTATGAAGTGAGGAGGACTGGTAATGATGAATTTTGCAGCTATGCTGCAGTCTTAATTGATGCATTTCAAGGTTTCATTTCCAGCCTTGCTTTGATTTCTGCTTGCAACTAATATTCTGCTTATCAGCTGTTAACAATTCTTCCTACCCACTTTTATAGTCACTTAATTTAATGTTTTGTGATTTGTTACTAACAAGTATGAGTTATTTTGGCAACACCAGCTGACCCTGAGCAAGCCAATTTGTCACATGAATGTCATTCAAACAAGAGGGAAACCTGTTTCTTCCAGCAGCTGTTTAGTTTCCTCTTACTGGTCGTTCCTGGCCTGCCAAAAATACATACTTCTTTACATTCCATAGCATTGTATGTTCATATGGGTACATAAAGAAGTATGTGCTCTGAGCAGGTATACACATAGTTGCTTGACTGCCTGTCAGATGAATCTAAGAAGTATTTTGCTGCTTTTTCTTGCTGTCATTAGGTGAAACTGGCTGACAGTTCTTTGGAAGGACAACAGTTCTCATAAACTGATGGTAGAAAAGAAATTTACTATGCTAACTTAACTTTGCAATGCAATTTACCTGCACAGTGTCTTAAAGCTGGGCATAGTTCATTGTTTTGGGATGGCACTGATGTTAGAAGTACTTTTCCATATTTTTGCAGCCTCTTGCTCTTCTAAGTGACCGTGTTTAAGTAGAGAGTTGAATTGCTGGTAGGCTTGCAATGTCTTTTCTTAGAATTTGTAGTTGTAGTCCACTGTAAAAACTTCAGCTTCCTCCCAGGTCTTCTAGCAGATTTCATGCTGGGGTACAGTTTGCATCTAGTGTCCTGAAGGGAAGAATAGACTGAGATAAAATAGCAGTTATAAACTTAATTTCTTGCCCCAAATCCCACTTCTATGCTTTTTATATCCCATCCATTATTCTGCAAACTCTTTGCAGGTTTATACTTATTTACACTGTATTTCAGAGTGATCTAAAAATAAAGCAAAACAAACAAAAAACCCAGAAAAAGCCCAACCCAAACACAAAAGCACATGTCACCAGTGATCCTGCTTATCCTAAAGATGATGACATTGAATTAAGAAAACAACCTCTAACTACTGTGACAGGATTTGGATTGTTAGGCCGAAGGTCACATGTGAAAGCTAATACCTATTCAACACTTCTGCAAGCAGCTTTTCTCGTTTTTTAAAACTAGCACTCACCTGCTTCAGTCAAAGTCTTGTCCACCCTTGAAATATTTATGGCAGCTAAAATAATTAACTACAAAAAATTAACCCAAACCAAACAAAAAACCTCATAGAAACAAAGGCCAAGTTTAACCTTGTTTTGTAAGATTTTGTGCGACTTGATTTGGAACAGTGGTTAAATATTTGATGTGCAGAACAGCTTTGACTTTGAGGGACTGTCGGATATAGCTTATGGTTGCTTAATATGTATTTCAGGAGTTGATTTGGGTTTCAGTAAAGAGTAAGCTTTGTCTCTATAGCATTAGAAGGTAAATTTGAAATAAGCTTAACAATTAGTAACTGTAATAGTTGTAAGGAAAGCTGAGAGCAGAGGAAGTAAGAATTTCTGCAGCTCATGACAAAAACCTAGTGCAGCTGATAGAGAGCAAATCAGAGTGTAGCAGTAGCTAGCACAGTAGTACAAGGAGAATCAGCAATGCAGCATTAGAATCACAGCAGTCACATTCTAGTTTTTAAGTAGGCTGTTTTCATGTACGTCTGATATAAAGCACCTTGAAAATTTTGTCAAGACGTATTTGAGAACTCAGCATTGCACTATCACACTGTTTATTAGGTTTTCTTTTTCAAGTTGGTACATTTTTAGTTGTGCATAGGAAGATAAGAATATATTTCACTGAAATGAACAACCAGTTAATGGCATTGCAATTTACTAGTTTATCTTCTTTAAAAAGAATTCTACCTACTAAGCAAGTTGGGATTTGGTTTTTTTGTTTCTTCCTTTTTTTTTTTTTTTTTTTTTTTTTTGCTATGAAATTTGGACTAACAGTTGATTTATTTCAGCCTGCTCTTTACACTACAAATGCTTGGTACTTTAGCGCACTCAAAATTAAGCTGTTCCCAGAGTAGAGGGATTAATACAACAATTTAAAAAACAGTCTAGTAAATAAGATATACATGCAGAAAGTTATAGGCATCCTTTAAACGTGCAGAATAATGCAGGTCTCCTGATGTTCTGTTACCTGTAAGCTTAGTGTCATGCAGCATTTGCAGTTGGAAGAGAGGTAATGACCTAGAGACACATCAGCAGCAGCCATCTCATCCTGAGTGCTCTCACTCTATTCGCTGAATCAGCTCTTCGTTACATGGGAGGGGGAGGCAAGGGGGGGGTGAATGTCGGTGCATACAGTACCTCACCACCTTAAATAGAGAAAACTTAAAAGAAAAAAAAAAAAGGCACGAAGATGGGTGCCTAATTGGCACCTTCTTCCTTTCTTTTGAATGCTAAAATATGAATGATGTTGTATAGAAATTATACCTTATGTCTGCTGGACTGAGAGTTAAGCCTCCAAGGATAGATGCTAGGAAGCCAAGGGAAGGTGAACTTAGCCCACTGTCAGATGAAGATAATCACAGGCAAAAAGAAAAATAAAAACCCAACAAAAGACCAAAACTAAGCCCCCAAAAGTTGGAGTTGCTTCCAAAAAAAAAAATTAGAAAAAGGCACCAAAAAAATAGCGATCGTCTCCCCCCTCCCCCGGCAAATATTGGTTTCTTCTAGTTCCTTAGATATTGCACTGCATCTTTTCTTGCTTGAGGTTATGTTTCCAGGCTCAACTGTAGGCAGGTCTGTGTTGAAGCTACTTTCCATCTTCAGAGGTCAAGTCTGCTCACGAGGTCAGGGCTCCCGCACACACACTACAGAAGTCACCAACCGTATTTCCCACTTAGAGGGCACGAGCAAAAGTGTTACGGCTTTATAGGCAGCTAAGCATTTGAAACATGCACTCCCAGGCAAACAGGCTCTCGTGTGCCTCTCTCTTCCCTGACCATATTTAGTCAACCATTGCAAAAAATAGTCTCTCAGCTGTCGATTGTCGATCCGGCAGCGAAGGGAGCCTCTATCCAGCTCTCTGCCTATTGATTGTGCAGCCTGCACTTCCACTGCCGCTTAGCCATTTGTCCCCAGGTTTTTTTAGCACTGCCAAATAAAGCTCTCTCTCATGTTTCCAGTTAGATTTCCCAGGTTTTCACTGAGCTTGCGCTGCTACTAGTAAACCCTGATGAGGTTGTCACTATACTTAGAAACGTTTGGGGCGGGGGGGGGAGGAGTGGGAGAGGGGAAAAAAAAAGGCAGCGCTGCTAGTAACAAGGCAGGGACTTCACGCAGATATAGAACAATAAATATCTGCGCTGCCATGGCAGGTTGTGTAACCTGGTTTCTTGATCACTGAAAAATGCCATGACTAACATGTCGATTAACCCAAGGTCTGATCAGCCTCAGTCTAAGTTTTCAATTGCAAATCATACAGTTGTTTTATAAATAAGAAGTCAGTGCCCATTTGTAGCCCTGCATTTCCATATTCAAATCAAGTTAGAAATTATTTGAAAAAACTTTAATTAGTAAATTTGTATACTTGCATACCATTATGTTTAATAATGCCATAATATTTTGTTTCTAATGCTTATCCATAGAATTGCATCTAAAGAAAATAAATGCATGTGTCAATTAGATGCTACTGTTCTTTAAAAAAGCTGCATTGTTCTAGAAGAAAAGAATAAAAGAAGAAGTCAAGGGAACAGCTCATTGCATTAATCTTTCATGTTTACAAAATTGGCTCATGGCAAGCCTAATAATTGCATATTCAAAATACGAAGGGGGATTTTCATATTCATGGGGAGTATATGCAATGTTTTCTTTAAAAAATAATAACTGAAATTTTGGCATTTAAATACAACAGTCAGGAACCCAAATACTTTGAGACTTTCTACGTATTTTGCGGACAAAATCTTTGCTTGAGAGCAAGAAGGATCAAAAAGGTGAAAATATCTCAGTATAAAATGAAACAAACTTATTAAATCAAAATACCATTCAATTAATATTGATGTAATTAGTAGTTACAAAGTTCAGTACGGTAGGGTAGAGAGTGAATTGCAGAGTCCTGAGCAGACCAGTATCTTGGATTTATACTTCCCTTGCTGCTTCTTTTTGTGTTGATTTTATCCTGTGCTTGGTTACTGTTTACTCTGTAACTTCTGTTGCTTTCTCGTTGAAGTCATGTTTTTTTTTTCTCTTTGTTTTCATAATTATTCACTGAAGACAAAGCTGTTGTGCAATACATTCTTGTGAATTCCATGTAAATGTATATACCTCATTGTTTCTTTGCATACATGTATATTGAAATTGATTTTTCAAAAGCAAATGATGCTTGAAAATCTGAGAAGCAAAAAGAAGGAAACAGCCTGCCTACTTAAACTTTTACTAACTAGACCATTGTTCAGATATGAAATATTAAACTCTAATTTCAAGGTACAGTGTGCTCAGTAGTACCTATCTAAGGTATTAATCCCTTCCTGTTGCTTGTTCCTGAGAGGTAGATACTTCCTTCTTCATTCTTCCAGTGGTTCTCTCTGTACTGCACAGCGAGTATGCTGTGAATCAGATCAGGGAGCTGATTTGGCTTGAAGTTGTGTGCTGACGTGCACTTACCATCTTCTGGTTGCCAAAAATAGTGCTGTCCTGCTCCTGTGTTACTTCTTGCACTATGTTGGTACAAATGTTTCTTTGGCTTCACAGTGAGCAGGCTTGGAGTACTATTCCATATGAAAAATAATCCTACAGAAGGGGATGACCTTTCAGATGCTGTGTTGGGACCACTTTTTGTGGGAGCTTTTTTTGAGCAGAGGTGGTAGTCAACAGGATAAAAAAAGGATTTAGTAAAATGTGGTTTTTCTTCAGTTGTGTTGTAAAATGCATGTCGGTCTACACAGTCTTGAAAGAAAACTTTGCCATGGAAGCTGTCTTTAAATCTGAATTGTTCCTTAAACTATTTGAGGCTCTAACAGGAGGCAGGTGAATGGGTTTAGCTGAGCCAGGGTTGGGAGTCTGGAGAGGAGTATGTGGAGGTGGAGGAGTATGTGGTGGCGTGTGTGTATGTGGAGAATACTTCAAGCCAGGATTACAGTAAAATACATTATGAAACCATGTCACACTGAGACAGTGGAAACCTGAGTTGAGGGAGGAGAATGGCATGAAAGTAGAAAAACCTGTAATAGAAAGTGCAGTGAATCATTACAACCTCTGGTGCTGGGATTGCTGATAAGTTTATGCTGATCTAAGACTCTGCTTCTGGAAAGGGCAGTCTGCCCTCCCTGCAGCTCTGGCTTTGTCATTCCCTTACTCCTATTGCTTCTAGTGATCATGAAGTTGCGGGGTAGGTTGGATTATCTCATTGATCTGTCTGAAAGCAAACTTGCCAAATCAGGAGTCTGGCAGGTTGTTTCACTTGCTAGAAAATGATGTGTCTGTAGAGCCAACATAATGCAGGAACTGAAGTGCAGGGAAAAAAGTGGGATTGTGTCTTTCAGTAGCAACTTAAGTTAAATGTGCTTATGCAGATTGTGAAGTAGCCTTTGTAATTTTTTCTGCCTAAGTATTTGTTTCTATAAAACCTTAACAAACAAACCCTGAAAAGCCAAACAAACAAACCCACTCCACCACTATCTCACAAACCCTCAACCATCTTCATTTACCTCATTTTGCAGTCAAATTGCAGTTGGTGGCAGAGAATCTTCTCTAGTTTTTGTTCATGTTTTTTTAAAACAGAGTGCAAGGATGCTTTTGCTGCTAAAGCTGTTGAATCTGGAATTGTTTTTATACAATGAGGTGTTGGCTTAATCTTGTTTACAAGTACTTTTATCTTGTAGATTTTCCAAATCTGTTATTGTATGTTGTTTCATTCTCAGTATTGATGAGCATCTGTAAAAATTCTGTGAGCAAAGTACTACATAAAACTCAACATTTTATATGTAGGTTAGTAATGAATAATACACCATA
This sequence comes from Vidua macroura, assembly GCF_024509145.1. NCBI lineage: Eukaryota > Metazoa > Chordata > Aves > Passeriformes > Viduidae > Vidua > Vidua macroura. The sequence goes on from NC_071571.1 coordinate 106,978,712, forward strand.
TGCTAACTTTTCATCATAAGAATAATTTTTTTTTGTATGTCTTAATGTTGGTAACTGGTATTGAAACAAGTGCTCCATGTGGCTAAAAGTAAATTTGTGTGTTGTTCAGATCTGTGACATATCTTATGTTGCAAATACACAGTTCATGCTGCTGATTTCCATGGCAAGGGTTGGAATGAGATGATCTGTAAGGTCTGTTCTAATCCAAGTGATTCCACGGTCCTATATATGTTAAGTTGTGGTTCCAGACTCTCTAAAAACCTGAATTTAAAAAGAAAAAAAAAGTATTAATCATGTGGCTAGATCAACTAAAGATGCATGCAACAGCAGCATGTTGCATTTTACTCTTCTTCATCTCAAATTAAATGTAGCACCATATTAGTGGATATTCCTTTGACCAAATCACTTGTAACTATTAGAGTCTGGGCTGTTATTTTATGGGGATGAATTACGTTGGGCAGTGTAAGTCAGTGTATCCCCAACAGCTGTGCCTGGGAAAGCAGCAGATACCTTCATCTCAGCCCCCTATGCACACATGAGCTTTCTCAGTCCTTTTTGACTGAGCACGTGTTTAGCTCCTAAAAAGAAGCAATAGTTTACTTATCCCTATTAAAGCTTTACAGATAACTCTCTCAAAAATTCTCAGTGGAGTTTTTATCTTGTTGTTCCATTAGAAATTTTCAGAAGTTGCAAATGGGCATCCAGGTGAAAAAGGCCCAAAATCTTTTTATGAGCTTCTGCAGACCAACAAATTCCAAAGCTTGCCTGTTACAAAATTTTTTATTGGTGATGCTTTAGTAATAATGTACAAAGGGCATAGTGAAGTTCCATGTTTCAATTAAGAGTTTTAAGCATTTGATCAGTAATCTTGCAGCTCCTCAGGCATGTAATCTGTTACAGTTGAATACACTGAAGATGATAGTTTGAAAAGTTTTCTTTAGCTGTTTTCATGATCAGGTTACTAATAGATTTGCTGATTTCTTGATCTTTGCAATACAACTACAGTGAAAGCAGTCTGTGGTTTGTTTAATGTGTACAAGATAAAAGCAAGTTTTCACATCTATGTTGTGATCTTAAAAACAGCAATACAACCCAGCTTCTTCTGTAACACTTCATGGGGAAGAGTGAATCACGAATGACTGTGTAATTGGCAACTTTAATTCTCTAATGTGACTTTTTATGATGTATGCCTGTTCCAGTGAGTGCTGCTCTGAATGGTAGCCACTTAGCTGTCAAAATTTTGGCAGTAGTTCTAGAAAATCCTGTAAAAATTGAATGAAACTACCTCTCATCTAATGAGGAGGAAGATGCAGCCACTGAGCTGAATTTACCACTGTAACATGTTAATATCTTGCAGAATTTTAAGGTGTCATTCCATGAAATAGTCCTTCTAGCCTGCTGTCCCATAATGGTCTGGAAGAGAGAGATAGTCTTTTTCTGAATAAAAAGAAACAACTGAGTAGTGTTTCCTGGCCCTTTGATGATTTACTGTGAACCATAAGATAAAAATCTATATCACACAGAAGCCATTTGTTTGTTTTGGTGGTCCTTCTGTTTTTCCAGTAAGACCAATGTATCTTAAAAGCATTCAGAAATGTAGCGGGCATCTCATTTCTCTGAAAGCAAGATACCTCCCAATATTTTTTCTGGTGTAAGACAGCAAACTAAAGATTTGAAAGATGATCTGGTAAGGATAGCACTCACACAAATATTAAGATGAGTAACTTTTCTTCACAGCATACAAAATACTGAGTCAGTTGGTTTCTTATTTTTGTTTCAAAAATGAGGTTAAAGAAATGTCAGTAGTATTTCTGAAGTACATTTACGTATTGAGGAATCTGATGATATGTGTCAATGTGATTTTAATTTTATTTATCTGTAGAGTTGGCAATTTTCTTATTTCCTTACTGAAGAAAAGGATATAAAATATCATTGAGTTGGTTAGGACAGTTTCTTGTTTAGTTACTAGAGCTACTTTGGAGACAAGCTGGCTGTAATTAGTGTTGATGCCCTTCCACAGTGTCCCTCAAGTTGTAGTAGCAGTTTTAAGAAAAAAATCTTGTTGGTTTTTTTGTTTGTTTTGTTAGATTATTGTTGCCCCACCTTATCCTGGTTGCTCACAGTCATATTGCTTCTGTCAGTCATAGGGAATTTTCAGGAATTTTTTATTGTGCTTTTTAGAGTATCCACAATAGATAACCTAGAGCTTTATGGGGTCTTTAGAAGTACTGAGCCTGGCAGGTGAAGATAAAGAGCTTACATGACATGGTGCCATGTCATGACATGGGAAGCCACTATAGAAAGCTTGTTGTGCTGTTGGTACTGTGAGCTTTGTATCAGCCCAGCATCCTGAAGAGCTGGTGTGGTAGTGTGCCTAGATACCGAGCAAACCATAGTGCTCCCGACATGCTCCCTCCCTAAAGTAGCTAAACACAGTTCTGATGGTGCCAAGATTTGAAAATATGGCATCATTGCATTACAAAATAGACTATGTTTATCAGAGCAACTGATACTGGTTAGTTTTGCCACATTTCATAAAGCTTTGGCAACTTGAGTTTTACTAAATTATATTGTTAATTTTGAAAAATCCTGCATAAGTGAATCTCTCAAAGAATTAATGTTGCCATGGTTCATTTTTTTCTGAAGTATTCTAGTCTTTTCTTCCTAGCACGTGAGAGAGCTGTAGAAGGTGTTATGAATAGAAGCTGAGCAATGGCTCACAATGAGCAATGTACAATCTGTTAAATGTTGTTGTCTTATGTTGCTGTGTTATAAGCAATTTGGACTGTGAGGAAGTGAGAAGCTTTCTGCCAAGAAAACAAAAAATCCTATGAGGCTGAAAATGGCTTCTGTCCACTCTGAGGAGGATAAACATGCAGAACATTCTGGCTATGGATGCTCCACGTAGCAGTCGGTTTCCTGTGGGTTTGTATAATCCTGTGGCCTGAAAACGCAGTTGATTAGTTGCAATTCCTTTAGACATTCTGATTCTGGGGGCAAAAAAATGTCTCTTAATACACCATTCTGGCAGCTGCAGCATAAGTGTGAAACCAGAGGTTTATGTTGTGCACTCAGTAGCAGAAGAACATGGAGATGCTTATTAAGCAGTCTTTTATGGGAGCATCTGAGCAGAGTGTAGGAAGGAGTGCACTTCCTTACTGGTACAGTAGTCTACCTCACAGACTTCTCTGCTGTCAAGGAGGGCTTATTAGGGTTTTTTTGTAGGAAACTCATTGGTTTGTTCTAAAAGAGAGCTTAGGAGTGAATAGCACTTCACCTCACTGTGGATGTTCAAGGCAACAGATGATTGGAATGAACTGGGAGCACAGTTATGACTTTACAGAGCAGTCATTCATACCTTATGAGGGTATTTTTAAGTAAAAGCTGAGAGATTCAATTTATGAGGCTAATTCTGAGGATTATTGAGATCCCACATTTTTGATAACAGAACTCTAATGAAGAACTCTTTCATTCAGATACATTATGTGCCTTGCAAGGCACTGTGTGACTGAGTGGTTCCACTTGATTATCAAGGATTACTTTGATTTTAAGAGTTTGAATTTTGTGTAGAAGCCCTGTTTCTCCTGTATATATCATGTTTCTTTAACAGTAGGGAAACATCAGATGACAGAAGAGGTTTCTTGGCACAGGATTGTAGCAGTTTCTGGTTTCATGTTTGTCTTTAAGGAACTGTCATAAGGGAGCTGCATATGCTGTTTATAAAGATAAGACAATAAGGGGTTTAAGTTTGGTAAGTTATGTATTCCAAAAGCTAAGTGAAGACATGTAAGCTTAAGAAAACTGTATTTCTCAGAGAATACAAGATTGAGCAATTTGTTTATCTAGCATGTTGTTAATACCTTTAACTGAAGGTTAACTTTGGACTTCGTGGATTTTAGTCTGCTGTAATACTTGTAGTAATCAAGTTGCTTTTCCCCACCCTACCCCCTGACTACCAGACACTGCCATGGTATGTTACATTCAACCATTATATGTTAAGAAAATATCCCACTAGAATAATCACTTCACAGTTTCAGCATTTATCTTCTCTATGCTTAAGAGATCTTCCTCCATTTTCTTTCTCAGAAACTGAGTTTTAACTGTTACAGCCCACCAGAAATCTAATGTAGTAGAAGTTGGTCATTAAATACTTAAGTAAAAGATGTTAAAAAGATTTTGAGGGAGAAAATTCTTTTGTCTACATTTCAGAATTTGTTTGAATGCTTCTTTAATGTAATTTTTACTGCTAGATAGCATTCTCTAAAAAAAAAAACCTGATCCTCACACTGATACAGGCATTGTATGGTTTATTTGTGTGGTTTAATGAGAAGGTAGTGGACATGAAATTATTCTGCTTTGGAGCTGTTGGTATAGCTTTTCACCCACTCCCTCTGTTTGAAAAAAAGATTAAAATTATTTTAGCCACTACTACATAGTTCCGAGAATTAATGTTGTTCTACTGTTGTCATTCAGCATACATTTTAGGGGTGTTTGTGCCATCTCTGCTTATTTTTTTTCAGCGCAATGCGCGTGTTGTTGTCCAAGTTACCACGACCATGGATTGTTGATGAGAAAAAAGATGATGGTTACACTGCCTTACATCTGGCAGCTCTTAATAATCATGTGGAAGTGGCTGAACTTCTGGTGCATCAGGTAGGACTCTTTTCTCAGGAGGATTTAAATGTCATGCTTTGATTAACCATCTGATGTGAAAATAGTTGGCTGCTTTACGCCTGCAGTTGCAATGCAGAAGCAGTGGAGGAGGGAAGGATGTGTTGAGCTCTAAAGGTCAAATTTGCCTTTGAGATTGTTACAATGGCCTAATGGTGCAGAGGGACTGAAAAATTGGATGCCTAGTTTCATTCAACAGATCAACATCTGTACAGTGAATAATTGAAGCATTTAATCACTTCTGTGATTAAATCCCCTAACCAGGAGTTGTATTCAGGGTCATAGTCAGTGTCCTAATGGACTGCCCTGCCTATAGATGAATTGCTGGAGTGATAATGCTCTAATGTTTTGAATATCTTGCAGGGCAATGCTAACCTGGATATTCAGAATGTTAACCAGCAAACTGCTCTTCATCTTGCTGTTGAACGACAGCATACACAAATTGTTAGGGTAAGTATCTTATTTCAGTAAGCCATATGGTTAATGGTATTTGACTAAAGCTGATGGCGGCTGTTAAAATATGAATACTTCATGAACATTTAAAAAATTATTTGACAACATATAGTCACTGCATGTTTGTTTGATGGATTTTGTTTAATTCAGAAGCCTGCCAACTCGCACAGAAGGTCAGTCAGCAATATGAACGCCACTTGAGGCATGCTAAAATTTGTACATGTACATTATGGTTTCCTCTGTGTGGTTGCCAATTCCAGCATCCCTTCTTTTTTAGTAAGGAAAAATGTGTTCGGCTGTTACTTGTCTGAATCTTGTGGTGCTGTAAGGGGATTATCAAATAGCATTTCTGATGCCTCTTGCTGTATGAGTAATTGTTCTTGCTCATAGCTTTCACAAATTGTAACATGGAACGTCTTTTTATGCCCTTAACTACTTTTCAGTCTCTTAAGTGTTTGGCATTTCCTGCTCTTGACTTGGGAGACCTATAAGCAGTGAACAGTAGTACCTTATTGGTGAAAGGAATGTTATCCTGTTTTTTTGTTTGCATGGGTGCAAAAGTAAACGCTTCAACTTAACAAAGCTTTGTTACTAGCACAGGAGGTCTGACTGGCATAGCTTGCTGTTTCTGGCCTGTATGCACTGTCATACAGGACTCGTGTGACTGTTTGCCTTGCTGCTGTGGGCTTTTGAGGCTCAGAGAGAGCACTCGCTGCTCTCAGAGTGGGTACATCTACCTGGCCTTGGCTTGTGACATAATTTTTTTGTCTTTATAGAGTGATCTTGTATGAAAAGCTGTCTCTGATTCAGGCCTACACAGAATTGTCCCTGCTATGCAGACCTGCATTCTGTTAGGCGTTATTTTACCATAAGGCTTCTCCCTCTCTGAGGGCTGATGGGTGTGATCCCGTTACAGTGAAACATGTGATATGGCCCTATATCTGGAACTGCTTGCTACCAGAAGACCGGTTTCCTAGAGTCAGTGCCACTTGCATCCTGTAAGCTATTTGGCAGCTGTGTTTGGTGAACTCTTGTGCCCTTCTGGAATTTACATAGTACCTGGGAATACAATATTAATGTAGCAGATGAGCAGGAAGGCATGTGGAAGAACTAGCATGTGTGTTTGACTGACATGCTTATATCTGAGCATGTTTAAGTGAACGACCCTGTAGAGTATCCATTTTTCGGAACTGGATTAACTTTAAGTCCTAAAATAGCTCATGCAGCCATGCAAAGAACATGTTGGCTCCATATTTCAAAACTAATTCCTATTGGATACCTTCCAGGGCTGGGTTTGTACCCTCAGGCATTTGTGGAATAGTGGTCAAAGGTAGCATGGTTCTTTTAGAAGTCCTCCTGCCATGACAAAGGGCAGTGGTTTGCCCTTTTTTTTAAATCAGTTTTTTTAAATTTCTGCAAAATCTCTGAAGTTCTGTGGTAGTCAAGGATTCCAGGAGAAACTCAAAGCAGTAAAGAGCTAGTGGCAGACACAAGATATGAATATGAGAAAAGAAATTGGGCCAGAATAAATCCATTTAGAGAGTGTAAGAAGTTGAGACTAGACTGTGTCAACTATTAGCTGGTTTTCTTGGTTTCACTTGTTGTAAGAGAAGGTTGGGGAAAATGATAAGCTGCAAATAATTGCAGGCAGATACTTCCTTGAAAATTAGGCTTTGAATTCCTTTTAGCCTGTTCTGAATTCTGAGGTTCTTTGGTTCTGAGAGACTGAGCTCCTTGCAGGTATGTGGATTCCAAAGAGGGAGATCCTTTTTTTGTATATTTCTGTTTTTAGATGCCTTTTGTCTCTATTGCTAATCCCAATTTTGCAGAGTAGCAGAAGCTCAAAAAGTGAAGTTAAAACCTCAGCTGCTGCCCACAGGTTTCTGAATGGAGACAGTGATGGGGTTTAATTTTTAGGGGCAGTTGGCATTTTTTGTCAGCATGTATTGCTTTGTTTTGTTCAACGGTGTATTTAAGAAAGTTCTGGTGGGTTGAATTATGGAAGGGCTGTGTGCAAAGGCCATAGGAATAGGAGGGCCTGTGCAGCCTTGTGCTTGTTTTGTGTCATGTGAACAAGAATGGGTGTCTAAAATTAGCCTTAGAGACAAGTCTTACAGTTCATTACTTTCCAAAGTGTTCTGAGAGAGTTTTTAATAGTGTCATTGGTTTTTATGTCTTCTCCTGAATTAGGGTAACCCAAAGTACATGCTTAACTACTTTGCTAGTGCAAAGACACTGTAAATTAAGTTGTCAAGTTTAGCATGGTGTGAAAGTGGTGATTTTTGAGGTCAGTGAAACCTAATAGTAAAGAATATATACCCATCTCAGGTATTGTACATACTGCTGTAATAAATTACATTGTTTGTAGGCTGTCTTATAAGAATTAAAGTCTAAGGAAGTAGAAAGAATCCTCTAAAATTGTGTCTTTTGTAGCACTCAGAGCACAGACAAGTGTTAGCCTTCTGCTGAAATAAGCCTGGTTTTTGAGACAGATAAATGCTTTAGTTGAGGACTGAGCTCTAGGTATGGAAAATAGATTTAAATTAATTCAACTGTGAATTGTAGAAAGATAGGAGTAGCCCTTTTGAACTTCCTAGAGAATACTAAACCATAATTTTCTGAAATCAGTTCTAAAATGAATAAATAGGGAGGTTTTTTTATTTTTTTAAATTTGAGTTCTTTCTCTTTTCAGCTCTTAGTCCGTGCAGGTGCTAAGTTGGATATTCAGGATAAAGATGGGGATACTCCCCTGCATGAAGCCCTGAGACACCACACCCTGTCACAGCTCCGCCAACTCCAAGACATGCAAGATGTGGGCAAGGTAGATACTGCTTGGGAGCCATCAAAGAACACAGTAAATAAAACACATTTATTTATTCTTTTTTTCTGCCTGTATATTTGTCTCTTTGTCTAGTTCTGTACTGTCAGACTGGTTTTTGGCAGCGTAAATTTATGTAGACATTCTGCATTAAACTGCAATGTAGGCCAAAATCATATTGTTCTATGTGGCTTTTCACATGAAGTCATTACCTTTTTTGAAGAAAAAGAGGGTTATGTAGCTCAAAAATATTTCTACAAATTTATCTTCTGTAGTGAACATGTATGGCTGCCAAAAAATCAAAGTAGCTTTTTTGGAAAGAGAATTAAACAGAATACAGTACAGAATAAGACTTAAATAGTTTTCTGTGATTCAGCATCTTGCATGTCTTTATAACTTTAGTTGCTTAGTTGCTTCTATAACTTTCTGAAAGTATGTTCTGTTAGAACAAGGCATTCTTAATTTTGTATGTTTATTGATATGTATATTTTTGACAGAGTTCATTTCAGAAATTGTGCTGTAGTAAGGAAATAGTAAAAAAGCCTCCAGATAATAAAAGTCAAAATGTTTTACAGAAAAAACGAAACTCTTGCAACCCAAAAAGCTGTGTGAACCCCACATATAGAGGTGAAGTTTATAGTTTACCTGAGAGACAAAGTAGAAATAAAATTATGGAGCAATTCAGATTGAGAAAAGGAAACAGTTTTTTTTCTTTACATATTAAAGATGCAGAACATAATGGTCGATCAGAGCTGCTGAACCATTAGTTACCAGTATAATGTTTTTTCTAATTTTAACTGAGGGTTAGAATTAGGAAATTTTTTGTTGTTGCTTTTGCATTTCATTAAGAAAAAACAAATACACCAACTTTATGAAAAATCTTTGTTCAAAACAATAATTCCACTGTACAGATTTTTTTTTTTTTTCCAAATTGATTACTGAATCTCACTGAAATACACCGGAATAAGCTTTGAAAAACATTTGAAGTGTGACTAGTATGTATAAGAAAATGCATGTGTCCTTTTAAATGAGACAAGAAGAGTGGTTACAGCTCAGTTGTTTCTGTGATCTGAAATAGACTCTATGAGAGCTGTCTAGAATACTTTGTGTTCATGTGTTTAACTGTGAAATGAATGAAAGGGAAATTTTTTTCCTCAGATTTGGCATTTCATAAATTGATTTCTCAGCCCAGTCTTATTAATGGCCTCCACAGTGAAACTAGAGTTGTGTATTGAGTTTTGAGGGTTTTAACAGAAGAGGCATGGTTTTTTTCCATCACCTTTTAAATTTCTCTTTGGGAGATTTTATATTTTAGAGAATAAATTTTTATCTCTAGTTTCATTTGACAAGTATCCTTGGTTTAAAACAAAAGTGTAATTTTTTAAAAATTCCTATTGAAGTAATAAGACAAAGAGCAGGTAAAAGATACGAGAAACAAAGAAAAAAATTCCCTCATCATTGTGTCTCTGATCACCTAAAAATGTTTAAAGTTTAAAAAAATCATGATCAACCAATACCTCCTATCCTTTATTAGCGTGATCAAACTACTGGTCATTTCTTTGTACTTTGTTTAGCTGCAGAGAAAATTTTTGCCAAACTAACAAATTTGGGTGGTTTAAGTGGTGTGGAGAATAATAAGTTCTGGCAGAGAAGAGATGAAAACTTGCTTGTTTTTATTTCATGTGAAATGTAAAAGATGGAGTAAATATGCCTGAAAACGCTTTAAGATGATCAGCAAATCAAATTATCTTGAAAACGTTTTGTGAAAAACAGAAAATGAGAATAATACCTGTACCTATCTACCTTTATTTAAATGACAGTAAGGTAAAAATTCTATAAACTAGATTTTACCATTAAACGGTTTTAAATATTAAGCTGCCTTTGGCCAAAATTGAGTATCAATAAAGACAGAATCGAAGCTGTGAAAATATGTGCAGGCATCTGGGCCTTTAAAGCTATCCAAGGACACACTGGTAATTTGTCTTGTGTGGAATTGCTAATACAGGTAATGGATAATAGACAATAAATAGGATTAATAATTTCGCCTGGAAATCAGTAAGGCTTTTGTTTGTAAATGTGATGACTTAAGTTGAGGGTTTGTTTTGAGAGATTTTTTATTATTCTTCATTAATTCCTTTAAAGGTTGCAAAATGTGTCAGATTTCATTAGGCTATGTGATAGCAACACATCTCTGTAAATATTTAGGTTTTAGAGCTCATTTTTGCTTGGCTAAATTTTAATTAATTTTGGACTGCTGTCTTGGAGATTCCAACCTACTGAGGCCTGTATGGTGCGTCTTTGTATTACATACATACATAATAGAAATAATTATTTCTATTTTTGTTTCAGTTGAGTAAACTGAAAAGAAAAATCTCGCTTGCGGGATTTTAGGGTTTTTTCATACTTGATCAAGTTGGTTGGACAGCAACTCATTGAAATTGTGTGATTTGTTACTTTTTACTTTGACCACTGTTTAAAATATGAAACAATACTTTTTACTGATTATCATTAGTTCCATTTATGAATTCAGTTAAATTGAATGAATTATTTAACATTGATTTTTCTTTTAGTAGTTCCTTCTGAATGCCAACATTATGCCTGTTGGAACAGTCTCCCCAGGGAAGTGGTCACAGCACCAAGCCTGCCAGAGTTCAAGAAGCTTTTGGACAATGATCTCAGGCACCTGGTGCAAATCTTGGGGCTGTCCTGTGCAGGGGCAGGAGCTGAACTTGATGATCCTTGTGAATTCCTTCCAATTCAGGATATTTTGTTATACATAAAACAATTTTTGTCAGGTTTTTTCAGTTGATTTTTTTGAAAGACTGTTTAAAATGCATGTAGTGAGCAATCTTGATAGTACACAAAGTCCTATTCATTTTAGGTACCATTCTGAAAAACATTTCTGTGCTCAAGTGCTATGAGCAGTGAACCCCATTTCTTTAAATAATTGTTAAGTTTTCCATACAGCATATTGTGGTGATTGTGCAGCTGGGAGGAGGAGAAATTTTCTGAAGTATAGTCTCCACCACCACAAAAATATCATTTGAATTGCTTTATTGCAGATGCACTATTCTGGCCTAGAGTACTTTTTATCCTAAATAACTGTATTATTCCCAGGGTCATTTTCTGTAATTTATTTTAATATACAAGTGTCTTTCAGGTGTCTTTCTGACCCTTAAAATGCTTTTAAGTGATACCACTGCCTAAATCCTAACTTAAAGAAACTAATGGAAAGGGTTGGCTGCTTGAAAGTTACAATTACTTAGATGATATTTATACAGTTTTTGTGGAATGCACTGAGACTTTTCCCTCACTGGTGAATTGGCTGGGACTGGCCTGTATTGATGCATTTCAGGGCTAGCCCCCTCCAGAGGTATGCTGCAGCCATACTGGACACTGAGACATAATGGAGGATATTTTGTGCATGGTTTGTTTTGTGGTGTTCTCATTCTTTGTGCCTGAAAAGTTGCAGATTCTTGAGAAATGTCATAGGATGCAATACTGTCCTGGTGTTTTCAAGTTGTACAGCAGAGGCATTTTAGGAACTAGGGTTTTTGTAACTAATGTAGATGACTGTTCCACAATGACTCTGTCAACCTTGGAGCAAATCACTTTCACTGGGTGTTGTGCTACCTTGGCTGGATTAATAATACAGTCCAAAGTACCAAGATTGAAGCTGGATCAAATTTCTGCTTTGTTTCAGCCAGTGCTGCAACTGAAGTGCAGAAAATAGTCTCAATTGTTAAATGAAAATTTTCTGTTATCTGAATACCACAAAACAATTTGATTCCCTAACTTACTGATTTTCCTGGTATGAAGCCTTTGGAGCTGTACTGTTCTTACCTAATCATGAGGAAGAACGCAGGAGGAGTATCTGAATTCATAAAGTGACCTTCAAGAGTCTTGTAGCTTCAGTGATACATTTTGATATGAGAACTTCTAATTTTAAAAAAACCATACCGACTGAGGTTTAAAAAAATGCTTCCCTAAGCAACTGGGTTTCCTTGAGTTGGAGCTGCCCTAGCTTTACCAAAGCTCTTCCTTTGAATACAGTGTAGTGTAGTTTGCTGAGGGATTCTTAGTGATGCCAGCAGTTCTGTAGACTATATTATACTTAATGCATTTCATCTGATTGAGCTTTAATACAAAAAGATGTTGGGAGCCCACAGTGCTCTGGGGAATCCACTCCTTGCTGGGCTGTGGTAGTGAGCCTTCTTAGTGTTTCTGGCTGACCCGGTGAAGCAGTAACACAAGGACACAGTAACAGCTGTAAAAGGGCAGAGTAGCATTATGTGATTAGATAGTGACAGTGTGTGAGTTTTAATTCATCCAGGCTGAGAAAGACTGAAATTCAGTTACTTTCTTGGGCAGGTACTTTACTTGCTGGACTAAAAAGTAGATGTGCATTCATTTCTCTGCTCAACTGTGATTTCAGTCCAAGTGCAGTGGTAGCATTTTGTCTGAATTGAGCAATTTGATTATATACTGAAGTGTGTTCTGAATATACCCACTGGAACTTTGCCCTTTACAGTGCTTGCATAGAAGGACAGACACTTCACACGTGAGTATAGGTGTACAGGAGATTGAGTGCTTCAGTAGAAGGATTCCTTGCTGAATTTTAGTTCCTTAAAGGAAAGCTGAATATAGCTGACTCAAAATGAAGCAATTGTTTTGATTTTAGTTCTAGAGATGCTTCCTTTGGCTTACACATTTACATATATATGTGCATGTGTGCATGTCAAGTAGCTTTCTTTTAGCCAGACGATTCTTAACTGTTTAGAGAATCTTGCTTACGTATTTATTTTCTTTCAGTTAATAATGGGACTTGGCACTCAAGGAGCAGAGAAGAAGAGTGCTGCATCTATTGCCTGCTTCCTGGCAGCCAACGGGGCTGACCTTGGCATTCGTAACAAAAAGGGTCAGTCCCCTCTCGATCTCTGCCCTGATCCAAGTCTCTGCAAAGCATTGGCTAAATGTCACAAAGAAAAAGTCAGGTTTGTATATTCATAAAATAAGCAGTTTCCAAATGTCTGCTTTCTGCAGATTAACGGAGGTTTTTTTAAATTTTGAGCTTTTAATTAGCAATAGCTAATCAAAACACAAATTTGGGGGTTTGGTGGGGGTTTTTTGTGTGTGGTTCTTTTTTTAACTTTTAATTCTTTAGGATTGTATGGTACACTGAATGCTATTCGCAAATACATGAATTGAAACTTACCGAAGTCTTAGAGGACTTTCATGCATATTAGTATGGGAGAGGGGAGAATGGGAAGGTGTGAAAATCTTCGGGGGGGGATTGGTAGAACTTCACAAGGCAGTCGGGGGAAAATCCCTGGAAGAATAACTAAGCATTGCAAACAGATTGGCCTGGAAAGTTGTGAAATCTCTGTCCATACAACTTTTAATGACTGAAACGGGCAAAGCCCGGTATAAACATATGAATTCTGTGTTGTTGGTGCTTTGAGAAGGTCATCTACTGAGTCCCTGTTAATCTGGACAACTGTATGATTCTGTGAAAAGAGAACGAGGGGGTAGGTCTGGTGTCTTTAGGAGTTACGGTTTCAGTGAAATACCATGTTATCAGGTCCATGCACTATCAGAGGATTCACCTTGTCCTAGTTACGTTCCACCCATTGCCTCAAATTCTCATCTTTAATTCCTGTGTGGAAATCAAAGCTGCACTCTTAAAATGTGACAAAGAGAGGCTGTTTTTATTGATGTTGCCCTGGTAAAGAGTAAGGTGCTTGTTTCCTTTCGGTGTCTGTGTGTGTGTCCGTGCGTCCCGGCCCCATCCCTCGGCGGTTCCCTCCCGCCGCCCGTGGCGGGCGGTTGGGCACGCGCGCCCTCTGCGGGCCAGCGCAGCGCGGAGCTCCGGCCCGGGGTCCGGCGCTGCTGCGCGTGGGGATGGGCGAGGCCCGGGGGCTGCGTCTGCCCGTCACAGCGCGCGTCTCTGTTAGGAAAGCCAACTCTTAGGACGAGAGGGAGGGACTTTTTACGTTCATAACACGATATCCTGACTTGTGTGTCCTGTTTCTGTACAATGCCTTATCCGAGTATGTGACCTTGCACTGCAGTGTCAACTGTACTTCTTGGAAAAGGCAGTTCAGATTACTTTATGATCATACATTGATGCCTGAGAACATAGGATACATAAGCAAACAGTTGATGTGCATTTTTAATTGAGTGGGTTTTTTTAATTATTAAAAGTTTGACTGCAAGGTTTCTTTGTAGTGGCCAGGTTGGTTCCCGAAGTCCGTCTATGATCAACAATGATTCTGAAACCTTAGAAGAATGTATGGTGTGTTCAGACATGAAGAGAGATACTCTGTTTGGCCCATGTGGCCACATTGCCACATGTTCTTTGTGCTCACCACGGGTGAAAAAATGCCTCATCTGTAAAGAACAAGTTCAGTCTAGGACAAAGGTAAAAAGCTCTGAAATTTATTGGTTCTTTTTCTTTTATAATGAAAAAGTAAAAAAAAAAAAAAAAAAAGGAAAAAAGAGGTCAAAGAAATATAAATCATCTTTTATGTGGTATTATGCCCTACACATGTCTCACTGGATGGAATGAATTTTGCATCATAATGATGTCTTGCTCTTTTCTGTTTGCCTGTCATGCCTACCTCTCCCTGCCTTGCAATGTCTTTATTGCTCAGGTCCTCAGAGTTCCTAATACAGTCACCTGAGGATGCTTTATTGAAATAGACTATGTACCTGCCATGGTATCTTTTCTTTGTGTCAAGATAAATTGCTGCTTTTTCTGAAGTATAATTTTCCTCAGTAATATTGAGTTCTTCTACTCCTAAGGGCTTCTTGAAAGATGATTTGCCTATAAACTGAGTTAATATATGCTTGTTTCTGTAGTTAGTAATTACTTTCAGCTTTCACCTTCTTTTTCTTTGGAAACATGAGTTTCATTACACTGTCTTTTTCCTTCGGAGAATCAACCAGTCATGCCCTATGTTGGAGACCAAGGTTTCTCAAATGGTTACTCACAAGTAGTTTTGACTCTATGGGTACCTCCACATTGCTCTTCTGTTTGAATATTCTTTTATTCCATGTAACCACCAAGTCTTGTCCTGGGTTTTTTTAGCTGTTAAAAAAAGAAATCCTGGGGTTTGTTTTTTTTTGTTGTTTTTTTTTGGTTTTTTTTTTGGTTTTTTTTTTTTGGGGGGGTTTTTTTTTTTTTACTTTTTCCAAACATATTTGATTAGTCTGCTTCTGTGGTACCTTGTTTTTTCCTCCATCTCAGAGTAAGTATAAGAATTGTGAATATAAAGTTGCACTGTTTTCACTACTCTTTTATTCTTCTTATATTATTTGCTGTTCTGCATTGTATATGTTCAAAAGCCAAATGTTAACATAATGGGAGCTCCTTTTCTCTAGACTTTCTTTATAGTCAGTGAAAGAGTTCTGCCACTGGGTTATTTGGAGCAGCAAAGTGAGGGTTCTGCCCCTACTCAGAAGCAAATCTGTGGAAATCAGCTTTCTCAGATGAAAGCTAAGCTTTATGTATAGCCTTCCTTTGATTTCTTTTTTGCTAATTTGAGAGACTGGAATATCTGGTCAATACCTCTCTTATACTTTTCTGTATAAAAACTTAGAGTAGTATCTGCAAGGCTAAGAAATGAATGAATCAGGACAGCAGCTATATGATCTGGAAGAGGTGGTCCAGGCCAGTATAAATGTAATTGTATGTGATGTCTGTGATCATGTATGTGCCCCATCCCTGGCAATGTTCAAGGCCAGGTTTGATGGGGCCCTGAGTAACCTGGTCTAGTGGCAGGTGTCCCTGCCCATGACAAGGGTTGGAACTGGAGGATCTCTAAGGTCTTTTCCAACCCAAACCATTTGATGATTCCATGATATATACAGCTCTCACACTGAAGGACTAAGAAGAAACCCTAACCCAGAATATTAAAACATTTCTGTAAAAGTACCTTTTAAGTGAATTTCATAGGATCATAGAATGTTGGAAGGGGCCTTTAAAATCAGTAATGTGACTGACATCTAATACTGTGTAATGAGCAGGGACATCTTCAACAAGATCAGGTTGCTCAGAGCCCTGTCCAGCCTGACCTTGAATGTTTCCAGGGGTGGATCATCTACCACCACTCTGGGTAACCTGTTCCAGTGTTTCATGACTCTCATCATAAAAGATTTCTTTCTTATACCTAGTCCAAATCTGCTTTCTTTTAGTCTAAAACTATTACCCCCGTACTACTGCAACAGGCCCAGCAGAAAAGTTTGTTCCCATCTTTCTTATAAGCCCCCTTTGAGTACAGAAAGGCTGTAATAACATAGTCCTGGAGACTCTCTTCTCTAGCTTGATCAACCCTGATTGAAGTATCTGTGATGGAATAAAGAAGGAGAAAAGAAAAAAGAAATATATGGTGTCCTAAATGCTTCTCTGTGCCTGTCATTGTACTGAATGGGCAAAAACTGCCAGCAAATACCTGTTCTTAGAATTTAGTGTGATAACTCATTTAAGTTGCATTTTGAGATGCTGAATGAGTTAAAAACCCCACTAGATGGAGATTCCTGGAGCCCATGTGCCTTGAAAATTAATGTAGAGAGCAGGAGATGCACTTTGCTCACATGGGTGTGTGTTGTTCTTTACAGATTGAAGAATGCGTAGTATGTTCAGACAAAAAGGCAGCAGTGCTCTTCCAGCCTTGTGGTCATATGTGTGCCTGTGAGAGTAAGTAACTTTACAAAACCTCTTTTTGAAGTAATTGTGAAACAGAACATTTCAAATGAGATTGCTAAAAGCATTGGCCTGTGTGTGTGTCGTGTGTCTCAATTGTCTCAACAGTGACAATTAGTAATCTGATTTCAGGTTCAATTTACTTGGTAGTCTGGTGTGATCATCAGAATTTTGGCATTATTTGTCATGCTGGTAATAATTGGAGGACAAAGTGGAGATTTTCAAGTATTTAGAAAGCGTGTGCTCTTTCATCTATATTATTTAACTGTGTGTAGGCTTTCTCACCTTATAGAAGCCTACTGAATATCAGTAACACTTTGGTAGTAATTTGAATAAATTTTATTTTTTGTTGCAGCTTTTTGAAGGCATTCAGATATGCAAATGGTGTTTTAAAAAATATTGACAATAAATATTTAGTATGCTTCATTACTAATCTACAGATTTGCACAAGGGTTGTATTTTGCCCCAAAAGTCACATCATATATCTTTGCAAAGAGCACCAGTTATGGTGTTTTATCCTGTGTAATGGTAAAATAAGTAGGAGATCTCTAGAATTTTTTTTGTTTTGAGTCTATGTGGATGAGAATGCAGCTATCACCTTGTCTCCAGACATTTCAGGGGTTTGTTGAAGGGTTATTTCCCTAGAGAAGAGCAGTCCTTATTGATGAGGCTCTACACAAGAGGGAGGGTAATTGTTCCCATGAATAACTGCTCACTTGGACTTGCTGAGGAAGTCTGGGTTCTTCTGTTCTGGCTGAGGCAGCTGACATCGAATCACTGACTGTAGTTAGCCTGATCTGGCCTCTTTCACTGTCTGCAGTTGAAAGATGATGAGAGAAGTTTTTTTAATCATTTCCCAGGAAAGAAGACAACAAAAAGATTGATTACTGTGGTGAAGGATTTCAGCAGTACAGTACACGTTACCAAGTCTAAACTGTAACAAGGACAGCAGAAGGTTTAACAGTTGTAGATTATTTATTTCTAGATTTTTTTCTGGACATCTTATTCGAGCAGGATGAGAGAGTCTTCAAGTTTGTATATTTTGTAGGACCCACTCTCTTGATTCACAGTAACATTTTAGCTTTTCTGAGACAATAACTTGCCTTTAGTAGAAAAGTTACAGCCCCCTTTCTGGGATTATATCAAAAGATGCAGGTTTACTCTTAAGGGTAAAGAGCTACATCTCTTTGCCCCTGGAGCATTAGGACAGTTAGTGAGATCTTTTGTTCTAAAGAAAAAAGCAGATAGGCCGAACATTCTTGGAAATTCTGGTCTCAAATGTGGGATTACCTTTTAACTTCTGTAATTCTTGTGGATTAGACATCCATCTGGAGATAGCGGAACCTGTTCACTTGAAATATCTTAAAAGGAGATAGAGAATAGATTTACTTTGAACACCAAACAGGACATTGTTTAGGTGTGATTTGCAGAAAATTATGTCAAGATAAACTCAAGTAGTTCTTTGTATTATAAGCATCTGTTAAATCATTGCTGTATAGTTACTCTGAATAAACAAACACATGGATAGAAAAAAAGAAAAACTAAGTGGGAAGATTCAGAGTTGATTTATTTCTCTGTTCTCTCAGATTGTGCAAGCTTGATGAAGAAATGTGTACAGTGTCGGGCAGTGGTTGAGCGAAGAGTGCCTTTCATAATGTGCTGCGGAGGGAAAGGTACAGAAGATACCAGTGATGATATTTGTGAGTGACTCCAGAGTCCATACTCTTTCATGTTCCTCCACCAACTTATTTTCATTCTCTTAAATGATCTAAATATTTCTCTCCTTTCTGAAGAAAAGTTTAATGAAAACAGTGCTAACCCAGGTATCCTTTGCTGTTTGCACTACTTTCTGCATTGCTAGCAGCAAATGTGGTAACACCACCAGTCGTTACACTGGGGAGTTACTTCTGGCATTCAGAGTAGAATCCAAAACCTGTGTGATGACTTGGCCACTTACTAATGCCCTAAGAAGTAAAAGATGAAGATTGTCTGTGATGGTGCAAATGAGCAAATAATTGTTTTTTTTTTTTACCTCTGGTACTCTGAAGGTAATGGTAAGTATTTTGCATCTAGGTACAAACAACTTTCCTGAGAGAATGTCCAGTCTTACATCTCCTCCTTTGACTAGTTTTTAAACTCCTTGTGACTTGAGTAATTTCTATGCATTATTTGTATTTGCTCTATGTGTGTATATGTGGTATACAGTATTTCAGTTGAGTTTATGAGAATTGGAATATTAGTTCATTCTTGTCATAGTGTTCTGAAATAGATAAATAGAAGAATAGCCATTAAAATCAGGCTTTCAGTACTCACACTGGAAATCCAAGACTTGACAATTTTTCTTTCATATATTCATATTGCTTCCCAGATTAGTCAAATATGGGAATATTAATCTGAACTTGTTCAAATTTTGAATGAACTGCTTCCAAGATACTTGGGCAGTTTTGAACACCAAATAGAATCATCTAAGTCAAGATAAAAAAGTCATTTCAGTGTGAAGGAATTTGGCTTTTTTTCTTTAAACTGATGCAAAAAATATTTATGTCAAGAACTTCACTGACAAATAAGAATTCTGAGAACATTAAGGGACTACAACCATCATTATTATGGAAATACTTGTCAAAGAAGTGTTACCACTGAGCTCAAAGAAATTTTTCGTTGAGCTGCAGTGATGGTTAGTTAATTTAATTAGATTATCAAAGATGTTTGACTAGCATTTTTTTAAGATAATTGAAAAATTATAGCTGTGACACTGGAAATAATTATTCCTGGTTCATTAGATTGCTGCGTAGTCACGTATCTTTATTTTCTTAATCTTACAGCAAGTGGAAACATTCCAGTTTTGCAGAAGGACAAAGACAACACTAATGTCAATGCAGATGTACAGAAGCTGCAGCAACAGTTGCAAGACATCAAGGAACAGGTAAAAGTGCTGGATAAAAGTTGTAAGAACCATTAAGTGCAAGAACCACTTGATTGAAAAAGCCAATGCATCCTCTATTATTTAAAGCAAAATGACATGTTGAAGTGCATCAGGTCTTAAACAGTAGTTAGAAGACCAATATTTTTTGTGGGATGTGGCTTGTATGTCCTCTATGTAAGGGGTTAAAAGAAAAAATTGAGTGGCCATGTTTGATAATCCATCTATTAGGGCATGTTGTGTTGATGTGACTAAAAAAGGATGCTCTTCCCAGTCAGTACATTCTCTGACTGTTTAGCTGACCTGAATGTGTGGGTACAGCAGAAGCTGTTTTCACACAACACTATAAAAGTAGATCATCTTCACCATTCTGTATCTACCTTAATCTTGACTTGTTTGTTCATTAACTGCCTTGGAACAATAGCTGACAGTTATCTGTCTTATGAAGGGTATAGTGAACACACTCTTCAAAAAACTGTGTGGCTGCAAGGTTAAAACTTTGAAAGTATTATACACTTAATTCAAATATTTGGAATTTAAATGATAAGGTTTATCTTCATAATTAGGTATAGTGTTTGCAGCTCTTTCAGCAGTAAGGGATCTGGAGCATCTGACTACTGAATGAGCTTACTCTCTTAGAGCCCTGATAATGTGACCTTTTGCTTCCATGCATATAACACAATGGGAAGAAACTTTTCATGGATACAGGAAACTGAAGTGTTCTAGCTTGCCTTTTCCTCTAGTAGGCTTACAGCAGTCCATAATACTTCAGTCATGGCAGCATCACATCTAGTCCTGGTAGTTGTTGGATTCAGCTGTTCATGTGCATGAAAACCAGGGATAGAACATTTAGATTGCCAGTTTTAGGGCCTGTGTTTCTAAATGTCTTAAATTTGAGAGCTGATATGCTCAACTGAATGTGAAGAGCTTTTCCTGTCATGTGGTGACTGGGCCAGCACCCCAGTAATAGAAATTCAAAACTGTTTCCTATGTAGTTTTTATCTGTAAAGAACATGCAAGATTGAAAATTGTAATTTGAAAATGCATGTCTGTCTTACCTGTAAACTTCAGATGTTACTGTCATCTCTGGTGGCTTGCATCCACTGTATAGCTTCTGCTTTACTTTTTAGCATTGAATGGAAAGAATAAGGTTATTCTTTCGGCATTTGAAATTATTCGTGTAAAAGATGCCAGATGCATGCTTAAATGCAAGTAATCTGTTTTCTTCAGATACATTTTTTTCAGGGTACTTTAGGAGTTATAGAAGATTAGAGTTCTGTTTGGGTATGCTGATATTCTTATGTATAGGCATGTGAAAAGAAAACTACTTCATGTTACAGTTTTTCTTCTTGATTAGATGTAATCTCAGGGTTTTTTTGTCAGTTTTCCTAGGGTGCTATTTTAGTCTCTCTGATTTTATCTAACCTTTGGCATTTTGCTAGCCAGCAGCCAAAATTGTTCAGTGCCTCTGACTAGAAGGAGATAGTTCTGGTCATTCCTTGTGTGCTTCTTGGCTTGAGACTCCTGTGTTTTTTTCAGTGTCTTTTGTGCTTAGTCTTGTAACAGGGCAAGTTGTATCATACTTGTGAGTAGCAAGTCAGATTTATCATCTCATCTTTTAAATTTGTGCTTGAAGTTAGGCATAGCATTCCACTATAATTGTGTATTCTTTTGATTTGTGCTGTAACAGTTCAGTCTTCGTGTTCAGTTGATATTTTTCTACTTAAAATTAATTTGTTCTCTCTCAGCAGGTATAAGCCTTTGTTTCAACTCATACCTTCAATGATAATCTAATATGTTAGTGCAGCAAGCTTTTAAAACTATTTCTGGTGCCAAGCAGAAGTGATGCTGATGTCAACAGAATCTCCCACATCTGATGACCACACCATTCTTCAGGGATTCCCTGAATGTGAACCCTTTTGACTGTAATTGCAATACCTTCACTCCATTTCATACATAATCATCATCATCCATCTAATATCTTATGTATGTTCCTTCACCATACTTACATCACTTTTTACTTCCTTAAAAAATAAATTTATTTTGTCACTGTGCACCTGTATATTGTTGTAAAAACTGTTTTTCATAGTGAGGCGTTGATACTTCAAGCCGTTTAAAACACCTTGTTAGTGACAAAAAAATTATCTGAGTTGCAAACTCAGTTATACTTAAGGTGCAATGGGCACTTTGCCAGAGTACTTACCTGAAGAATTGTCATATAGAACAGGCATAGTGCCTTTTTATACTATTTGTTTTCCTTCAAATGATGGGAGTTAAATGTTGGAGGCAAATAAAAAATGTGATTTCATACAGAAGATATTCTAACAAATAGTACAATAGTTACAGGTACTTATTTCTCACTTTTTATTTTCTACTGCCCAGATGGGGTATAAGGCTTGCAGTGGATTTCCTTTCACTGTAAAAGTATGTGTAAGATGATGGATAAATAAGGAATTCTCCTTCAGAGTTGGATAAAACTCCGTTATCTGGGCTTGTATCCCACTGGGAGACTGCTGAACTAATTGAGAAAAGCCTGTCACAAGAGAATTGTATAGCAAATAGGAAGCTTGTTATTCTGCCAGCTGAGTCATCCTACTGTGAGAAGTAACTTAAGTGTTAAGATAGTATCATGTTAAGAAATCAAACAGCTAACGTATTTTACTGTGCTTCTGTACTAAGCAGGAGAAATAGGGCAATTTTCTAATACTGCATGACTATAACATGAAAATCTTGTGATTTCAGTCCTTTACTGAATGAAACAGTTCAAAGTAGTGGTGTTTCAACAGATTTTATTTTTTTATTATTATTTCTGTGCCCCTTAATGGATGTTTTCATTTTTAAATGATGGTGTAGCATTTGGAGAGAAACAGACCCTTGTAACTTCCATAATTCTGATGTTACATTTAGACACAAAAGCAAATAATTAGCCAAAACATAGAATAAAGGCTACACATTGGGAATTTTCCCAAAGATAAGATGAGTGTTTGCTTTGCCAGTCCTTTGTGAAAGGTCATCACGCCAGTGCTGCCAAGTTATAGGCACTTGTCACACGGTTGTGTATTCATTGCATTGAAAATAGCTGTTTCACTGATACCTGAAGTCTGAGAGTTACTGAAGGAGGAATACTCTAAAGGTCCTATTGATGTGCAGGATGTGAAGGTGATGACTCTGTGGGAAAAGAAAAATTAGCAGGACTGACTGACAGACAGGCTTCTGTAAATTTTTAATTTGAGAAATGTTTTGTTACAATACTGTGGAAATTCTGGCAAAGCTGGAGCACACCCCCTTCAGGGCTTTTTTAAGCATAAAATGACTTAAGGTTTTACCTGGAAATTTTATTTTCCTGCTAGCCCATTATACTCGTATCCTGGAGATTAAAATAGTGATTTGGCCAGATTCCATGCCAATTTAAACTCTTAAGGAGAATTATGGTGAATTTTTTTGGTCTTCAGTTAGGCTATCTACCCTAGGAAGTAATACCTGTTGATTTCATAGAAAATGTGCTTTAGGGTTTTTCTGAATAGGGTACCTTGGTATGGATTCTGTCATGCAATGAACAAATTGAAGTGAAGCCCCAGTGATGAATACAGAAGCAAGTCACAGGTGCAAGATGGTGATAAAATGAATTTGTATTTGAAATACAAGCCTTGTCAGTATTTCATGTTATGTATGAGATCAATATTCATAAATGTTAGATATATGTAGTGTGTCTCAGATAAGAGGACATCTTAGATTTGATTTTTTCTATAGAATGGTGTTCATTTTCATCTGTTTTAACATCTATTCATTTACTAACATTTGATAAACTGTTATAAATGAAATCCTAATATAGCTGCAATATGTTTATGGTGAAGGAACATGCCATATGAAAACTTCAATTTCTGCACATTACAAAAGGTGAAGGACATTGTTCCTTAGTGGCTTGGTGCAAAATGAATTTTGCTGTTGAAGAACTTTGGGCATTGACCATCACTTCACGTTCAGCAATTAAAACTGATTTTAAAAGTTTGCTGTGCTGCTGTTATGAGTGAAGGTTACAGATTTAGTAAACTGTTCTTCATTTGAAATTTGTGATGTTCTTTTGGTTTACAATCTAGATAACTTCCACAAAGTACTAAATTTTGCATATCATATTGATTATACAACATTTTTATTCCTTCTGTGGGTGTTAAGTGCTTGGTGTTTACAGGTAAGTATATGAATGGCTAGCTAGCCTGGGAAGAAATTTGTAAATCATTACCCAAGCATTACATACATCAAGCTGTTTATATTTTGTTCCCTGGAAGATGACATGATGTAAAGGAGAATGTTTCTGAAGAGTGTTTTAATGTTGCAAACTTGCATAATTATATTGAAAATATGATGTCAGCCTACTAGATCACCTTAATTAAAGAAATCATATTTAGAAAAGATCTACATGGTTGTTTTTGTCATGATGGGGTAGGAAAAGCCCATATAATTGTAAGTCCATGTGAAATAAAATGGTATTAAAAAAAAAATAGTGGCTATGGCAATTATCTGCTATGCTTAGGATGACATTTGTTGTTGAATTTCAGCAATTTATATGTTGCGTATTCAGTACTGTATAACTACTACCACTGACTATGTAACCTGTCCAAATCTTTTCCAGACGATGTGTCCTGTCTGCTTGGACCGCCTGAAGAACATGATCTTTCTGTGTGGCCATGGAACGTGTCAGCTTTGTGGAGACCGAATGAGCGAGTGCCCCATATGCCGCAAGGCAATTGAACGGAGGATCCTTTTGTACTAAACGGGGGCCAGGGTCTTTTATTAGGCTGTGAAAGAGTAAGGTCATGTTGATGGTTTTAAACCTCTTAGTTTGAATGGTAGTAGAGGGTTCTAATGAAAACATTTCTAATACTGTAGCACAGGTTTGTTACATAGTAATTGTTTAAAGACTGTGAACACACCAAATAAAAGAAACAGTATTTGAACAGTCAGCTTGTAGCTTTACTCTTAAAAAACATCTAAGCCTAATGCTAATTTAAAGCAAGTCTTTCATTTTGTTTCTGTCTTCTTCCCCTTAAAGTTTAAAGGGACAATCTTATTTTGGTTTTATTCATGTGTATCATGTATGTATCAGATGTCAAGTGATGTAAGGGAATTTTTTTTATATTGTCAGTTGCTACCAAACATAAATATTTAGGATTTTTTTTTTTCTTTATGCTTTTTATGTGTCAACATTTCCTGTGACAGTTCTATTTCACAATTAATTTGTCTTGAAATACACAGTCATGAAAAATCAATACAAAATATATACACAGTAATAATAGATATACTATTCCCATAAGGTCATGCCTCAGAATGCAATGTTAGGGTAATTCTGATTTCATCATGCCCTTTGTTCCTGAGGATGGGTTGTGTAGGAAACAGTAAAAAGAAAAATCTGGTTTAGAAGCATTATGTTTCCAAAACCGCATTTTGAGCTAACAGGTTCAAGCTAAGTAACTTAAATAGCGAGCCTCATAATTCTGCTAATTACTTGACTTTGTATGGAATTGTTTTTAACTTCATTGGAAAGGAGAACATTTGAGCAGTGGGTCAGTTATCCCTTTTAGATGAGTGACTTTGATCCACTGTATAGAAACACACACATGCAGAGCCGTTTAAAAAATTGTGGGTCTGTGAATTTGTAAAAAACAGATTTTGTAAAATTTAACTGAGTTTTATTGTCAACAGCAAAAGAGAACATTTAAAATTGATTATTTATGTAAGTGGGGTATTAACACCAGAACTTACCTGTGAGCATTACTGAGTAATAGTGCAAATGAAGATATTGCTGACAGAACAGTGAATTTTGTGAGCTGTGCCTAGTTGAGCTGAATTTTGCTGAAGGAGTTTGTTGTCCCTGATATGATAAAGAGCTATTCCTCCTGACCCCCAAAATGCTACTGTTATGGACTGCAAGCTATTAACATTTTGAAAACAAATGTATCCTTTCATCTTTTTTGCTAATAGAAAATACGCTGATTTAAGGATTTCTTGTAGCTAAAAGGGATCTGTGCTTACTCCTAAGTGATTCAACAGTTTTCTGAGTGCATAGTTCATGTAGCCCATTGCTATTGTGCAGACTTCATTTGGACATGCTCTTGCAGAACATTAAAGAAATCCATGCTGGAGTCACTTAGGTGCCTTACTTGCAGTTAAGATGAATTTATCATTGAATTCTCATTGCATCTGTCTAAAACATGGAGAAAAGGATAGTTCAGAGAAAGATCCAAGTAAGGATAATGTTATAATTGTGGTCTTTTCAGATAAATCAATCTGTCTTCTGAAACTTATGTTGATATGCCTGAACTGTGCAAATGTTGGCAAATGTCTCAGAAGACTGTTACTAATAAACTGTAAAGATAGACAAACCTTTAAGCAATAAGATTTAAACACTGAAAAATGTTTTCCAGGAAACAAGTACAGTGATATATTGGAAAAGTGTATGTAGAGGGGCTTTTAAAACACCATGAAGTGGTGTAATACACAGCCTTACAATAGTCATCTTTAATCCTTATCCAGCATTCCAAATGTTCCTCATTATTTTCAGTGTTCTTTCATTGGACACAATCACAATCTGGAGTCACTGTAGTAGTCTGGTTTATTTTGTATACTAGTGGTCATCTGTTCTTAGATAATCTGCATCTGTATTCTTGACCAAATGAAGCAGCCTTCCCTTTTTTTGCTTCTTGATTCCTATTTTAAAATACCAAAATTTCAAGGAGTTTTGGAAAGTTTTTGATGTAAGGCCTTGTTTCAGTTCAGCATTTTGATATCTCCACTTGAACTCTGTGTGCATCTGAGTGTTCATTGCAATTTTCATTTGGCCAATACACATGTTACTAAGGTTTTTGGTTTGGTTTTTTTGGGTTTGGTTTTTTTTTTTTTGGTAGCATGTTTTACAGCTGAATTTTCTATAGTAGGCTTCAGTTTCTTGTCAGGCTTCCCCTGGAAATACTTCTGTAATAGGATGTGCCATTTGATGATCCATTCTGAGTTTTAGCCTGTCATGCATCAGATTTGTACCTTGATTTCCTCTGTCTCTGGCAGACATATTTTTGTCCTCTTAATTCTTTAAGGTAACCTCTGCAAACTTGGCTGCACGGATGCAGAGTGGATCTCTTCTTGATAACACAACTCAAAACTGAAACCCCAGTAGG
Organism: Vidua macroura; assembly: GCF_024509145.1. Classification (NCBI taxonomy): domain Eukaryota; kingdom Metazoa; phylum Chordata; class Aves; order Passeriformes; family Viduidae; genus Vidua; species Vidua macroura. The sequence goes on from NC_071571.1 coordinate 107,005,447, forward strand.
GCAGTATGCATTTTCCTGATTCTTTTTTGCTGGAACAAGCCAGAATTACTTGAAAGTATTCCAGCTTAGCATCAGTTGAATAATTCAGCTGAGTTAGAACAGATCTGAAGCATCCTGGTTAGGAAACTGGATGTAAGTTACTGTTTAACACCCTCAGTACTTGAATACCATCACAGTCCTATGGAAATGGAGACAATGACTGAAGGTATTGCTGTGGGAGCAGCTTTAGTGTCCTATACTGCTCTCACAGCAGATAGGAGTTTGTGATTGGACTCATTCAGCAATGTTGTGGGCCAGTTGAAACTGAACTGTGTCAGCTTGATGCTATTTTGTTGCCTAGAAAAACTAGGAAAGCTAACCAAGAAGCTTGATTTATTTATATAGGTCTGTTATTGGCAGGGGTATTGTATCTTGTCTGGAGATGGCGATACATCCTTTCAAAAAACTTAATGAGGAAAAATGCTTACAAATCTGGTATCATTTATGGAAATAAATATTTATATTCAGACCTTCTCTTTTCATTCAGATGTAGAAGGTGAGCTAGTCTTGTTAAGGAGCCCAGTAAGCTCATTCACTTTATTTTGTGGTTATCTGTGCAATGTGCACAGAGTACGAATGTTTAATTGGATAGCACATATTTGAAGGATAAGAAGTTCACGTTTGAAAGCCAAAGGGAATCAGAACAAGTAGTAGAGCTAAGGAAATATCACTGTGCATCTGTCTTCAGCAGATGATTGAAGTCTAAATTTCACCTGAGCAAAGTGAAAATTAGAAAAATCAGTTGGGCATTTAATTTATTGTAAAATTGTAGAATGTGACGGTTGTAAGGTTTGTTATGTCTAGTGCCCAGCATTAAATAACCATTTTGAAATTAAATGGAATGAAATATCTCTATTTGTTTCTTGAAACAAGATACCTAAAAATATGTATTGTTCAGTGTGAGGTATGCTCAGATGTTTAAGTAAAATGTTTTCTTTTCCATTCATTAAGAGACATAAACAGTCATATCACTATGCAGTGATTTAAAGTGTAAAGACAACCTAAGAGGTTAACAGAATAAATTTAGTGGTTGTAGATTGTTAACTTTTGTATAACTACCTGTGACTTTTTTTCCCCTCAAAACTTGTATCATCACTTATTGTGGCCCAAGCTTATATGGCACTTCCCAAAATCTGGGCTGCTATTACCTACTTTCCATTTGTTGGATTACTGTGTATTTGTATGTTGGGGTTTGGAGAAATCCCTTTTTCCTGAAGTGGATAATAAAAACTACACTGGTGAGATAGCAAACAAGTTACTTTGTAAATGTGAAAGTTTGATTAGAAGGTGGTGTTCTTAACTTGGACTGGCTGAGAATATAGCAGATTTGCACAAGTACTTGTGCCTTGTTAGCATAGTCTTACAATTGGTATTTTAGCTTATTTTAAAGACCTGAAATGGTCTTTTAAAAATAATTAAGTACTTATTGTGTAGATATTTTCTAGAGATGAAGGTTTATGTACGTGTAATTATCTTTAGCAGTATTAATTGCAGTTAGTGTAAACACTAAATTGGTTGAAGAAGCTGCTTTCAGCTAATGATCTGAGCTTCCTCTACAAAACTAATTGTCAGAAATTTAATTTTACTCTTCCAGTAGCAGCTGGTGAACCGAAGAGCCTATCCTGTTCTTTGTGCTGCATGGGTCAAGTTTTCACTTAAACAAACCAAACCCCAACAACACTACAGTCTAACTAGCAGTGCTACCTCCTTTCTGTCAAAGTGCTGAATTCTTCTCTAGCTGTTTGTTGTCTTTGCGAAGGGATGGGAAACACGTCTGTTTTCTTTTGCTTCATCAGTTTTGATGTCTGATTACAGTGCAGAGGTTTTTTTACTTTATAAAATTACCATGTAAATTGCATATAATAGCAGTGTGTGATTTGCCACAAAGTACATTGTATACCTGTGCATAAGTTGCTGGAATTCATACTGTTGTCTTTGTGTGCATTTCATACTTCGTTTGTGTTGACAAAACTAAACTGTTGTCTGCAGAAGCTTTAGTGTGTGCCATTTTTATAGCTAAGCCTGTGGTAAATACACAAGTTCTGACTCAGGGCTTTTTAACAACTTAAACACATTTACAATGTTCTTCAGCACATCTTGGAGAATACTAGAGATTTAATGACTGTACAGTGCCTTGATAGAACTATTGAATGGGCAGCAGCCATAGGGTCTTCACAAGAATACAAGTATCTTTTCAATCCAGTTAATAGGTTTATGTTAATATAGTTGTAATGCCCTTGCCGTGGATTTATAAACTTGTATATATTTTCTGTAAAGGAAAATTGGGAAATTTAGGTATTGTTAAGCTTTCTGAAAGCTGTTTAATTGTTGCACTGGTCATGAGGATCTGAAGGGCATAATAATCAAATTTACAGGAGCAGCTTTTGTGTCAAAGACAACTGAGAAAATTTTCTGTATATGACATTTTTAGTGTGAGGGAGAAGTCATTGTATAACATGTAAAAGTACCTGCTTTATTCTGATCTAGTAAATCTTCTGTAAGTGAGAGAGAAATAACCAACAACAAATCAGTATGTTTGCATGCCATTTCATAGTTAGAAAACTTTGTGTCATTTTGAGCTTCTAGGAAATACTTAATTTGTCCCAGCCTTAGTGTCTTCATGAATGCAAATTTTTCATGTTAGAAAACAGGTTTTAATGAATCACAACAAACATTTTTGCTTTTGTTAAAACTAACTTTGTATTTTCTGTAAACTGTAGATTTTGACATGACTGTTTATTGGAGAAATTTAAGATTGCCTGTGTGAGTGTAGTGTATTTCTGTATGCAGATAGCATTATATAATTGCTTACTTTAAAACTGCTTAGCAAGGTCTAAGCTCTTCAAAGGAAATGCTGATGTACTGTATGGTTAGTAAAACTTGTCATATACGATGTATACTGACTTTTTCAAGAGCTTTGATTTAAAAGTATAGTTGGACTGAATTAATACTGATCTTTTGCACACAACATTGGAAAAGCGGTGGTGACTCATTTGTCTTCCTCCTTCTTAGTTGTAATGATGTTAGATGTCACCATGGAATTTGAAAATTGGATACCTGTAAAATATGTGCAAACTTGGTTACTTGTTGGCATGCAATGTTTAAAAAGAACACCAGACTTTATTGAGAAATTTTGCTCCAAAGTTCTTAAAAAAACTGGTTCTTTTATAATATGTTCCTGAAGAATGAGTTTGTGGAAGCATTAGAAATGCTACGTGCCTTTGAATCTCCAAGGTACTCAAACATTGTTAAAGCAGCACAGTAGAAATTCGAAGTGTGGATTATTTTGTAACAACAGAAAAGTTGATTTAAAATTATCTCTGGATTATGTGCAAATTTTTCTGTAAATATGCAGTTCATAGCACTGTTCTACTGACCTGAGTTGCTGTTAAGTGTATGTTAGACTCTGTGTTTACTTGTAACTGAATGGCCTTTACAGATCTGGCTACGTGAATGTGATCATTTAAACATCTCCTGCCAGATACAGTAACTTCCACATTCTGAGACAACAGATGCTGCATCATGGTTTGTACTTTTAGGATTCAATGTAATGGATGCATTTGTAAAAAAAAAAAAAAAAGTCTATGTAATCAAAGGCAACAAAACCAACCAGACTTACATGACTTAGTGTTTTTATTTGTCCTAGTGTACAGGTGAAAAAAGGAACTGACAGAATAAAATGTTTGTTGCTCTCTTTCTCAGTTTCTTTTCATTTTTCAAGTTTCTTCAGCCTTGGTTTATATGACAAGTCTGTATGAAAACATAGTGTTTTCAAATACTTCTGAAAAAAAAATCAAATAATTTATGCAAATTGTTGAAATACATTTGAAGTAGCCTCTTGTTCTTTGCTTTGGGATTTATGACCTGTTCACATATTTCTCCTTAAGTGTTCATTGAAAATGATGGGAGCAGTGCTGGCATTGGTTGAAGACTTCATCTCTGTGGTCTCAAGGGTTTCAGCCCCTGCTGTTGATTGTAGTGGAAGCTGCAGGTTTTGCTAGTATTTGGTATTGATGGATTTAGATTTTGAGAAGGCTGTTTCATACTGTACAATATAAATAACTATAATAATTTTATAATGTAAGTACTGTATAATGCACTTAATTTCTGTACCGTGCACTTTGCTGTTGTAAGTCATTCCAGCTGTATCCCATATACAGTCTTCTCTTTTTGATGGGAGTGGCAAAAGTGCATGGAGATCTCCTTTGGATTTGACATTAATCAAATGCAGAGTTCTTCATGGATGTACTGTTTCATTTAGGGGGCAAAGATTAGTGGTAGTGTTGGAATAAAAAAGCATTAGCCTTTCTTTTCAGACTTGGTTTTCCACCATAAGGAAAGGAAATATAAATAGTCAGAAATAAAATTGTTGAAGTTCTTGTGGTTTGTGCAGCCCTGCTCATGACAGTGACATGCTTTGGAAAACTTTTGCTTTCAAGAATGAATCATACCAACATTTCTTGATACTTAAGGTTTTGGCTGAAAAAAAATTTCAGGGTTTTAAATGGCTTGTTCCCTTTTCAGCAGAGTAGTATGTCCTGGCTTTCCAGGAGGATAGTAAGGTAGGGGTTTTTTGCAGTCTTCAGAAGTGATGCTGTGATGGGTTTAAATAGTTTATGTTAAAAACTGAGAACTGTGCCAACTGGCAATGTATAAATTTTAGTCTTCAACAATGCAAGACACTAAGTTATGGGAAAGTCATTGCAGTATCTACTACAATTAGATTTATTGACACTTATGTGACTGCCCTAGAGAAGCAAATAAACCTAATTTCTAAAATTGCCTGAAATTGTGAAAATACACTTGTGAGACTATAGTGACCTCTTGCAACACTATCACTGTTTCACTGAATTTTCCTTAGAAATAAATCTGTGGGAGATAAGGAAACAATCTTAATTCTGAGCCAATTTTCCCATTGACGTGTCTGCAACCTAAAATGTGTATTTCTCCCACAAGGGGTCAGTAGTACCCTCCATTTGGCACCACTTTTTATTACAATATAAGCAGAAAGCAAACAAGGGATAAGGATAATGATGATTGCATTAATATGTGGGTGGACCAGACCTAACTTGTCTCCTTCTTCAGGCAGGATAAGTATAATTAGGTTATTTGCTGACTGCAGTAAGCACCATATTCTATCCTCTGACTCTCATGTGACATGAACATTGCTACTATTGATTAGGGCAAAGTTCCAGTGGAGTGTTTGTCTTTAGCTCTAGTTGAAAGTATTCATTTAGTCAAGCTTTTTTTCAAAAGCATACAGTTGGAGCAGATAAACTATATGAAAGAGCTTGTCCAGTAGGCAGGGGAAAAGAATTCTTGTATGAGTGTCCCACATATTCTTAATGATAACCACAGTCTCCCTAGATGGCTAGAGCTGATTAATATTTTCCACTCTCTAGTAACACAGCTTGTAGTTAAATATGCTTTGAAGCCTATCAGGCTGCTCAGTGGAAGGAATGTCCAGCTTCTCAAGGCTTCTCTGAGTATGCAAGTTACTTGAAGGCCAGAAGTTTGAAGTAACTCTCAGTCTTTCTCCCAAGAGGCTGAACAAACTAGAGAGCTATTCCTTCAACAAAAATTTCCATCCCTTGTAGCAAAGTCATGTTTCACAAATAGGAATCTTGAGATGGTCAGTGTCATTCAGGCACAGGTTCTTACGTGTCTTGAATGTAACAAGGGACCTTCCTTACCTTCGTGTTTGCAGCTCTCATTATTCTCTGTGTCGCATCTGTTGTGGGGTTTGTATTTCATGTCCTCAGGGCTTCTGTCCCCACTACTGAAATCCTCCATTTCAATTCTTTCTTTGTCTGTATTTTTGATAGCACAACTGTGTCCCTTCCTTCTTGGTATGTCCCTTCTGAATGTCCTCCTGTTTTCTTTTACACTTGAGGTTGGCATAGGCATAGTGAAGCCCTGTCCTTGTGTCACTAACTCCACTGTGAATTTCATGTACTGCCATGAGGAATTCCTGAATTTGGTCTGGGCATAATTTCACATTAATTTATTGACATCCCTTATTTCTCTCCATTGGTGGCATAAGAAAAAGATTTTGTCTACCACCTGAGGAAAGGATAGGGGCACTTCTGATCTCAACCATATGAGGAAGTTCAGAAACAAGTAAATGTTTTGCGGTTGTTTGGCTTTGGTGATTCTTTTTGTCCTATAGGCCACCTGTACTTTTCATTCTTACTGTATCCTGGATTTGGTTTTTGGTGGCAGCCTAAGGGTTTCTTTTCAAAGAAACTTAGAAGCAACTAGAAGAGAGAAGCTTCCTTCTAGGGTATCTTGTGCACTTATGTTGCCTGGAGGAAGTTCAGTAGGTTTGCTTGCAAAGAGAAGGGACCTGGTTTTGGACTTCTTGCTGCCTCCATAGAGAATTAGGAAAAGAATTGCATCTCTTTGAATAAAGTAAATCTGAAACCATGTTCCAAGTAAATATTGCTAAGATTTCATAACCCCTACTGTGTATATACTTTACATTTGTAGCATGAGATTCTCTATGAAAGCTATATAAGCTAAATAGCAATTATATAGCATTTATTTCCCAATGGCCATAGATTCTTGCCTTTGCAATATAATACTATTATTCTTCCTCTTTTCTTCTTCTGTGATGAGACCTGTAAAACAAAGATTACTTCAGATCTATCCAGACAAGGTGGCTTTTCCTAACACAGAGTCCTAGTTAATCGGTTTGTGGTACAGCCATACAATTTAAAGCATCATGCTCAAGTTTTTTGTCTGTTTTTCTGATTTATAGCATATGGCACTTAAAACACCTAATTTATGTTGATATGTTGATCTTGGGTTTTGGTCAGGTGATTCTGATTCTGTGTAAGGCTGAGGAAGTCTTCATATTGATGTCCTTTGAAACTGCATTCTCCCACCATTTAATGTAGAGGACACATAGTCTGGAAGCACCATACTTTTTTGTTGAGATAGGAAAGTGTGCTAGAGTAAGGGTATGGGGAAACTTAAAGCTAAAATAGTCATAGATACAGTTCTTCTGGTGTTCATGAGGTGAGAAACTCAGATGGCAAATTTGACAGAAGAGTGTACAGAGGAATTTAAAACTCTACTAAAATTGAGTTTTAAATTCCTCTGTACCTCTCTGGAGAGCCTGTAACATGGACACGTTGAGTCCTTCTATAACCCTGCCATGTCCTGCATGTCCCACCACCCTGCATAGGTCTCTCCACACCAAATCTCCCTGGAGGAATGTGTCTTAAAGTTATACTAAAACTATTCCACCCATGGAGAAGGAAGGCATAGGAGTTACGAGCTAGTCCCTGGTGGAAAAGTTGTGGATTTGCTGTTTTATTTAACACAGCTGTCTTCCCATGGCACACACTTGAGGATGTAAAGGAGTAAGTGATCTTGACTTGGATTTTCTGTGTGCTGTGGTTGTCTGCACCCAGGCAGCAGCATAAAGAAGCTGCTGCAAATGAACTGCTCAGTAATGAGCTGTGTGAGGTGCTTGCCCTGCAGCAAGCAGAAGTTGGGAGCCACTTAGGCTTTTAAAGTGTTGCAGCCAAGTAGGGTTGAGTGGGCCAAGCCCTCTGGGTATCTACTTATCCTGAGCTGACATTGCTTTATTGGTAAGTGGCATGGAAATGAAATAGATTTGAAAAGCATATCTTCATTAACAAGGTTGGGATACCAGACATTTAATTTTAGGCTTTATCTGCTGTGCTGAATCAAACAGTGACACCAAGATTTGGCAAGCAGTTGTTGAGCACTCCAGGAAAGGTTAGTCATTGGCTTTTGTAGGAGTTTCTCAACTTTGAGGACGTAGTCAAATAGTCCTCAGGAAAGAAAAGAAAAAAACCAACTAGCTAGTAAGAGTGTTTCAGAAGCAAGGGGTTTTTTTGTTTGGTTTTGGTTTATTTTTTTTTTTTTTGTTCTCACCCTCTACTGGATGGCAACTGTGTCTGGTTTTTCATTTCTCTCAACAATTTTCATTTAGCCAAAAAATGCTGCCATAACTGCTACTTGACATCTGGATTTGCCAAAATCAAACATGCATCCTATATGTCTGTTCCAGCTATTCCTGACCATCATACTACCTCTCCCCAGAACATCCTTCCAAGGGTATGAGTGTATGCTTGTGGGATTATAGGAGAGCTAGTGTAATCCTCTGTAATTTTCCAGGACAAGGAAAGGAATTTAATGGTGATTTGATCTGATCTTTTTCTTTCTGACTATCTTCAGTTATCAAATGTTGAGATGCCTTTTTCTTCACGTGTCTAATTTTGAGAGGAAGTCAATGGGGGCATCACTGCTGTGCCTGGAGTTCTTGGATTTGGCCTGTCCTGTTGGCCTAAGATGTGTTGTTTTATGAGGTATAGGTATTTAAACACTAAGCTAGCCAGCACTGCTCATAGGAATATTAATAGAGATGGCCTGGAGCTGGCAGGTTTTTCTAGGGAAGATAAGGAAGGGCTTAGCACATCCTAGGTTAAGCTCTTCCCTGTCACAGCTGAATGCTAAATGCTGTGTGACCTGCAGTGTCTGAAGGGTAGATATAGGTTAAGGCATCTTCATGGTACAGTGCTGTGTCCATAGGAGCTAGCAGTGAGGGAAGTGTGCTGCATCCATGATAACGTAGTATTTTTTGTGAGTTGGTACATCTGGCTTTTCCGGAAGGGTAGGTAGCCTGAGATGAGGTCAGTAGGTACCCTAGGGAACCTGGATATAGAGCATTGGTTGGTGCTTAGTACTTGTAGCCCAAAACTCTAGAGCAAGTTTGCTTGTGTATCTGTGGATTGACAGGCAGTGAATTAGAAACAAGAGAATCTATAAGGCACCAGCTTTCCATGCTGCATGAAAATTGTCCTTTCCTGTGGTTTATTAATTTGCCTCCTCCTGATATGGAAAGAACACAGGAAGCTAACAAGCCTGGCTAGTTTTGCTGTGAACTGTGTATATGCAGCATTGAACTTCTCCTTAGATAGCTTTGAATGTGGACAGACAAAGGGAAAAAAAAGGGAGAGGGGGGAGAACAGAGGTCTTTAATGATGTGTTACATTATTGATGGAATTTCTAACCCAGAGAACTGCCTGCCTGGGAGCTATGGGCAGTGTTACCCACAGTTACTGCTTGCTTGTGCGTAGTTCATTTTTGTTTTATTGTTCAGGGAAGATAAAGTGGTGTCTCTGCTAAGCGTGGTCACTGGCTGGGAAGAGCAGCTTGGTTCTGCTGAGCACAGCTGCCAAGACTGGAGCAAGCCAAGGGAGAGCAGTTCTTTTGTCAGGGACAGAAGTGTGGTCTGACACAGCCTTCTTATCAAAGGGAAGGATTTTTCACTTCAGGAGGAAGTTTGGCTGGGAAGGAATTGGATAACTTTTTTTTTTTTTTTTCAGCTCCGCGGGAAGTCCTGTATAAATGTGTTTTCCATGAATGTAATAGTTCTGCTTCTGACTCTCTGGAGAGAACATTAGTGCCGTGCATGCGGGAAATAACACATGGGTGACTAAAATATTTTTAATATGAGTAAGTCAGCAAACACATCTTGTGTGCTCACAGCCAGGAGCCATTTGCTCTTGGCTTACGCCATGGAGCAGGCAAAAAGTAGGTGTCTTTTTTTTCTAATTTTTTATTCTAAGTATTTCTGAAATTTCCCTTGATCCGTTCCGAGTCATCATGTTGTAGTTAAATTAAAACTCAGCCTGTTCTTCTGGTAAATACCTTGTGTAACAGGAGTGATTTGTTTGTGTTTCAGCTTAAACTTGGATAATTTTGTTTAAACATTAAGAGCCTATGTGTATATATTTTAGAGAAGTTTCTCTAATACAGCTGAAGAAAAAAGTTATCCTCTAACTGAGGCCATTAGATTGTGATTTGTTAGATTTGGTTTCCGTGGTTTTCCTGTGACTCTTCACACGAGTCAGTTTTCTGTTTCCTCTCTTTCTTAAGTGTGAAATAAGAAATTACTGCTTGGGGGTATGAAAAGAAATCTGCTGGTGTATGCAGGGAATCCTACAACAACCATGATGAGTTCTTGAGTAGATAAGATGCCTCCTCTGCCAGCCAGTCACACTGGTGTACCAGCTCAGTTCAGTGTTTTCCTGATGAAAAACTGAAACCAGGTAATAGTGCTACTTCAATCTTGCCACAGAGCAAATAGGTATAAAATGAACTAATACCTTCCACCACCCAAGTAATGGGAGTTATTAATTAACTAGTAATTATATACAAATATGTATTTTATTATACTTAACAAGTAACTGTTGATCATTATTTCCTTATTCAGTCTGTTAATGAGAAAGAGCTGTATTCAATACAGGTACTGAGTTATAACTAAGTGAACTGATAAAATGCCAGCTTTTGGGTGGCAACATTTCTCTGAGGTTCTGTCTCTGTGATCTTGTCAGTGCACTGAAGCATTTTAATAGGTGCTCTCTGGAACTCCACCTCCCACAGCCAGTGGGTGTCACTGCAAGCATTGCAGTGAGGGAAGAACGATTTTGGGAAGAAAGAATAAAAGTTCAAGTGTATGCTGTATTTTCTTTAAGTTAGAAATAATTGCAGAAGAACAATTAAATCCTAACTTTCTAACCTAGCAATTTGCATAGATGTTTCTTGGAGATGCTTAAAGGTTTGAAATACTTATTTAAAAAACCAAAATTAAGTATCCTAGAAGTATCCTTGGCCAGGGCCAATCTTCTGATAGAAGTCACTGGCAACTTCCATAGCCATGCTGGCCCCAAATGCCGACTTGCTTCCTAGTGCTGAATGTTATGCGCCTCAGAGATGATGGTAGTTTAAAAAAACCCCAACAGCAAAACAGCCAAAAACAAACACCGAAGAACCCCAAAAAGCCTTTCCTTGAATTCTTTAAAACCATTTGTATGGAATTCTTGCCGTTTGCAGATCTGAGTGCTAAAGGTCACTCTTGACTGAAAGCCCCCATCTTCCCCAGAGAGCTGGCCATGCCCAAAGCCAGACGAGCTGACACAGATGCTCTTCCAAGCCACTGCTGGGAGAAGACGTGTGGTTGTAGTGTCCCGGGCAGCCCCCAGCCCTGTGCCCCCAGCCCTGTGCCCCCAGCGTGGCACAGCCCAGGCAGCCGTGCAGGCTGCGCACTGTTCGCAGCACAGACACTGCCCAGCAGTGGGAAGGGTGGCCCCTTCGGGAGGGGCCTCCCTCGCACAGGTCGTTGCTAAGGCCCGCGTTGTCTCTGCCTGTGTTATCATGAGGATGACAGTTTAAACAGGCCTTATCACTGTGTATTCAATCAAGGTTTATGAGGGCTGATAAAGATGTCACCTAGTTGCTTTGTGTGTTCATTAAAACCCTATTCCCCAGTAGGATTTTGCTGTGTTACATTTTTCTTTTTTTTCTTTCTTCAATGAATTTTAGGTATCTTCTGAAGGAAGAAAGAGGTGCATGTTGGAAGGAAAGGCATAATGCTTACTTGAATACCCATAATCTTTCTGAGGGGAAGCCCAAAGCCCAAATTTGTTCGCTTGGTTGACACAACTCTATCTGTATTTAATATCTTTTATTGTCATAAGTGCTTATTTAATAGTTCTGTAAAGTTTCCTAAATGTAGCCTATGCAGGGCAGTAAAGTGACTTGTGTGCACTTCCCTGCTCTGTTGTGTTGGTGCTGAAGGTGGCTTGGGAGGGGCTTGGTGTTACTCAGTTATGATACAGGATGTTGTAGGTTGAATTCCCATTGAGACTTTTCCTGATGGTCGGAGACTGCTTATTTCCAGCACAGAAATGTATGCCTTGTTCACTTATTGTTCTGGTTGTATGTCAAAGCTGAAGAAATGGTTGCAATAAATAGGTAGTCATATAAAATGCATCTGTAATTTTCAAGTCATCTGTCTGTGAACAGTAATAGAAAGTAGGCAAAGATTAAGTCTGTCTTGTCCTGTAAATGTCTTCATTTCAAGGTGTTTCTTTTTCCCTCAACCCATGTCCTCCTAGCTAAAATTTAAAACAAATACATTGTCTTAACTGTATCTGATGTCATGTCCAATTCTGCCAGTCTTCAGAAAAATCTTATTTCTACAGTGAGCAGAAGTTGCTCAGTTGCATTTTTGTTGGTTAAATAAAATTTGTTTTAAAACAAAACATATACAAAACCATAATGAAATATGATTAGTTGCAGCTGCTTGCTGTGTTATAAAAGAGAAAAATGTTAGGGGAGTCTATTGGCTAAAAAAGATTTGAAAATATGTAACAGACTCAAGACCTTAGTTCAGGCACAAATCAATTGAGATTAAGCATGTATGTTGAGGCTGTTTTAAAAAATGGGAAGAAACTGAATACCCAATTGATTCCATAGATCCCCAGGTCATAGTAAATTCCTGTTATTTACACTTTAGCATATTGGCTCTCTGCATCCTCTAAACTTTGTGAGTACTAATGGCTGTTGGCATTTCAGAAATGATTCCTTCACTTTGTTTACAGTTTTGCTGCTGCTGGCAAGCATTGGACTATCAAAGGCTTTAATGCTGTGCATGTCCATTTCATAATAGAATGTTATTCTATGAGGATAATAACACTTACTGGAGATCAGTAATAAAATGAAAAACAGAGCCTCTCCACCATCCCTTGTTAACACTTCTAATGATTGTTTGCCTATTAACACTAATTGGATATATGCTTCCATTTTAGCCCTGTGCAGGCTGGCATAAGCTTGAGGCACTCGTGTATGTACAGTACTTATGAATAACTGTGCTGGCCTACTGATCTCTGCAATAAAAGTTACTGTACCATGATCTGGGTCTGCTTTTTTTTTTAATGTTTTATATCAGAACCACTTGTTGACCTCTGCCTTATCAATTCACTCTATGTGTTTGCCTTTAAACAGTAGTCACGGTATTCTCTAGACTATTTGCCTGGTACAGTGGTGTCCATTTAGCCTTGACCATGGAATACTCTGTGGTCATCCAGTAGTACAATATTTTTTGAAGTTTGCATTAAAACTAGAATGTGTTGTTAAACCTTTAGTTGACTTTAAACAGTTGACTGTGGGCACTTTAAAATAATAATTGATTTGCCTTCTGATGTTCCTGGAGCTAAGATAGAAAGTGTTGTGATTGCAGCCAGTCACTGGGTTCAGGAAACCACCTTCACTCAGTGAGCACTTTCGGCAGGGTGAGGAAGGGAAATCTGAAGCATGGCAATGAAAGGTACCTTTGGAATCTGAAGTCTCACCCCAGACACGTATGCTAAATTGCCAGAACAGGGTTGCCATCCAAAAGCTTGTCTGGCTTCAAATGTGTATTGATTTCTGTGTCCTCATTTAAATCCAGAAAGCTCATGACAACAGAATATTAGGCTGAAAATTTGGGGATAATTTGGTACAGAAAAATGAAGTGGTTCAAATATTAACAATTCCAAGAGATCCCCATCCTGTTTCTAGCCAGCTGAATGGGAAAGCCCTCTCAGTGCAGAGTAATTGGCTTTTCCTTTCTATTCTTCTTTGGATGAGGCAATATGTTCAGTTGTATCCACACAGGGGTCGTTTCAGCCATGCCTCATAGTCGTTCACCTCTACTATCCAACCTTAGACATTGAGCTGAACAAAAACTACACTTCAGTACAGTTCTTGGCATCAGCAGTTTTCTTCACAGATCTTAGGCTGCTATCACCAGCCTCTGGAGTAGTGTCAGGAAGTATCAAAGAGTCACAGTCACTTCTCTGCTTCCATACTGAGAGGGGAATCGTGGTAAATCAGGAGTAGAAGAGGGCCCTGTTATGGGAAGAGCCATGAATGATCGTGTTTGCCAGTGGCACCGCCTTCCCAGAGCACGCTGCTGCCTCGTGAAGGGAGGCAGAGCGTGCAGCACTGATAAAGGATGGCGACGATGCCAGTGGTGCCATGGCTTTGCTGCGGTGTGTTGTGCCATAGCCATGGCACCTGGTGATTGATGAATGTCTGTGGGCTGGTGCTGTGCTGAGGTATGATTAGATATTTATTGCTAACAACCACGCTAGTCCAGTCTAAGAGATGACTTGAGGCCTCTGCAGGTCTGTTGAGAAGACTTGCTCTCAAGTTGAGGCATCTCTGTGTAGGTCAGTGTTTATGGACACCTGAGTGTTCACCAACAGTCAGCCTGGTTAATCCAGCTCCTATGGAGACGTCAGTAGCTCCACTCACTGGGAGATTGCCAGCCCCTGTCCATGAGGATGTGGCAATTGATTGTCTCAGTTGAGTGAAAAGAGCAAGAAATCCTCTCCATGTGTCATTTTGGAGCAATTGCTTACAATATCACATGATTTGTTTTGTTGTGCCCACCAGCATTACTCAGGGACATACAGTGAATGTAAGTTTAGGAAATAGGTTTGTTTCTTCTTGAGGTACGTTTCATTTATCTTCAAAGCGGACCTCAAAGGCTAATGATTTAAAACCATTTCTCCAGAGAGTAGAATGGCTAAATCCAATCAAAGAGAGTATCCCACAGGTATTTGTGTACCTCCCTCAAATCAGTTGATAGGACTGATTTATTAACTAGAAACTTCATCTTTTCTAATTAGTGAAATTACAATTCAGGCCAGCCACAAAGTTTTGTTGTTGTAACCCTCACCCACCTTCCCTGCAATGTTGCTTCTTCTTGTGCTAATCTAAATGTAAATTGTAAGCCCTGTGGTGCAGGGTCCGTCCTTACATTCTCTCCCTTCTTTTTCTGTGTATTTAATTTAATTTACTTTTATTTAATTTTACATTTGCAAATGATTCTCATGGCAGAGTAGCTGTTGTATGCCTTACATGCTCCTTGATGATTCCTAAATTCATGTCTTTAATCAAATCCACTCATGGCCTCTCTATTCCACCATGAATCAGAGTATCTGCAATAAGCCAGCAGCACAGAGCGTATTTTAAGATCTTAACGGCTCCCACTGGAGCCTCCTCACTTCCCCCATGACCAGGAAAAATGAATTGCCTGTGTGAGATGCTTGATCAACAAATTAGAATTGTTTGAGAAAAGAAAAAGAAATGGATGTGAGGAAGGAGTTACAAAAAGCCAGAGAACACCCTGTAGATTCTTCTCCCTCTCTCACAAGTGGGGATCCTGCTCCTGCACAGCTGTGGTGGTGGAACCCGGGCTGGGAGAAGGCTTTGGGATGTGTAGGCCCCCAGCCACAGAGGGAGTTCATGGGTCAAAATCAATACCTGTATGTTAGTCCATATAAATAAATCATATGCCTGTGAAATACATGCTGTAGTTTGCTGCTGGGTCCTGCGGGAGCAGGAAAATAATTTAGCACAGCTGGATTCTTGTTCGTCTTCCAAACTGTTTTTATGAACTAAAAGAATATCTTCCTAAATCGCCGTCCCATGGAAAAGCAGGGTGTGGGGCTGCACCAGAGCACAAAGGCACTGGTGTCATTTTAATTAAAAAATCTGCTCTCTCACTTACCTTCCAAAACACCCCTGTTCCCTCTAACCAAGGTATTTTTACCTAATCCGAGCGAGCAGCTGTCTGCCAAATGGCCAGTCTGTGCTCCTGGTGGAGCTGGCTGGGTGAGCAGCGTTCCCTCTCTCCCGCGCTGCGAAGGGCTCTGTGTGAAAACTCTTCCCTCAACTTGAACTCCAGCGAGGAGTCCCTGCGGCACGTGGAGACTGAACCGGTGCTTGCAGCAATAAAGGCTCGTTCACAAGGCTCCCAAAGACTCTGTAAGCGCCCAACACCACTGAAGTTGAGGACCCATTGGAGATGCTGGGATGCCAAGAAATGATGTTTGATGCTAACCTCTGTGCTTAATGGACCGCGTAATTTCTTCACTACCCTTGTCAGTGAAAAAAACCAGGCTTTTGTGAGCCCAGTGGAAACTACAGGAATTATTTGAGGGGCTTTGAAGACCACAGGTGTGGAATCAGTGCTAACTAACTACAGAGGTGCTTCCTTGCTTTGGTGCCTACAATCTATGTGAGGGAAGAACCTGGCACAGGTTTTCATGTCCTTAGAAACTGTGGTGAATGGGCTGTAAATATCTTTGCATTCAGCTCAGATCTCTGAGGAAAAGTGGGAAGCCAGTTCTGGTGTTTGATCTCTATGGCTGGCAGCACCCAGCAGTTGCTCCCAGCTGAAAGATGGAGGAATACCTACTGGCCCAACAAAATGCTGTACGAGCAGCAGCAGAGCCAAAATTTTGGTTTCTCCTCGATTTCTGGTCTATAAAATGCTCTGGTAAGTTCTGTCATTTGGGAGTTGGAAGGAAATGGTGTGGGCCGGGGTACATGGAGAACGTGGGCCCTCATCAGATATATGTCCCCTTTTAAAAATGCAAATTGATAAATAAACACTGAAACAATAGGGCTGTGCTAATCCTTTTACAAAGGGTAAATTGCTAATCTAATTCCCCAGCCAGGATGGCTGCTTCACCTTAACAATAGCTGCATTTATACCTTATGTTTTACTTGTAAACTGACATGTAGTGAATTGGAAAGGGTTTCAGCTCACCTGCTTGCTGGGAGAGGGCGGCTAATCCTTTCATGCCCTTCACACTCGGTGAGCAATGTTGCCATTTGATCACGCTGAAGCAAAAAGGCCAGCCAAATTTTCAGCCAGTTTAGACTTGGTTGCGCTTGTGCTCTAACAATGCTGCCAGTGTCTCCAGTGAGGGCAGACAGAAAGGTCTATTCATGTCTTCACGAAGCGAGTACCCGGGGGCTGATCTTCAAAGGCACTGGGCACCCCCAAGAAAGGATGCTGAGCTCGCTGACGTTCAGTGACCACGGTTTTCCTCACTTTGCAAGCGTGTTGAATCTTTGTTAATGGATATTGGCAGCAGGGAGTGTGTGTGCCTGCCTTCAGTGGCCTTCTCCTGGCTGATGAGGCCATCGTGGAAAACCAACTGGAAGGGAGAAGGGTCTGAGCACCTTGGTCCCTCACGTTGCTGTGATAGGGGACTGGGAGCTTGGAGCATGGGCTGACGGTGTGATGGGTTACCAGGGAGGTGGAGTGGTGCCAACGAGTTGATTGAAAGGTTGTGCGTGTCTTTGCCTTGCCTGGCATTCATGCAGATTTTATAAGTTTAACAGAATTGCTTGTGGTCGTGTTGGGTAAGTCCTGCCTTGGAGTTTTGTCCTCAGCTGCTACAGCTTCTTGTCCTTTCCTACCGCTTGGTTTTTTTTTTTTTTTTTTTTTCCCTTCTATATTAGTCTCCAGCATAAGATCTGATCCAAAGAGATGGAAATAAGATTTTTCTTGATGTATTTGTTCACTAAGGTGTCTACAAACCCATGAGCCTGTTCGGGAATGAAGGAAACGAACATTTCATAGCTGTAGAGTCACAAATTCAGGACAATTTGATTCAGACTGAGTAATGAACAAAATATTTTGGTAGACAAGACCTATGGGGTTCTATCTTCCATGTAACCAGATTTATATGAGCACAGAAGAGGAAAGTGATGATTTCTAATTTTTTATCCCTGGAGGAAATATAATCTACCAATATCATGTGAGATTAACATCAACGTGCATTTTTCCCGAGAGAAATCGTATCAGGCATCTGGCAAAGCAATTCATGTTACTTGTATTTAAGGGATTCTTTAGAGAGGAAGGCAGAAGCAGTCATGGACCAAACATGCCAGAAAAGCTGTGTGGAAGACTTGGAGAATCTTGGTTTGATTTTGCTGGTCTGAGGTCTTCTCACTACCAGGAGAGGAGTGTTAATGCAACATCAGCTCCAAGGAGAATCTAGCCAAGTAAGAGATGCTGCAGCAGATTAAAGACTGTGGGAAATGGATAATTAGAACTTAAAACCCACTAGCTCATAAAGACCTAAAAGTTTCATTATTTTTTAATATGAATTTTTACCACAGTTAGCTTGAATTAGGAGTGATCATTTTGCTTTGGTTAATGAAGCCAGAGCTAGCCCAAGTAACACCAATGGAAGAGTTAAAAGAAAAAGCTTTTTCATCTCCATTTCGGTCTCACAAAGTTAAGAAAAATTCACATGTTAAATCATTGGTCATGATTTTTATTTGATTTCTGACTCAAACTATTGGCATTGAAAATTCAATGTGTGGTTAACAGACAACAAATTTAAGTGACTTACCTGTTAAAAAGATATAATAGATTTGAAGGAGTTTTCTTGGCAGAGTTTCATAAAATTAAATTTGGCTACTAAGTTGCATTAGTATTTTCACCAACTGTCAGTGTAGGAGTATGCTGATGACCTGGAGTTGGGAAGCATTTTACATAGAGAGTGGAATTTAGATCTCCACAAGGAGAACAGAATAATCACATAGCAGAAGAGGTGTGAAATTTAATGCTGCAGGAGATAAGATCTCATAGTATTTAGGGGAAAATAATAAACATTTTGGCAATGAACTGGAGCCGGAGGGTTCAGAGAAGGTGAAAACCAGGGTGCTATAGTGAGTCACAGGAAGCGTAAGTTGGATCCAGTGTCAGTGCAAGTCTTTCCAGGGAAGAGGGGAGCACTGTAGCTGTACTGCTGAGCCAGGTGCTCAGGAGAGACCTCGTGTGAAATGCTGTGTATGGCTCTGGGCAGCTGCCTTTGTAGGAAGAACTGGAAAAAAGAATCAGACCATGCTAAAATAGGTGCAGCATTGGGCTAGCAGAGCAACCAGGAGGCTGGAAATCCTTGTCTTGTGAGAGGGCAAACCAGCTTCACTCACAAGCTACAGAATGGAAAAGTTGCAAAGAACAGGAGCTGGAACTGAAGGATAGTGACTATAAAGAGTATACACGAGTGAAAAAAAGTAGGGAGAACAGTTTAGTGTAGATTTAAAAATATAGGCTGCAGCTTTAAGAGGAGATTCCCACAGTTTGAGCTGTGAGATTCTGGATGAGCCTTCCAAGATGAGCAGCTTAGAAAACCTGGTGAGTGTGTAAGTGTTTAGTACGTGCATTATTAGATTGGCAAAGACGGATGATCAAGCCAGCAGCAGGGAGGGCATTATTCATTATAATACTGGCCTGGTGTGAGGGACCTGTAGGAAAGAAGGGCAGGGACAGCCCTCAGCCAAGCAAACCATGCTGGAAAGACAGAAAAGTTGCAGAGGCTTTAGTTCAAATTACACTGTCCTAGGTCTTGTCTTCTCTTCCAATACAATGGTATTAGGCATCTCAGAATAAATGTATTCAGTTTTGGTAGATGGTAACTGCTTAACCTGGTGGTGGAGAAGAGACTCATGCGGATGTGGGAAGTGGGGAAGGAAGACAATGGATTTTCTTTCTATATTCTTTCTATATTATTTTATACACACACACACACACACACACACACACACACACTGACATAAATATTGTTTTCATTAAAAGCCTCAAAGGAAGGTATTCTTGATTCAGTATGCTGCCTTAAATTTCTTGTAGCCATCCTTGCTTGTGGTAGGTAGGGGCAGGAATGAGCTCTTTGAGTTAATGAGAGCAGCAGCCCCTGTACAGTCTGTTGGGAGGTGTAAATCTCTGCGTGGAGTAAGGTGACCAAGCAGTGTTTGAGCCCAAGCTTCCAGCTTTGAGACTTCCAATCTGCCCAGCTAAGTCCCCTTTCAGACTGGAAGCACAACTGTGTTGAAACCTGCTGTGAGACCCTCAAGACTCTTGTTTAAAAAGCAACTGGACAAAGGTCAAATGCAGAAAGGGAGAAAAAAAATCCCAACAACAAGAAACTAAAACCTGTGGGAACAATCATAGACGGAGAGGAAGGAAGAATGTTTCCTGGAAAATAAAGAACCTCACTGAACTTTAAATCTAACCCAGACACCAAGAGTTGGCCCAGTTATGTTGGAAAAGCTTAATCCAGCAGAAACAGGGAAGGAAAATAAAAGAAGTTAAAATGCTGGAGAAGTGAATGGTAACAAGTTGCCCTTGTGTCATGGTCATTCATATCCTGACAGTACTGCACACCACAGAGGGATGTTTTGTGCATCCCTGTGCTCAGGCTGCTTTGTTACTAGATAGAAGAGAGAGGGGAAATGGGTGCAGGAAGACAGTGTCCAGAAGAGGAGGAATGTCACTCTGGACACACTCTGGACACACTCTGGACAGTTCAAACCAGCCTACAAAATGCTGCACAGGAGAACCCCCACTCTGCGGTCCTAAACACACACTGCGCACAAGTTAAAAGCAATCACAAGAGACTTCTAATGCCATACTAAATGTTGATTCATGTGTGGCTGGAGCCACAGTGACCTGGAGGGCTGGTGCTTGATCCAGCTCTGAAGTGATAAATTGGTCTGTCATTTATGCCAGTTTCCGTGCGTGGCAAAAGTCATCTGATAGGGACCAGTGGTGAAGGGTGTGACTTGGAGCTGGAGCCAGGAGCCGTGTCCTCCTGGCGTGCGTGTGCACCTGGCAGGCTGAGTCACCAACTGCCTTTGGGAACAGCCCTCTGCACAGGAATGTTATCATCACCTGCCCTGCTGAAACAGACCCCAGTAGCATCACTGGTCCCTCACTGCCCGGATTCAGGTGCATCGTATTCAGTGTCTTCCGCTCGAGAAAGGAGCAGCTGAAGGGTTTTAGCAAGGAATTGCTCCCAGTCTGATCCACACCAATGGTAAACATCTTTTACCCCAATCACAAATGGCAATAAAAAAAGACTACCCTATTGCCTTTTTTTACTGTTATCATTTGGTTTTGATCACTCAAAATAAAAAAGTACTATTTTTTAGGAAATAGATGGAATTTTAAATATATATCAGATGTTTAGGCCAGATGCTTATTAAGTCAATGAATCATTTGCAATTGAGAAATATTTGCTGTCTCCACATGTTACTGACATGAGAAGTGCTTTTTTTACAGAGCATATGGAGGAACAAGTCGCTCTCTGATTAAGGGAGTGAACTGAATCAGATTTTCATCAGCTTTCACTGGAGCAGATTCTCTGAGCTCTGGCTGTTCTGTGAGTGAACCATGCTGCTTTCTCTGGGTCTCGTTCTCTTTTATGCAGTTGTCTATTTTTCTCAGGCTTTGTTAAACTTCAGTTTGTGAAATTTGGTTCGCCCAAGGTTTAGTTCCAGAGGATGCTGAGCTAAATGCAATCTGGTTTAAATCTGGCAGCCAATTTGTGATCACTTAGACAAATAAAGGGAATTGTCTTGAAGTGTGTGAACATTGATGAAAATTGGGACATCTGTGTCATCTTCTCACCAGCAACTGTTCTTGTGAGTATCCAATAATCATTGTCTGTCTTGTTTTCCCATAACTCTGAATCAAGGACAGCATCTACAGAAACTGCAAGCTGTATTGTAAAATACCTTCAGGCAGAAGTTGTACTTCATTAGTGTGTTATTATTGTTCTAGCCAGGGCTGCAGAGAAAAAGAACAGTTTTGGAAAGATGCAGATAGTGGTATTTGCCACAAATTAATGTTGGATATTGAAAAGGTAAAAAGTCTTAAAGTAACACTTGTAGAGATTAATGGGCTATCCACATAGGTTTGAAATGACATCATTCATTTGAGAAGCAAATAGACTTATGTGCTGCATCCTGGATGAAATATTGTTATATTTCTGTATTTCTAATTAACCTGTTGATTGGTATTGTGTGTGTATGTGTGTGTGTGTGTGTGTATATATATATAGATATATAAGGTGTATATGTGTCTATTGTATATATATGGTTGTATATTGAACAGCTTTGGAAGTCATTAGGCCCTGCTCAATTGTATCATCTACCTAACTGAAATTAGCTATAAAGTTTTGGCCAAAATATGTGTTTGGATTATCAAGAATCCAACAGCTTTTAGGACTCTGGCAGGGAAGAGAGGAACAAGTGTCACATTTATCTTGCTTATTTATTTCTGTGCATAGTTCCTTGATGCTATTTGGGCAGTAGGTCATATAACTGTTTCCCCAGAGCTATTTGTCCAACAGGAAATCATGAAAGCATTAGACATGTGCCAGCTGAAAATCCCCTTGCTGAAATACTGTAGATTTTGCTATATTTCTGCAGTATGTACTTTTCTCTGAGCTCATGCATGAAGAAACCTCCCAGACTGGAGCTGAAGCAGAAAGGAGAAGCTAGACAATGTGGCAAAGTTGACGTTTTGAAACTATTTCCACTTATTTAAACAAATCTATTACCTGTTTGAATACCTGGAAGTACTCCAGGACTTCAAGAGTTTATAATTTTCTCTTGTCTGGTTCCCCTGGTTTATTTTCCCAGGCCTAGTAGCTGCTGTCTCGAAATGTTCTCACTAAGGAGGCAGAGAGATCCCTGTTTTCACACTGTCTTCATCCCTGCAGTTGCAGGACTTGGTATTACAGTGCTGCTGCACTTAGCCTCCATCCCAGAAGCCTCATAATGTTCAAGATTCAGATCTGCAGGGTAGTAAAAAAGGCTCTGGGCTTGTGGTGAGCAGTGGTAAGGTTCCTTGCCTTGAGGAAAGGCTTTAAAATCTGACTACAGTGGGTGGCTATCAGCAAAGGGACTTCAGGAGCTGGGTTGCCTTTCATGGGACATAGGAATAAGGAGCTCTTTGAGGGGTCTCACTCCTGGCTTTCAGAATGGATAAAACCCAAGGCTTTCCTTAAGCAGTGGCTGGGCAGACTAAAGTTTTGGTCACAGGGCGATATTGCCAAGGCCTGTGGTGCTTAGAAGGATTTAAAAGCAGCTTGATATATACACACAAGTGCTCAGTGGCATAAGCAGCAGTATTGGTCTAATGTGTTAAAAAAATAACAAACCACTGCCGGGTTGACAGTTCCCCTTCCTTCAGGCTATAAACCAATTTCTTGTTGTACTTTTAATTCCTCTCCTCTCTCAATAAAAAGTGATCTTGTTGGCCAGGTGTAATGTCAGAAAGTAGTCCCTGTCAAGCAAAGGCATTGGCCAGTTTCCTTGGGACTTTATTAAATAATGCAGTACCACAGCAAAATGTGACAGAAGTCCAGCATTACTGACCATAAATAAATAAAACACCAGTCTTTGACCATGGGGAAAAACTCAACTTATATTGCACACAAATCTCTGGCCCTTGAAGAGGCTGCAGGAAGGGAAATTTAGTTCCTTTCATAATGTTAACCAGACCTGCTTCCCAGTCAGAGCTGAGCTTGCCATTTTCTCTGTTTGGAGCGCTTTTCCTGAAAGTGGGAAATAGGAATCCAGTTGCATGGGTCTAATTTGCAATGGAGCAGGTCAGGAAACACTTTCCTTCCATCTTCAGTTCATAAGGTTTGTTCAGTTTTCCCCTTTGCTCATTTGCTGCCTATACTTGTCATACCTTTAGAGCAAAGCTCAGCATCAGAACCCTGCACCCTGTCTTTTCTAGTCTGTCTGGATTAATAAAATTACTTTTGACAGGCTTTCATGCTCAAGTCATTTTTGTGTTGATGTTTCTCATATCTTCTGCCAGGTGAGAATGGCTTTGTCACTTCTAGTTTTCTTGGATTTTTAGGATTTTTTTTTTGTTTTCAAAGAAGGAACTGTGTGTGGGGGCAGATGTTTCCAAAGAAGCCAGTGGACTGGAGTAGATCTTTACTAAGAGACCAGGGCAGGCATTTTGCCACAGATTATTCAGCTACATACATGGTGGGGGCAGAGGTGCTTCAACGGGCTCTGGTGAAATTAAGAACCTGAATCACCACCTACTTTTGAATGAAGACTGTAGGAGAATGGCTGAATTATACTGTTGGAAATCCTAATTCCTACTCTGTCTTCACCTCCATCTCAGACTGATTTCTACTGCTTTTTGCACCTACATATATTCTATAATTTGTGTTTGTGAGTTTGCATCTTGCAGTGACAGAGGAAGACCCCATATATGCCTCAGGGACACTTTCTTATTATGTCTTGGCTTGTCATTCCTCATCTCAGCATGCTCCTTCTAGTTTCTGTTTATGAGGAGACACATTCCTGCAGAGGAACATCTTCCTCTGCAAACTGAGCCATGCCTGCGAGATGCATACCCGTCACCCATCGCTCAGTTTGAACACAGCTCCATTCAGGTGATATTGGCAGACCACTACAGCTCTTTTCTTTCCATTGATCATTGCTGGATCCCACACTACGATGCTATAATCCCAATCTCATTCATGCTTCTGGTGTGCTTGTCTGCCCCACTTTGCTAGTCCCTGATTTCACAGTCCTTGAAGAATGGCAGTCACCATTTGTCACTGTAAATGTAACCCCTGGGGATCCATGTTCCTTGACGTCCATCTGCATTCTTGCACTTTATTTAGGATAAATTGTCCTTTACCACATGTCCTATATCACGTGTCCTTTGCCCACATCAGAAGCTGAGAGAAGTGGCTTGATGCATGAAATGTGTGAAAGGAGTTAACTGCTTGCAAAATAGGTGGAGACCTTCCAGCATAAGCAAAAAAATAGTTATTGGCAATCAGAGTTTGATTTTCCTGCTAGGAACTCCATTCCCTTTCCTTCCTAAGTCACTTGGCTATGGCTCTTGATCTTTCCTTCTTGACCAGTCACTGCAGAACTCATAAAGGTTTGTAGAGGCCACTCTGGAGAAGGAATCGTGTTCTGTTTGAAAACCACCTTTATTTGCATTTTCTTCTGAATGTTATGTAGAAAATTAGTCAGTCATGTGTGAGCAGAAAAGCTAACATCCCTGGTAACCAAGCAGTTGAATGCTCTGTATACCCAGGCAAGCAGGCTGTAGAAGCTGCAATTAACCACCTCTGACTGTATAGTAACTTCAAATTTTCAGCTTTGATGGCCACTCGTTGGTGTTTGCAGAGCATTCCTATGGCATATGGTAACCTTTAGCCCAGCACAGACCTTCAGGAGTAAGTGCAAAACCTCTGTCATTCCTGTATGGGGCATATGGTTAATATTAGAGCATGGCTTAGCTCTTACTTGTTTGTTTGTTTGTTTTTGCTTTGAGTACATCTGAGTCCATCAGCTCCCATTCAATATCACCTCTAGGGCTGCTTGAAAGAACTACATCGATGCTAAAATACAAAGCATCTCATTTGCAAGACAGTCATAGAGAGGCACGAAGTAATCCTGAGGTGACTCGAGTGACATGACACAGCTGACAAGAGACGAGACCAGGAACAGGACCCAGAAGTCCTCGGCTGTGTTGCCTCTCTCACCCACTATGTGTTCCTAGGGTGGATTGTTATTTTACAGATGTTTGTGAAACATCTGCATGCAAAAAAGAACAAATCACAAACCAGTTGTAGTTTTCTGCTTTTCTTTTCTGTCAGAAACATTGTTTTAGAACCAAGGAAGAGAGACAGAAAGATTTGTTAGCAGCATCCCACAAGAAATATAAATCTCCTGAGAAAATAATGCAGCTTCTTCATTCTATCTGATTTCTGAAAGGCTTTCTTCCCTTGTAGGACACTATACGCTTGGTGTCCCAACATATTCCCGAGGAGAAGTGCTGTGCTGGGCAGGCAGAGGAGCCCAGCTGGGAATCTGGCAGAGCATGAGAGGGGGGTGAAAGACAGTGGGTGTCCTAGCTGGCTTTCTAGAGTTTGGACACTGTCACTTCTTTTCCTGGAGCTTAAAAGAGAAAAGAGCAGCTGTAGGAGAAGTTAAGGTTCTCTCTCACGTCCTTAGCCTTGAAGGGATGTGTTGCCCTAACTGCGCCTCCCTATTTAAATTGTTGGCAAGCAACAGAGGTGGCAGTCAGTGGTGCCTGCCCCACCCATCTCACGCAGGGGCAGAGACAAGGCTGTATCTCAAAGCAGTTCACAGCTTGTTGTATCGGAGCAGCCTCCTTTTGTCAGCAGCTGGAGCCAGCGGGGATGTTCTGAGTTGGGAGAGCTCATGTTCTGCTGCTGCTGTCCTGCTGCAAGAACCCAGCAACCTCTGGGACAATGGAGGTGGCAGCAACAGATTAATTTGCTCTGAAATGCAATTTATCTGCTCAAATACTCGGACAGGACCTTCTGTCTGCAGGTCTCTTAGATTCTTGGGGGCACTCGTGACCTAATGCCCGTGGAATTCTCACAGATCTGACACAAGTGGGAGCTCTGGGCACCTCAGACAGCTGAGGCCACATGCTTTCAAAATTATGCTCCCAGATAGAGAATGATCCAGATTTAAAAGCCTCTTTTGAAAAATCTCACTTCTAACAACACTTCCCACAGTTACAGTGAACCAGTGGGAAAGTCACCCTGCTCAGTGGTGCCTGAAAAACAGGTGGTTGCATGAGCAGAGGAAAAGTCAATCCCTTCAATCCATGATAATTTAAGCATTGAAAAATTGACTGTTTTTGAAAATATGTGTCCAAAAATGTTTCATGTCAGCTCTTCAAGTGCAGATTGAAGAACTGTTGGGAAAGGAACTACAAAAATCAGGCCATCTTCTTTCCCTCTCCTCCCCTCCAGCATCTGTTTAGGTTAGGATAAAAGCTGAGTCCAGATTACATTTTCTGGGACATTTTTCTGTGAAGACATAGATATGAGAGAGGGGTAAATAGTGGAAAAGTACATAATCTGAGAGATTGCTGAAGGGGCTGAGGTGTGGGGACGTGAAGGAAGACAAACTGTCACTGACTGATGCATTTTTTGTAATTTCTAAATCATGGAGAACAAAAAGGTTTTCCTGATTATGACTGCACTATTTTAAAACATTAAAATGAATGGTTAAAAAATTGGTGCCTGAAACTAAACCCCTTCAAATCCATAGTTAAGCATTTAAGTAGAGAGGCTTCTGGACTCTGTGGCAGAAGACCCCTCTGCTGCAGTGCATTTAGTGGAATTTTGCTGGACTTTTGCAAAAGCTCTGAGCATCCGGCAGCTACTGCTGAAGTCCCACTTAAAATATATTTCCATTTCCTTAAAGTGCTGAATTATGGACTTAAAAACTGACTCTAGGCACCATTTTTCTCTGTGTGAATGATCTGGTTACAAGTATAATATAATAAATTGTAATAAAATAGATTTATGGCTTTTTTTTCCCTTTTTTTTACTAGTGAATAGATGGAAAAAATCAGTGTGTGTTTTTTGTGGGTTGTTTTTTTTTTTTTGGGTTTTTTTGGGGGTTTTTTTGGTTTTTTTTTTTTTTTGTTTGTTTGTTTTTTTTTTTTAATGTTTCTCAGTCAGTAGGGATTGTACTGGGAATTGTGCTAGGAGCTCTTGCCTCCCAAGCTATTCTCTGAACAAGGCTGTTTTGCCTCAACTGCCTGAGCTGGTGGGCCCACTCAAGCAAGCATGGGCACTTCTGGCTCTGAGCATGCACCAGGGCTGCACAGGAGCCTGGTGCTCTGTGCCAGTAGGAAGTGGTAACGAGCTACCCTTCAAACTTGAAGGACAAGTTTGAAATCTCCCTCCTCACATTCTCTTCAGTTTTCAACGTTTCCCATCTAAACTGTGCCTGGAGTGCCTCAGCTTTGCTCGCAATTAATACCATTTGAGAAAAAAAAAAAAAAAAAAAAAAAAAAAAAAGACAAAATGCAGAAAAGAATCCCATGGCCGTGGCAGATCTGTGAAATCTTAAGGCAAGTTTTCTGACAGCAAAACTTCTGCAACTTCGGCAAGCGGCTCTGGTCCCTCTGTCTGGAGAGCCACGCTGTGCTATTTCTAATTAATAGCAAGTCGAGGGGCGAGTCACCCAGTAGGTACCAAAGTGCTTCTTCTCCCCACGCATCCCCCCGCTCCCCTCTTTCTCCTGCCTGCCACTTTGTCCCACCTTTTGTCACCATCTGTACATGGTTAGCTGGAGAATGTTTATTATATAATTTAGTTAACTTTCGAGCTGCGAGCCTGCCCGTTTGATGTGCCCTCCTGTTAATGCAAAGCACACCATTACTAGTTAATGATCATGAACTGTCATCACAGTCACTTTGAAAAGGTGACAGTGATGAATGGAGCCGGTGGCTCCCAGGGAGGTTGATCACTGAATGGACAGTAAAGTTTATTTAAGCCCTGGCCTGATAATAGCTCTGCATATTTCAGATGGGTTGTTTCCACTCAGTTCTGGGATAGCAGACATTCCCGAAATGATGTGTGCTGCTGCCGCCCCTGCCCCCTGCATTCTGCTATCTTATGGTAAGAGAAAATCTCCCCCTGCTTTTGCATCTGCTGCCCTAACTGCTTCCCGGTCCACACTGCAGCTCTCTAGCCAAAAGAGAGGAAACCCTTGGGCAAAATTTCCTCCAAGTTTTGATGAAAGGAAAAGCCCCTCTTGGAGCTGTTTCCTGAGTGAATGCCCACAGCTGCTCCACAGGTTGGGGAAGGGGCTCACACTCCAATTTAACTTGCCAGGGCTTTTCTAGCACGATCGCGGCCACTTGCCTGGCGTGAGGCTGGGGGGATGGGACGAAAAATAAAATCTGCCTCTCACCGGGCGATCCTAATGGGGGCTGGCAGCCAGCACTGGCAGGCCTTGGAGCTGGGAGTCAACCCGGTGCTTTCAGGTTGGGAGGTTCGAGGTCCCAAGATAAACAAATCTTCTGGTGAGAGTGACCAGCGTTAGGTCAGGCTAAGGGTCGCCCGAAGGTCACGCCGCCCTGCAGCTTGGATATTTTGGTTGTGTATTTACCTTCCCAAAATGCATGTGCGCTGGAAGGCTCGCCACTCCGGGTCGTGGAGCTGGGATCAATCTGCCAGTCGGTCCCGGGAGGGGACATCCCTGGGATGAGCAGGGCCTTGGTGGTGTGACTGGAGAGAGGGCCTCTGGAGGGCCACAGGGCTTGGGGTAGGAAAAGCCTCCATGAGCAGGCAGAAGGTGCACGGGGTGATTTATGTCAGCATAGCCTCTTGGCTTTCATTTTAACATATGCTGTGTGGGAAACACTGGTGGTAAAAAACAGACACTCTTTTATCAAGCTGTGTAAAACCTGCATCTTCATCACCTGACAGACTGGCAGATTGCACTGCCAGAGACTCACACATGCAGCAATCAGGTCTGGCTTAAGGAGGCTTTTGTAAGCCTGAAGACAGAGAGAAAAACCCAAGACACTCTTCATTTTTCTCTTTCTGGCTTTTGAATCTTTGGAAGACCTGTCTGTCAAGGTTTGCTGTGCAGCCAGGAACGCTAGAAATACCTTTTTTCTTTTTCTTAAGGCAAGAAAGTAGAGATATTTGTTTGAAAGACTCTGATGAAAGTTTCAGGGAAGTTCACAATTCAGGATCTTTTCCTTGTCTGAAGCATGAGAAGGAACCTGTCATCTAAGAGTAGCTTCTAGATGACCCGCTGGTACATAGGACTTCTATGGCATTATCAAAACCAGGAGGTGTCCCAGCTGCACGAGAAAATCATATCAATTTACATAAGTAATGGTTTGTCTACAGTTCAAACCATATCAAGCTTTACTGTCAAAGCAAAATAAGGACACTGCCACAAGGGAGCCACTTAACCAGCCTGTTTATAAACTGACATGGCTTTTCCTGGTAGACAAGTCTGTAAACCATTTGCTGGTATCTCAAATGGCAAGTTATCATGCACATTTAGGGGATAACAATGGGCTTTTAGGAAAAATAAATCAATGGGTGGAATTAATAATCGCTTTCATTGTAAAAATAAATGTTTTACGTGAGCCGCAGAAAGGGAGGCAAATTATTCTGACGAAGTTCTGAGGTTTGGGGGCGATGCCAGGGAGCTGCTGGTGGCAGGGGGCTGGCAGCATGGATATTTGCAGCAGTTTTGCAGAGCGGAGCCACGTCCTTCGGAGAAAGAGCTCCCTGTCGGTGCAGGTCGCGGGGAAGGCGGGAGGCCGAGCATCAGCAGGAGCGCCGAGCTTCCCCGCCCGGAGACGCCTTCCCCCGGCCTTCCCAGCGCAGGGGAAGGGATGCAGGAAAGCCACTCTCGTCTCCCCGCTGCCTCTCCCGCCCCACGCACCGCGGGGAGGTGACTGTCCTTATAAATTTGGGTTGAGACATTTTACCCGAGCGTCTGCAAACATTTAGACACAGAGCTGCTGCTGTTTACTGCCAGCCCATTGTCTGCCGCTGACACTTTTCTCTGAAAGTCACTTACCAGGGGGCGAATGTTGATTGAGCAAATGAACACAAAGCGCTGAAGCCGCTGGCTGCGAATTGTGCTGCTGTTAGTTTAAACAACTGGAACAGAAATGCCATTATCCGGGTGTGTTGAGGGAGCCGGGTGGAATATTCACAGCGAGAAAATTTGCCGGCAGTGACTAGCACAACAAGATGGATGGAGTGTTTGGCCTTGATTGACATATCACCCTGGGTCCAGCTTATTGTACCCACACTCTGCTCTTTCCAGAGGGATGGAATCCGAAGCTTCTCCCTCACTCTCTCCCTGCAGCAGAATTGAACCTGTGTTTCCTGGTGCTCCACTCCCAGCCTGTACATTCCCAGCCCTCCATGTTCTGCCTGTTTATTCCCCTCTCTGTTCCATGGATTGGTTTATACCTTCTGTGGTAGGTGTGCAGGCCAGCACAGCTGGCTGGTCAGAGGAACTTGCTGGGCTCTTGCAGAGCTGGAGCTCCAGCTCAAATGTGGCATTAACTGGTGTGTTAACACCAAAAAAATTGCCTTCAAGCTGGGGATCAAAGGGTCTCTCCTCCAAGCAGAGCACTCATTGAATACCCCTGGCTGATGGAAAGGCCTTGGGAATGCCACAGCTTGGCCTCTGACATGGCACAGGGAACAGGCAAGAGGAGTAAGAGAAGTCTCCAAGGCGCGACTCACTATGCCATCAGCATTACAGACGTCATGTAAGAGCAGCTCCACCTTGGCTGTGTTTGCCACATCCTTTTCCCAAGGCCTTTTCCAGCCTCTGCCACCACACTCACTGCCATGTGTGCAGCATCATCCTTGGGCACAGAAATCTGTCCCCACGAGGGGTACAGGCATGACTCAGAGAGAATGGCCATGCCTGGATTGGGCAAACTCTTTGGCTGATAAAGTGGAAGAGAGGAATGAAAGCCCTGAGCATTCCAAAGGGTGGGGAAACAGCAAATCAAATGAAAGATGTGGATGTTGTCTGATCCAACAACAGAGAAATGAACATTTAAGAGAGATGAAGCACCTGATAAATTAACATTTGTGTTAAATGGGATCTGGTCTGTTTCCCAGGGGTGGGTAATTTGTGAGTGTGAGGTGTTGCAGCTGTAGATTGAGGTGAGTAGGACACATTATTCAGATTATTTTCTCACTTGAATTTGCTCAGGAGACAGTGGATCTTCCTGCTTTGCAGCCTCATGGGAGTAGCAGTGTTGGGTGCCTGGTGTCTGATTTTCACAGGGAGCAGGATATTTGATTACTAGAGGCAGACATTGGTAGCTGATGGTATTAGTGCTCTTTTCCCAAGCTGGTGTGAACGCAGTAAAGCAAATACAGTATAAAAGTGAAAGTCTTCAGTGCTTAGCAGCTGGAGGGCACATCAGTTGGGCTTGCTGTGAGAGGAATGTACCATCCCACCGTTTGTAGCTCCATACCAGCAGTATCAGGAGCTGCTGGGCTCCTTGTGGAGGCAAGAGGTGAATTGTACTTCATGCAAAGTAAGTTCTAGCCACCAAGACCCTCAAGCTCTGGTTTTAATTAATTTCTCCCACCACACTCTTTGCTCTGCCATCCACAGACCCACACCAAAGCCAGATTTTCAGTGAGCAGTTGGAGTACTGGTGTAAGGGAGCCAGAAATATCTTTGTCTTCCTCTTCATGGGTGCAGTTATGCAGCCTCAACCTACATGCAGGGCAGGTCTGCTCACCAGGTGGGGTGGGGAGGAGAAATTCTCCATTCTGGGATAACAGATATCACCAGGGACACCCCATAAACCCCCTGGGGTGCTCAGGGAGACTGCCATTTGCTCCACCAGCACAGCTTAGCCACAGGGCACAGCCTGCTGAGGCTTCATGTGAGTTCAGGTAAAATACTGCTGCCTTGTAACACCTCCTTGTCAAGTGTCAGCACCAGCCCTGAAACCAGGGGGTTGCCATTCTTCAAGGGTGTGTGCTGCCCCTCTGCTTGCTCTGAGCCCAGTTCCTCCCACAGCATGGTCCCAATGCCCAGCTGATGAGAGGGACTCTGGCCCTCTGCCTTGCACCAAAGCAGTTGACCAGACTAAGCTGATCTTTCCAGCACCTTATCTCTTATGGCTGCTGCAATGAGGGATCAAGGCAGCAGAGCCTGCGTGGGTAGGAGTGATGGTCTGTGTGCTTTGGCTGGTGACTCTGGACATAGAAAGCATCAGTACAGGGCAGCTCAGGGAGCCTCCAGACTGACCTGTCACCCACACACAAAGAATCAAAAAGGAAAGAGGATTCCATGTCATTGGCCACCCCTATGTCAATAAATTAAATTAGGCCAGGGTGCAGCTGCTCTGTATCACTGAATTGTTAGCACAAGTACCTGCATGAGCTTGGCCCATGCCAGTTACCGCCGCCCTGAGATTTTATTGCTAAGCCACTCTCCATCATCCTTGAAAAATCATGGGAGGTGCCCAGTGATTAGAGAAAAGCCAGTGTTACTCCCATCTTCAAAAAGGGCAAGAAGGAGGATGCACGAAACTATTGGACAGTCGGCCTCACATCCATCCCTGGAAAAGTGACAGAACAGATCATTCTGGAGGTCACCACCAAGCATGAAGAAGTAAAGTTAATCAGGAGTAATAAGCATGGAATTGTGAAGAGAAAATCATGCTTGATCATTCTGAGGATTGGTCATCCCATCTATGGTGGTGTGGCAGGGTGGGACAAGAAGAGGAGAGCAGTAGGTGTTGTCTACCTCAACTTCAGCAAGGCTTTTGACATGTCTCCCAGGACATCCTTGTAGGTAAGCTCTGAAAATGTGGGTTAGCTGAATGCACAGTGAGGTGGATCAAGAACTGTCTGAATGGCAGAACCCAGAGGGTTGTGATCAGTGGAGCTGAAATTGGAGGCCTGTAGTCAGTGGCATTCCCCAAGGATCGCGACCCAGTTTTATTCAACTTGTTTATTACTTGTTTATAATTATTTACCTGGATGAAGGGATAGACTGTACCCTCAGCAAGGTTGCTGATGAGACAAAACTGGGCCAGTGGCTGATACACCTGAAGGCTCTGCTGCCATTCAGTGGGACCTTGATAGGCTGGAGGATTGGGTGGAAAGAAACCTGATGAGGTTCAACAAGGGCAAGTGCTGGGTCCTGCATCTGGGAAGGAATAACCCCAAGTACCAACACAGTCTGACCTACTGGAGAGCAGATCTGTAGAGAAGGACCTGGGAGTCTCAGTGGATGACAAGTTGACCATGAGCTGGCAGTCCCTTGTGCCCAGGAGGGCCAGTGATATCCCGAGGTGCTTTGGGAAGAGTCTGGCCAACCCTAATAATTCTGTGATTCTGTGATTTGAGTGTTTCAGGTGTTTGCAACAGCTTTGACTACTGAGCACATTAGTTGTGACAAGTCTGTTTTTAGAGCTATGTTAACTGGCCACATGTGTGTGAACTGCACTGGGTTAGTAGGCTTTGAGACCAGGGGACATCCCTGGAGGATTTTATTCACTTAGAGAGATGTAACTACACTTCCCTGCTGCAACTTGCATTTGGCACTAGCACAGCCTGATCCCTGGGGTGATCCTGCAGCAGGTAGGCTGGAAGAGAGCCCCGGCTTCAGGAAAATTCTTTTGGGCTCCACACCCTTTGGTTTTGCACTGTGCTATGCATTGTCCGTTTGCTGCTCCATCATTTTCCCAGAGCGGTCCTTTCCTCTCTGCACAGCTCTGTGCTGCCCACATCCTGGAAGCTGGTGCTCAACCCTTCCAGTGCCTGTGCTCCCCTCTCCTGCATCCCACACTTCATCCTTCTTCTGACTGACTGTCCACACCTACTCTTGTATCACCTCTTTATGAAAACACATCCCCTGCACTTCTTCTCTGCTCACGAGAGCCACACACAGCGTCATGTCTTCACATGCATTGGCTGGCACCACCACATTGACTTCTGGGGCAGGGGACACACACTGTCATGGAGGTGTCACCCTTCACCACCCACATTGGCACCGAGATGGACAAGGCAAAGTGAACTTAATGCTGTTTTTGTAGCAAGGTCTTCATTTACACCTCAGCTGGTATAAGTGACGCCAGATTTTAGCAGTCAATTTAATCCTTTTACTTCTGCTGTGAAAGAATGTGTGCTCGATGGCCGGGACTGCCCCACACAGACCCATCCTCAGCCTCCTCCTTTTCCCCTGGAGGTAAAAAGTTCAGCTGGACCCTGTGTTGAAAGGTTTTCAGCATACCCAGCTCGCCAGGGAAGCGATTAGCGTGCGGCAGAGCATCCTTGGGCGCAGGGATACGAGCGCGTCTGCCCCGGGCTGGGCGGGCATGGCCTATACATAGCTCAGCTCCGGGGCCGGCAGACAAAGGGAGCCTGTAAGGCTGCTGGGATTTGCGGTTATCAGCGGCCAGGGCAGGAAACGTCCCACACCACAATAACCTCAACTCCACCTTATGTCAGCAAGCCCTACAAACAGAAGGACCCAGCCGCGGGCTTTTGCTCTGGCTGGTACTGTACACCGGAGCTGGCTTCCATGGGGAACGGACGGAAAAACAACGCGACTGGGCTGTTCTGATGGCAGGCAGATAAACCCTCGCTCCACTCAGACGGGTATTGTTTCCTTCCCACAGGCCTCCTTGCTGCCACCGCCGAGCACACGATAAAGACCTGGCTTTTTATAGGGCTTCTCTTTGAGTTTGTGCCGATTTCAATGCAGTCATTCAAAGTGAACATGCTTGGTGAATTGTTAATTCAACTGTCCTGGAACACAGCAGTTAGGAAAAAAAAATAGAAGGATTGCTATTAACCAGCTAATTCTGGACAAAAATTCCCTACCTCTACTTGCACTAGAGTTAGAACTTCTTCAGCTTTACATAGCAGTTGACTTTGGAGCAGGACTGGCAAGGAGAGGAGAAAATATGTGCATATGTCACAAGTTGTGCTACAATTTTGGTCCAACTCTGCCAATATTGCTGTTTCCCTGTCTGTCACCTGAGATGGCTGAAGTCATTGCTCCGGCCTGGATTCCAGCAGAAATAAAACCAGACATTCACATAAGCTCTGTCAGGTACTACATCCCAGCACACATGGCTAGAGACAGGAAAGACCTGGGGCCTTTTAGACCTGTATCCTCATGTTTCTTATTCTGGAAAGTACTGACAATGAATTCAGATATTCTGCTGGATACTTGATGAGTTACAGCAGCACCTTGGGATCCCTGTTCTGGGCCACCTGCTGATATCCTTTCCCCTTGCTGCAGCACCCAGCTGGCAGCCACACACCCAGGCACGCTCAGGCAGGAAGGGAAGGTGGGAAAACACCCAGCATGCTTGGGCAGAAATTTAGGTTTTTAACTGGTTGGTTTAACACAACAACCTCTGGGAGAAAACCTAGTGGAGGTACTCTAGCTGCTGACAGCCCGTTTCCTTGCACTGCAGGAGTGTGGGCATTTGTCTCAATCGGTGCTTCCTACACTATTTTAAGGCTGAATGCTCTTTCAGGAAAAATAAATGGGTAACAGGCCCTTTACAACACAAGCATTTATTATTAAATGCTCCTCTCCCATGTGCAGCTCATCCACAGCCATTTCCCTTGCTATGTCCTCCACGCACTAGAAAACATTGTCTTCATTTAAATATTTCGTGAGAAAATTAAGTGACTTCTGTCTCTGCCATGGTAAGTGGTACTTACCAGCCACTAGCAACTGGCTGTATGCACCTAGAAGGATGTGGCTCTCTAATCCTTCAAACTGGTTTGGGTTTTCTTCTTTCGTGTACTGCACAGGCTGTTTCATCCTTTTTTTTTCCAGCTCAGGTAGCTCTCTGCAGCTGGTCCATTTTTTTTTTTTTTTTTTTTTTAATTGGATTATCTGCAGCAGTTTTTTGTTTCCTCTGCTTGTGAATGGATTTGTTTCTTCTCTATTTGTCCTTGCTGCACCCACCACACTCACTGTAATCCTACCGGCACT
This sequence comes from Vidua macroura, assembly GCF_024509145.1. Taxonomy (NCBI): domain Eukaryota; kingdom Metazoa; phylum Chordata; class Aves; order Passeriformes; family Viduidae; genus Vidua; species Vidua macroura. Next base: position 107,041,246 of record NC_071571.1, read on the forward strand.
GAATCTTCATCTCCCATGAAGAGGTTAATATTGCTTGACTGAAATATGCAATGGGAACATGGGACAATCTCCCATATCCTTGTAAGTCATGTGTTTCTCCTCTTTTTGGAAAAGAGGAAAAGGCTCAACAGCCTGGGCTTTGATGAGGTACAAAGACTTTGGTTGCTGCTGCTGCTCCTGCTGCCACTGCTTGGAGTGGGGGAAAAAAACAGACAACTTAACTGCCCTGGGAATATGCAAAACCCCAGTGAGAGACAGTCCCTGGCCAGAGAAACTTGCAGTCCTGTTAGACAAAACAGTGGCAGGGAGAGGAGGCACAGGGAGATGGGTGCTGGAACAAGGAGATGTTAAACCAGGTTCCTGCTCAGGAAGGGCTCTTCAGGGCTCCAAGTCACCCACTGAATTTTACAGCCCCTTTTACTTGATCACTGAATAGTCTGATCTTTACGACTTTTGTATCATTGTGTGTGTTTCTGGTAAATTGGCTTTTTTTGTTTGGGTTTTGATGTTTGTTTCTTTTTTCTTTTTCTTTTTTCTTTTTTTTTTTTTTTCTGCAACGCTAACTCAATAAGCAGGTAATTTCAAGCTGATCTGATGTCTCCTGTTATAAGGTCATTCTTTGGACACGTGGTGATCCTCCTGAAGGATGGCTTTTGCCTGGTGTCATCTGCAGCTCTCAGGCTGGCATATGCAGCTTGTGAAAGTCTTTTGCTTAAGAGACTAATAAAATTAAAATCTGTGGCAATTTCTGTGGTGAGGGCAACATCTGCTTCCTCTGACATATCACAAGTGTGGAACATACCAGGCCAGAAGGGACAGTACTGTGAGAGAAAAGAATCTTGAAAAATTAAAAAGAAAATACCCTTCAGCAGCTACAGTGCGTCAGTGCTCTCTCCTGGCACTGAGGCTGGCCCAGCATGGGCATGTGCATGCCTGTGCCCATGCCTGTGCCTGTGCCCCAAGAGTGCCATCCTGGCTGTCACTGAGGAGCCACATGTGGTCCTTGTGGACCCAGTTGCTGCCTTGTGTCCTTACCCCAGTGCAGGGTCTCCCCAGGCTGGTGAGACAGAAGAAATCCTGGCTAAAGGAAGAGGATCCTTGTCCCTCAGGTCCCTCCACTGTCATACGAACCTCATGGGTGTGTGTGGCAGGACCTGAAGCAAGGGGCTATGACCAGCAACAAAAATCCCTGGGATTATGTTTGTTATGGCCATATGGACAAATAAATGCCGATAAAAGTGCACGCAGGCTCCAGTCTCTGGTTGAATTAACTCCTTACAGTAAAGTTGGGTCCCCTGGACATTTCTGTATCCCTTGCACTTTTGTTCCCTGCCACAGGAGGCACACAGTGATTCCAATCCTCGTGCATCTCCAATCCTTCTCCACGCCACAGGAAAGAAACATTTGGAAAAGTTTTCAGTCAGATCCTCCTCCTCGTTAAATTTAGCATAAGCCTGTAAAGCGCCACCAGGAACAGCAATTAAGGAGCTGCACGTTTTGGTTCATGGTTATCTGCAAGGTCAGAGAGAAGTACAGGCTGTGTTAGTGAAGGTTTGTCAGTTCTCATATAGTTTAAACACAGAGGCAAATTTTAAAAATAAGAAGAAAAGCAAAATGTGTTAGTCAGTCCTGACTGTTAAAAACCTGAGCCCCTCCCTAACTGCTCCCCCCACAGCTGCTCCTTCCATTTGCAATATTGATAAAACACAATCAGCTATATTTAATGAAAGCCAGCTTTGTTGAAGGCCAGGAAAGTCAGTGAACTACTGGTCACTGTGCAGGGCTCCCAAAATAGGGATCTGCCCAAGGATCTTCTAGCTAATGGCATCCCGCTTGACAGAGAATGAGGCCAGAGGATCTTCATGCTAAGAGTGTTTTGCCATCCCTTGTTATTTTTTAACTCTTTTTAATTTTTATCTTTTCCTCTCTCTTTCTCCTGTCATCACCCACCCTTTGCTTTTAGCCCTTTCCCAAGCTCTGTACTCACTGCTTACCCAACTTTTTTCTTTCCTTTCCCTCCTTTTCCACACCAGACTGCCTAGGCTCCCTTTGGTCTCTTGGGCTCCCTCCTGCCCTCTCACCCTGGTCCCTCTCTCCCTTATGCCAGGTCCCTGCCTACTCTCAGCACTGCTGGGGGACATCCCAGTGGGTGCTCCCTCTTTTCCTGCCATGCTGGTGGCATCACACATAGACATCATGACAAGGACAAACATTTTCTACAGCGGGATGGGACACCAATCACTCAGCACCCCCAGGGACAGCCAATACCTCCTTCAGGCTCAACCTGAAGGATTTAACTTGCCATGGGCAGCACTCCAGCCTTCGTGCCACCTCATTCTCCCTGTCTCCCCTTCCCTTTCTCTCTTCCCCTGCCTCATTCCACATCATTTCCATTGCAACCAGAATACGCTCGCTCTTTCTTTTCTCTAATGAGCCTGGTCTGAAATGTGTCTGAGGGGTATTTTTAGCGGAAAGCTTGGCAGCCTGGCAGCCCTGGGCATTTTGCCACCTTGAGTGAAAAATGTGCCTCAGCCCGATAAGGATTACAATGGTGTGCTGGGGGCTGTGGGCGGGGGCCATCCTGGTGGCTGCGTACCTGCTCCGTGGGGCGAGAGGCCCTGGGGCTGCCCCCAACCCATCCTGCGCCCTGCCTGCATCCCACACTGGCCTCTAAAATATGTTCAAAGGTATAAAAGGAGGGGTTGCTATGAAAACTATAGGAGTTAAGTGGAAGAAAGCCATTTTATGGCTGGAATAGGGGTATTTTCTGGCCACTGTGTTCTTGCCGGTGATGTGCACACAGCATCTTGTCCCAAAAAGTTGCCTTGAGAATGTAGTAGCCAAGTTATGATGAGGACAGGCACAGCTCCCGGTATCATAGCCTTAGGGTTGCTCTTTTTCTTCTGCTTTGTCCTTTTGGCAGCGCTGTGGCTCAGGGCAAGGTTGCTCCTTTTCTTCTGCTTTGTCCTTTTGGCAGTGCCATGGCTCAGGGCGAGGTGTTGGCCCCCTCACAGGCACAGGGTGAGCTCTGGGAGCAGGCACTCTTTGTCCCAGGGCTGTGGCTGGCACAGCTTGCTTGGAGCTGTTGTTCCCTGACGTGTCAGGCAAAGTATTTGCAAGTGGGAATGGCCTGCCGGGTTGACTTCCAGCTGCAATCAATAAAGAACTGTGCTGTGCGTTTTTAATTTGAAAAATAAATATCATGTCCAGCTAATATTTTTTAGTATCTAGTTTCCCCCTCAGAGTTCAAGGGTCTAGATCTTACTTAGAGAAATGATGACAGTGTGATTAAACGTCCTGTGAAATGTATACAAAAATGCAACTTTTTGCAAGCAGGACATTTTGGGGAAGAGAGAGATCATATAAGCCAATGCACCAAATTTGCTTATCTAACCTCCTGATCGTCTTAGTTACCTCTGTAGTCGAGGAGGGGAGAGAAATTCCCGCAGGAAGTATTTTCGGGGGTAACACAGATGCTCTAAATACTCTTCAAATAGACCTATCTTTCCTGTCGACGCCCCAGGGAAGAGCTGGCTGGTCAGTCAGGGACCCTCAGCTGTGACAAACTCTTCCAATCCACACCACTCTGACCACACCTGCACGGACTGGTCGAGGCAAGGGTGATCGCCGACTCCAGACAAATGGCTCCATCATCCTTCTGTGCCAAGTGGAATAATTTCTAAGGGAACTGTGCCTCAAGGCAGGTGGTGAGGATGTTTATTTGGTGCTGGATATGTATGGATGACTGCCTACCTGCAAGTAAGGGATCCCATGCCTGGATCACAAAAATGGATGGAGGGATTGGAAGGTGTCTCCAAAAGTGTGTCTCTGTCCAAGAAGAGACCAACTATACATTCACTGTGTTGTGAAAGGTGTTCTTACATCATTCTTCAGGGTCTCCCTTACCATTAGAAAGGTTTTTCTCCCTGTTCACTAAGAACAGGGGAGAAGACATCCCCTTCTTCATCTCTGAGCGGTTTTATGTAGCTGAGGGTTATTATTGCATCTTCCTCAGCTGTTTGTTTTTGACCTAAACCATCCATTCTTCCAGCTCTCCCCTGCAGGACACATTTCCCAGACCTCTGGTGTTCCTGGATTCTCCCCAAAAGGCCACCATCTTTCCTGAAATGCATTGCACAAAACTGGCCACCCTATAAGAGCAGTAGCATAGCACATCTGCACTGAACAAAAGAGCCATTTCTTTGTACAGGCAGTACTGCTTGTTATTCTTTCCAACATGACATTTGCTTTGTTGGTTTTGTTTTTTGGTTTTGGTAATTGTGTGATTTAGAGTATTTTCCACAGCATTGCTTCTTAACCAGCCATTTCTACCTGGTTATTTCTGCCTGATTGTAGTTCTTTGCACTCCACTCTACTGAGTTTTGTCACAGTCTTTCTCTAAACTGTCAAAACATTGTCTCTTTCCCCCATTTTTCCTCATTTTAAAGATTTTAAATTCTGATTCTCTCTGCCAGGTTTGCCATCACAGTCTGTGTTCCCTTGTGCTCTGACAGATGATGCCAGGCAGAGCTGGGCACAAGCCTCCTCTACCCACCCCTCTGTATCTCTCCCCTTTTTGACAACAAACGTCACCAGCTGCTTCTTGGACTTCATTATCCAACCAGTTTTGTATCGAAGCTGTGTTTTCCTGGTTTACCTGAAGGCACATTACCAATCCCATGCCCAGACAGTACTCAGAAGAGAAGATGCTGCTGGCAAGACAGCTGGGAGGACACCCTGGCACAGACACTGTGGGGTTTAGGCATTTTGCCACTTAGCTTGGCCATGTTTTAAGAAGCCAGGTACTTCCCAGATGTCTGAAGGCACCTGAGCAGAGAAGTTTAGCACCAAACCTTCGTACTCAGATGCCTCTGGGGCCATTGAGGCTTGGTTTAGTCACCTCTGCCTGTTTGCTGGCTCCAGCTCTCGCAGTGCAGCTCCCTGCTAGGCCAAAGGGCACAAACGCACGTCAAACTGAAATGTTTCACTCAATCCTGGTCACGTCTTTGGAGATGGTGTTCTGTCTGAAAAAGACTCCCAGTGTTCATTAACTGGTATTTTTCTTTTGGAAAACTTGTCTGTCTGGGAAAATACTGGATACTAAGAACTTCTACCCCAGCTTACCAAGGAGGATAAATATCCAGGTGCTGGAGAGGGCTACAGCCTATGAGACCCCAGCTCTCAAGAAGCTGCTGGGTTTTGGTTGTCACTAGTGTCTTGTATTAAAAGCCAGAGGCTGCTGCACGAACCAGGGGTTTGAGGTACTGTGAAACCTGCATTTTGCCTTCCCCTCACCCCTTCCTGGCATTAAAACCTTGAAGAGCTGCCGCAAACACAACAAAGGAGAAAGCAATAGGAGAACGGCAAGGTCACACATCTGCTGCTTTCCACACTTTCTTATCTCTGACATCACGGGCCTCAAGGTCTTTCTTCTCATTAAAACAGCTGAATAATTGCAAACTCTACACAAACTGACTAAACCTGTGGCCTTCTGCCTTAGTCATAATATGGGATGTCTGGCTAGGGAGGATATTTCTTGGCAAGGGAGGGTGAAAGGACTGAAAAAATGAGCAGCTCTGGGCAAACACAGCAGGAAACTGCTGCCACTGCCCCTTGGGCTGACAAGCTGCAGGACATCCAGCCAGCTGAGTCTGGTGTCATCGATGGTGGTACTGAAAGCACTGGGATGTGACCCCACCCTGCCATCAGGAAATGCAGGGCCAGCACCAAAATGACTTTGTGGAGGGCTGATTTGCAATGATCCCACCAGTGCTGTCTCTGCTTGAGGCTTACTTCGTTAGCAGTGGAGAGAGAAATAATAGGCTAGGGGTGGGAAGGGGAACTATGGACTGAAAGAACTGTGGAAAATCAAAAGATAAGACATGTTGTGGATGCAGAGGCATTAAAAAATGACAGCAGAAAAGGCAAAAAAAAAAAAGTACCTAAATCATAAGTCTTTTGCACAGCCTGGATTTGTTCAAGTGATACCAGCCTAAGCTGACCTCAGGCCCCTCTGTCTCCTGCATCTCTTCACATCTCTGTGGTTTGGACAGTCACTTCTCAGGTCTGGCCATTGCACGCACTCCTGCTGATGCCTCTGTGGCTGCTGCACCTCGACCAGCTGCCACTGGGATTTCTGAAAACCACACCTGCATCCCCCACCCTGCTAGTCCCAATGAAATTCATTAATGGCAAGTCATTCGTCATGACCTAACGTGGGATGTAAAAGATCTATTCTTGGTGGCTGCACACGCCTCCCTGCCTGGTGATTAGTGTTTAGCATCTGGAGTGCAACAATCTGGGAAAGATAAGACATTAGCAAGTGGATGGGGGTGGTCTGCTCTGTGAAAAATTATATGTGTACTGAAATAAGTGGATAAAGATGGTTTTGAGGTTCCAAACATTTTCCTACAGGAATAGAAATTATTGTGAAAGATGAAAATCAGGAAAAATTGTGTAACAGGTGGCTACTGACATCAGCAGCTAAACACAAGTGTTAGTGGTTTTAGTCCTTCCCGTGTTATTTGTGAAGGTTTGAAGGTGCCAGAGCACAACTCTGTGGGTATCCTGCATAACACTGGCCACACAATTCCTCCCTGCATTTTGTCCCCCTGGTGAGCCCAACAGCTTGCTGGCATTCTACTCATGCTTCACTGCAAATAATGTAGTTGTAAGTTCTCACATCAGTTGTTTTTTTTTTGTTTTTTTTTTTTTTTCCAATCTGGCTTCAAATTCCACTTCTTTGTATTGTGTCTTTCCCTACCAAAAGTAAGTGGGGTTTGCTATGTGACACAGTTTCCTTCTGAATGGATTTGTACTACCAGCAAGCCAACTCAGCCTTCTTTTAAAAAGCTGGACACTGACTGAGAAATGCTGCCTCTGATCTGTATTTTCCTGTACATTCTCCACTTTTTTGATGGTTTAGGAAGTGTTGATCCTGGAACAAGAGCCATAGTCCACTAGTGCTGTCTTCACTTCCCTGAGACTTGGTGAGACCCCATTACACCCTTCTCATCCTACAAAAGCAGTAGAGGCAGAGGCAAAGATCTCTCCTGTAACAAGAATGCACAATTCTACAGGTGTATTATGGGTTTATTTTTACAATCTTTTTTTCTTTAAACCCTGGGTCTTGGCTGCTGCTGGAAGGAACGTTTCAAACAGATCGAGTTTTCCTTGGAAATGAGCTATCTAGCAAATTTTCTCTTTGTGACAGGTTCTTAGATCAACATGCTGCTTATCTGATAAAACTCTTATCAGAGACAATTTGTGGCATGTTGCCCCAGTACCATGGTGCAGTCCTTTTAGCTTTACTCAACCGTGTGAAGACAATAGAAGATGACACTGCAAATAGTAAAGAGCAAATACTCCCTGTGTGTAGGTATCTTCAGACTATCATTCCATAGTTTGAACAAACAGTCAAATATATACAGGCAAACAAGCAAAAGTTGGCAGGAATTAATGGTCCTCTGGAATAACAATGTGCTGTGGGAGTACTGCTAAGCATCCCTAGTTGGACAATTGTGGCAAAATTTATGGTTTCTCCTAGACAGAAATAGTTTATTAATGGATTACTGAGTCTTTTAAATTATCTTCCTCTGGGCCCTGCCTCTTGGCTAATGCTCACAGGCAAACTACAAAGAGAATAAAAAATATGCAAACTAGCAACAGTGATGCTTGGTATAACTGTAGGATATATTAAAGCCTGAGTGGAACAGTTATTCCTTTTGAAATTTCTAAACATTTCATACAAAAAGAATTCCAGTTCTGATGCGACCAAATACATTGAAACAAGTCACTAAGTCTTCTGCATTTCGTATAGAGGATGAAATTCAAATCTGTTATTTCAGCATTTTCTCTAAGTGAACGATTCAACTAATGAATCATCATCTTTGGCAAAGTGAAGTTTCCTGGAATTATCCCAACAAAGCCCACCTGAATATCAATTTTGTAATTTAAAGTCAGGTAGCAATTCCGGTTAATACTTTGTTGTCAAAATGGCAAAAAATTTTGTAATGGTAAAATAATCTGCAGAATAGAAGTTATCATTCCTAACCACAACTAATGAGAAAGAAAAATAATTCAAGTCTATGAGATGTTGCACACAGAATATCCTTTAGACAGCCCTATGGCTAATGTATATCTGCTGATATAGGTATAGACACATCTCTCTTACATATGTATAGCTTCAAACCTGTGGACAAAAAGCCACTCCAGAGCTGGAAAAATACAGCCAGATCAAGCATGATAATGTCAGGGATAAATAACATTAGGAAGTGCAAACTTACTGGTAGGTCTTCCCTAATGATCAAGGTGGGACTTCCACAAAATTTTGAAAGGTATCCCCATGCCCAGGCCATTCATGCATTTCCTCAGCATCTGGCCTGAAGCACTCAGGCTGAATGCACTGTCCTCCCACCCCCAAACACTTGTCCTCCACTAACAGAAAATGATCAGCATTTATTACAATGTTGTCCATAATGGATTTCAGCTGCCAGTGTCCCGGGGAAGCAGGACTCCATGGTCTCTTGCTCCTCCCCTTGTCAGGATCACTCATGTTGCTGCAGTACCTTGGGATCTGGGGATCTGTTGGTCTTGCTGTCACACACACACACACACACACACACACAAAAGAAGGCAACATCTTATTATCTACAACTTATTATCTAAGTAGATACCATAGCATAGAGGCAAGTGAGCTTATGTGAAGTCTACATGGCAAGTTGGACGTAGAGGTAAGTTTCCACTATTCCATGCCAGTGTTCTGAGTCACTGGGCCCAGCATTCCCATCCTTAGTGCCTTCCTAATGCCCTTCCTCCATATGTGCTCAGTGTGATCTGGAACAGGAGGCATCACTTCAGGAATACCTGATCTCTTGGTTGCTTCCTGCTCTGAAAGTAGCATTCAGATCTTCGCCTCTTAGCATTGCCTGAGACATTTGTAACTGGAGTCACCTTTCAGGTGGCATCAAACACTGCCTGAAACAGATATCATGTTCACCCTCTGCCCCAATGTCAGCCCTTCTCTCCCTCAACAGTGTGTGTAACTTTTCAACGACAGTTGAAAAGTGGCTGAAAAGTGGCCCAGTAGAAAAGGATCTGGGGGTGCTGGTCGGCAGCCAGCTGAACAAGAGCCAATGTGTGCCCAGGTGGTCAAGAAGGCCAGTGGCATCCTGGCCTGTATCATCAATAGTGTGGCCAGCAGGACCAGGGCAATGATTGTCCCCCTGTACTCTGCAATGGGGAGGCCACACCTCGAGTGCTGTGTCCAGTTCTGGGCCCCTCAATTCAGGAAGGACCTTGAGGTGCTGGAGAGTGTTCAGAGAAGGGCAACAGAGCTGGGGAGAGGTCTAGAGGGTAAGTCCTGTGAGAAGCAGCTGAAGAAGCTGAGGTTGTTTGGCCTTGAGAAAAGGAGGCTCGTGGGTGACCTTATCACTCTCTAGAACCACCTGAAAAGAGACTATAGCCAGCTGGGGATCGATCTCTTCTCCCAAGCAACAAGTGGCAGGATAAGAAGACATGGCCTCAAGCAGCACCTGGGGAGGTTCAAGTTGACATGAGAACGAATTTCCCCACAGAAAGGATTGTTAAACATTGAAATAGGCTGCCTAGGGAGGTGGTGGAGTCACCACACCTAGAGATGTTCAGGAAATGGCTGGATGTGGCACTTGGTGCCATGGTCTAGTTGACAAAATGGTGTTTAGTCAAAGATTAGATTTGATGATCTCAGAAGTCTTTTCCAAACTACTTGAATTTGCAATTTTGTGATATATTCCTGATCCTAGAGTTCATCTATGGGGTCTCAGGACATCAACTGGCGCAGTATTTCCATTCTTCCAAAGAGAAATGTACCCTAAACTGGAACTCTTAACACCTGTGACTTGGTTCTAATTTAACTGTGGCATTTTCTACTAACCTTATGCTACATTTTATACTGATTTAAGCTGAGAAAGTAGCTCTGAGTACATTAGGACCATGCTACTAACCCAGTCCAGGGCTAGGCATCTTTAGCAGGGGTTGTCACCTTGGACGCAAGGTGGCTTGAACTCCTCCTGCAATCAAGTGGTTCTTGTCAGTCAGCGGTGGAATTTCTGCTCTGCAGTCTCCTGTGCTTTGGAGTCTAAGTCTGGAAGTCAGTACATCTGGGATGTAAAATTATCAGTGTCCAGGAAGTTTAAATACAGGTTATGTTGAGGCCTTTCCATGCAGAAGAGTTTTTAGAGCAAAATATTCCTGATGAGCTCATCAGCTTCCAGAACAGGAGATCCTTTGATACATTTGTGTAATCTGCTTTAGAGCTGACCCAGAGGTTTCCTGCATACAGTGTCGCATCTGCAAGAATGGCCACAGAGAACCTTAATTAGGTGTGTCTTTAATTATTTATTTATTCAGAGCACACATTCATTCACATTGTATTCACCAAGCTTTGGTCAAATCCCAAGTCATTGTCTGACTGCACACAAGTATTTACCCAAAGGTATGGGTTTAAACTGATTAACTCACACTGGAGCAAACGCCTGTGTAGGCACTGATATTGGCTTAATACCTCACTCAGAAGTACTCTGAAGTTGGCTGAGGTCTTGTACAGATCCTCTCCTTTGAGAGTAAAGTGTTTGCACAGGGGCAGGACTCGGCTTTACTGGGTTGTACAATGCTGAGCTGAACTGATACCAGGCTGACTGGGATGCATGGAAGCAGCGTGTCTGGAATCAGGCTGCTGGAGATCTGGAGATGGAGGACTTCAACTGCATTCCTGGTGGTGGAGACCGACTTTGTTCTTTCAGAGTTTCCAGCAAGATAATGCTGTTTTAGATCAAGGTGAGCAAAGGCTGCTTGTACCTTCCCCTGCTATGGTGTGTCCTTGCCACGTCCCACAGCAAGCTCATTTGCTTTGCAAAGCGCTCACAGATGCCTGGAAGTGGAAAGGGGTACAAACCCACTCCTTCTGACCCAGCTGCATTGCTGATGAACCACACATACGTTTTCTGCCACTGGGGGTGCCTTCTCACTTAGGTGCTGCCTCCTGACAAGTTTAATTCTCCTCATGCAGGAGAGAGACCAGAGCAGCAGAAGAAGCACCCGGCTTTATCAGCCCCATTTCTTCCTTCAGCTTCTCAAAAACGAGCTCCCAGTTGGCTTTGTTTGACTTCTAGGGTTTATTGGATTTGTTGCTTCCCTTCTTCATTTTCATATTAAAGGGTAAGGTTGGGCTGTGATCCTGCTGCTGGTAGCCTCCAGCTCCTGAGCTGATCCTACCAGCTCTAATTGCTCAGCTGCCTGATGTAATCACCAGGAGGTATATTGTGTGTGTGGCTACAGGCACTTCATATTTTCTACCCAGCCAGATGAAAAAAAAAATAAAAAAGAAAAAAAAAAAGTCAATTGGCTCTAGGTCTGTCAATAGTGACTAATCAGGTGCTGTACAATTAATTATGAAGGGGTGTCATTTTAAAACAATTCTGAGGTGGGAAAGAACAGGCCTGGGCCCTTTACCTGCTGGCACTGTTTGTGTTGCTAAGCCAATCCAGGCTGCGTCCTCTATTTCATTTACCTTTTAAACTATTGCCCCCGCATAAGTAAACACTTTCTATAAAGTGTGTGTGTGTGCATGCATGTGTGTAAGTGGGTGGAGGGTGATCTGGGAAGCTCTCCACCCTAGAAAAGAAATTAATGATGGGGAGGAAAAAAAAAGAGAGCAGCATAATTTGGCAGTAATTTCTCAAGAACGGCAGGAGATAATAGCAGGTGGAGGAAGCAGGAATAGGATGAAACAATCTGGGGCTGAATCCCAGTAATCAAAACTGCTGTGAGATGCAGAGATGGAGGTGAGAGATGTGCCTGCAATGCAAATGGCCCTGAGCAAGGAGCCTGGGCTCCCCAGCAGCCACCTGCCAGCACGTGTTAAGGGGGCAAATCCCCGTCCCATCTAAACTGGCTCTCCCAGGCTCCACTCCCAGCAGTGGCCAACACCTCCCACCCACTCCCCTGGGGATGTGGCTGCAGAAAGCAGGATGGCATTCCTGCTTTTCACCCCGCTGGCAAAACAGAATTGTCCCTTGCAAAGCAAAACTCATTTTTCAAGGAGGATGGCAAGGGAGCTGCTACAGTCCAGAGCCAGGCTTAGGGCACTGACTGGGGAAATTGTGTGTGTGGAGGGGAAAGAAGGGCAGTCACAGAAATGACAAAACAGCTTTGTAGAAACAAAGTGACAATGCTAAAAGCATTGAGGGAGCGGTCACTCATTGACACTGTGATGACAATATGTCTGTTGCCTGGAGTGGTAGAAGATGGGCTGGAAATGTAGAATCAAGGATGCTGGAAGAAGGCCTCTGCTGGGACCACCTCCTTGAAGATGCTGACTTCAAGAGATCTTCTGGAATGTGGCAAGGGGCAAGTGTCATGGTGTCTAGTAGAAAAAATTAGAAATACCCTGTCCAACCATTTAGCTTGCTAATACAAAAACTCCAAATGGCCCTTTGGTCAAAAATTTTGCCTGCAGCACTTGCAATTCTGTTCCATAGGCAAAAAAAAAAAGGTAAATTCCTGTGTGTGAGAGAGTGTATAATTGCTAACATTGTTTTTTGCTATAATAATTGTAGAATTAGACGGATTGTTCTGGGTAACAATTTATTAGCAAATTTAATAGCAAATACTGGTTAATATTTTAAATGAAAACAAGCATTAAAGATATAGCAAAACATTTGATCTAAAAGCACATTTATTCCGTCTAATTGGAAGACTTCTAAAACCTTACTCAAAGTTAGTTTCAGGGCTTTGTGAGTATTTCAGTATCATTGCTGGCAGTCCCCCTCTCCCCAGTCTTCAAAAAACCATGATAGATTGGCTTTGTTAACAGTGAAACATTTAGAACCCTTAACCTCTGTTTCTGTCAGCATTTTGATGACAGCAGCTACTGGATCCCAGCCACAGCATTTCCTTGCCCTGTGTCAGAGGACTTTGAAATACGACGTGAGGAGGTTCAGTTTGTTGGGGCTGTACAAACTAGGGGTTGCCAGCCTGGTTTAGGTCAGGAGTCTGTTCAATCCTTAGTCCTGGTTTTGAAGCAAGTCTTGCACCAAGAGCATGGAAATGCATTACCCAGAGAAGGAGCTTTACCCTGAATCTTCCCTTGGCCAAGTCAGTCCCTATAGAAGGGCACCGTGGTACTGAGCAGTGGCTAACCCAGGGTTACACAGCAAAGCAAAATTAACGGATGTAAAAGTGGAGGTTACAACATAAACATGTGCTCAGATACTGGTGTAATGAACATAGTATAAATATTTAGATGTATTCCTACATCTAATTCTTATACTCATCATTCTTATGTCAAATGGTTTACAGAAGGCAAAACTATAGTTCAGTTACAGGCATGGCTTCATAATTCTTCAAGTTAATTAAGGCATCTAAATGTGCTTCATGTCTGTCACCTCTACTATGCAAATGGCACATACCTGTAGGTAATTAAATGCTTTTCATATCAGTGACAGTAATGGCAGTTTAGGTGTCCAGCCTCAGGGAAAAGCAGCAGCTATGAGTGTCATTTGTACACCTCCAATGAAGAGATTGTTGCTTGTATCGTGTGTGCAGACATTATATAAGAAAAAAATTAACTGTGGTTTGTGATCTCTTTATACTGAGTGTGAGAGTCCTGCTGCTTGTGTAGGTGCTGAGTGGTGCCCCACTGATTAATTGTGGTTTGGGATCTCTTTATACTGTGTTAAAGTCCTGGTGCTGGTGTAGGTGCAGAGTGGTGCCCCGCTGATGGGCAGTTGTTATGCTGATGGATGCCCAGGGGCGCAGGGATGCCTCTGCCAGCCGTGGTGTCAGGGCAAGGGACCTGTGGGTGCCACCTTCCCAATATAGCTGCAGTACTGTGCGGCTCGTGTTGGCCCAGAGCACCTCTCATTGCTCTGTTTCTTTGACTCTGCCTTTATTCATAAACTGTATAACTGGCTGCACAGGCAAGGAAGGAGAGGGGTGGCCTGTCTCCAGCTAGGGTGTCCCCTTGCAAAGGAGACAGGGGGAGCAGGTGACAGGGTGCCACCCACAGCAGAGATCTCCCCAGGGGTCTGATGGTGGGCTGCCTGTGGTGGTCCCAGAGCCTCAATGGCAACTGAGATCTGCTTGGTGCCAGGTGGGGAATCTCCCTTTGCCAGGGGAATCCCTACCCGGCCACTTCATAGTGTTTTTAAGGACAGTAAGGAGCCTTATCATGTTTCCACATCTGCTCCAGATGCTTTGCATTCCAGCAATGCTCCACAAAGGTGCTGAACCCTACAGCATCTCTCCAAAGAGGACTCACTTCTTGCCACCTCGGCAGCTGTCAGCTTCCTGCATGCAATCCAGGGAAGGGAGCAGCTGTGCTCTCAAGGATGTCCCTGCAGAACTGACAGCAGGTGACACAGCCCTGCCCCTCACCCATGTCAGCAGGACCGTGTGTGGCAGCAGGAGCTGTGTGTGCAGGAAGGCTGGGCTACATGCAGCCAAAGTTCAGGCAAACAGTGGAGAGCAGAAATGGTTTCTGACCCAGTGGCCACTTTGGCCACTTTTGGGTTTCACCTTGAAGCGCAGCCAGAGCACAGGGGGCTGCTGGCACTGGTGTCTGTGCAGCATGGTATGGCTCTCGGGGAGCATTCTGTTCCCAGAAGAGGGAATCATTAATAAATGCCTCCCACAACATTTTCTAAAGTACAGTCAGTCCCTAGCCAAACCCCAGTGCTCTGCCATCTCATTGCTGTGTGGGGTATCAGCATCCCCTGTCCTCCATCTCTCCCCCTCTATCTCCCACGTCTGTGCTGTTTCAGGGCTTCTTTCCCTTTAAGAGGAAACTCGGCGGAAGCCTAGCTATTCAATATTGTTTCATATTATTTGGTTGTGAAACAATTTAATTTGTTTATGGCTCTAAAGGTCAGATTTGACTATTGCCCAAATTTCTAAAGAATAATGAATGCATCAGGGACTGAATGGAACTTCATGGCATGATCAACTGGAGAAAGAGAAGGGGGCTACTGAGAATATTTAACTGGAACAGCAAGGCAAACTTACCTTCAGCTCAGGTTTAAAAGCCTAGTCAATGATTACACTTTTTTATTATTTACCTGGTACAAAATCCCCTGAGTGAAAAAGTAGAAAAACTCACAGGCCACACTCTCAATTTTTTTAGCAGCTTGCTCAGCAGTTTTTTTTCCTCTGTCTCAGGACAGTTGAAATGATATGGGTTGTGATGGTGCCTGTGGATAGATGAGAAATGAAGTGGAAGAACATTGTGGCTGTAGCTCCAAGCAGGGGTGTTTGTAACAGTGAAGAGAGCAGGGCCAGCCAGGGACTTTGAGAAGGAAGGTAATTCTCACACAGTCATCAGAAGACAAAGGTTGCATTTACACCTGGCCAGAAGGTTTAATCATCTACTATTTCCAAACATTGCAGGCTCACAATCTGTTGTGTCTGAGATCATAAAACATAATCACAAACTGGAGACAAGAGACCTGGGTCTTGATTGACCAGACCTTATCTTTTCTTTTTCTTCGTTCTTATTTTTCACTCAATTTTCTGCCTTTTTTTTGAGGGGGGAAGAAAAAAAGGTGCTTTGGAAATAACTTGCTTTGATCAGAAAATTCTTGATATAAAAAAGTCTGAAAACCAAGGATTAATGGGCAATTTTCATTCTTCTTTGTCTCTCTTGTGTCATGAGCACTTGGGAGACAGATTACCAGCTTGCTAAAATCTGCCTCGCAGGCTTTCAGGGAACAGAAATTGTGGTAAAGGGACCAAAGAGAGAGAAGTATTCAAAGAGAACCAGGTACAAACCTCTCATAGCTTAGTTTTCCAGGTCCTACCACAAAAACAACTAACATTCAACCACCTGAAACACTGGGTGTAGGTGGCTTTCATCTGTCTTTGGGGGAAGGGTAAAATTATGGTAACATTGAAAGATAATCTGACAGTGATGGGAGGGTTTCTGGGTAATGTTAGCCACATTTTTGCAGTTTGAGACTGTAATTGGTTTCCTCTGTACCTGTGAGGTTGGTGAGGAGGTTTATTAAGCATGATCAGGGTCTCCAATAGCATAGAAAATTTGGGGCAACATTACTTCTGCTTCCCTCACCCCATTGCCTCTGGAGGGTCATCGCTCTTTACTGTCTGCCCATGGCCAGGCTTGCAGAGAGGAGCCAGGTGTTTCTCACCTGATATTCCTGACGTTTACAGGAGAAAGGGTGGATGGGCCGTGTCCCAGCCCCGACTCCAGCCTGGCTCCAAAGCCTTGTGTCGGCATCAGGGAGGGACGCTGGAAGCGTGGATGTTGCTTTGCACCTCGTTTGGGTGTTACAGTGCGGATTCATCAAAGCACTTAGCGATGGGAGGAAGAGCTGGCCCTGTTGAGATGAAGGGTTGCCCTTGCTGACTTCAAAGGGGGCTGAATTTAACCCTTTCACTTCAGTGGGGTTTGAGCTCCTGGCTGGAGTTTTAAGCACGTGCTGTTTCTGGATTGGGACCTTCCTCTCCTTGTTTGAAAGGGGAAATAAATAATGCAGTTAATTTGCAGTAAATCATCATCTAACTGATGATGCCTCTGTGTGTTTTATGACTGGCAACTCTGTAACTTCCCTGCTTAAAAAAAAAAAAAAAAATAATAGATTGGGAGCAATAATAGAGTGGGAGAAGTTCATTAAACAAGGCAGGCTGGAGAGCCATCTGCCCCGGCACTGCCCGGTGCCTTCACAGTGTCCCTCACCTGGCTAGGGCTGCCTGCCACCTGATGAGAGTGGCATCTTTGATGTCGTCTACGGCAGCAGCCATACCCAATTGCATAATCAAGGTCACTGGAAAATTACACAAAACTTTGCCCAGCTCTATTGGAAAAAAAAAAAAAAAAAAAAAAGTGAAGCAAAAAAAAAACCCAACCCCCCCAACTTCTGCTCATGCCACCAACTTGCTACTCTGTGTGAAGACACATGCAGTGCCAAGCTGCCCCCTTACACTGCCCGGCAAGCATTGACAAAAAAAAAAAAAAAAAAAAAAAAAAAAAATCCACATTAAGGCAATTGCAAATTTTCCCTGGTAGCCACATGAATTCATCCCTGTGGTTTTCCCTGTCTTTCCTTCAGCTACAGTTTCGAGTAGATAACAATGATGTGCAAATGCAAGAAGTAATAGTCTCACGCATCGCATTGCTGAATGTTGACCTTCTGAGGATTTCAAGAATCAGGGTGGTGAGTTTGGTTTCACATGCCCTTAGGAGCTATCAAGTCTTTCCAAGGCTTGATAGAGAAAACAGTCAACTTGAAAAATCTGTAAATGAAAATGAAAGAAGAAAAAAATTTGGAATTTATCTCAAGAAAAATAGAATTCTTGGAGAATTTTCTGTTATTCCTCCAACATTTTTTCCACTTCAATTTGTGAGAAAAAGAAAGTCATGGTGTGGCATAAAGAGGAAGAACTTGTAGCTTGAAAGAAGTCAGGGCTAAAAAATGGAGCAAGAAAAAAGTCCTGAAAAATTGAAGGATTTTCTTTTTTTCCTGCCCCCCCCCAAAAAAAAAAAAAAAAACCACCAAAAACCAACAACAACAACCAAAAAAAAACCCACAAACAAACAAACAAAAAAACCCAACCAAACAAAAAAACCTGAAAAAAAAGAAAAGCCTCTGAATCCCTTGCTGGGCAGGTGCTCTGTGTCGAGGAGGGTGCAGGTCCAGCCCTGTTTGCCCAGCTGAACTAGCAAGGGCCATGTTTCCCAGTTCCTGCCTGCTGTCCATTCAGCGGGGACATTCTGCTGGCATTACACCACCAAAATGTGTCACAAAGGTCCAGGCTGTGGTGGGGAAGGCACTGTGATGCCCCTTTGAAAATCTTATGCCTTTAACTCTCAATTTAAATTTCTGACTAGCCCCCTCTTGCAGCCAAGTAATTTCTGGGTAATTTGAGTTTGTCTCCTTCCAATTTCTGTCCTGTAAAATCTCTTCTTCTTCAAGCCTTTCCCAGCTTCCTGAGGAGTGTTGGATAACTGTCAGTATTTCTGGTCATGAGAATATTGTGGCAGAACTTTTAAGCTTCTCTTTCCATAGACCCAGGTAAATAGTGATATGAAATATCTATCCTGTCCTAACTTCTAGAGTTGAGGTATGCTAGAAACAAAGCCATCTTTCTGCCCCACAGTGGAAGGGCCTCTGTCTTTCTGTTCTTCACATCATACATGGAACAATAATTTGAATCTGTCATCTTTAAAAGTTTGAAAGTTTAATAAACTCTTTATCCTGTTTTTATTTGTGAGGAAGCTGTTAGTAAATGTCCCCATGGCTTTCCAAACCAATATAACATCCTCTAAAAGAGAAATCAGCCTCCTTAATCACATCCTTAAGCCAGAGGACTTATTGCAGTATAGGAGTTGAAGGGAGGGCACAGTCCATCCTACTGAATTTCCTTTGTGCTCTTGTTTTGGTTTTTAAATTGACATGGTGGGTAAAGATCCTTATACTCAGGACACTGACATTTTTAAGGTTGTACTGCTTATGTTATCTCTGATGGGCACTTTGTTATGTCTTAAGTAGTTTTAAATTTCCATCATCTAATTTCATGCTAGAGAAAAAAAAAAAAAAAAAAGATATCCATCCTGGAGAGCTCCTAAATGCTTGTGGGCACCTTCCCACAGATGGCTGGTGTGCAGCCAGGCATTCCACTTGATGTCAGCTACCAGTTCCTCTGTCATCACAACAGAGTTACTTTCCAGTTTATTAAGGAATAAGACTTACATTACAACTGACAAAGCTGTAGTAGGTCAATCTCTCCAAGAAATTTTGCTCAGGAATGAGATGAAAGTTAAATGCTAGGTGTGGGAAGCACAGATAGGAGCTAGTACATGGAGATCTTGTTCTCCCTTTATTAAGAGGAACTGCAGCAGGCCCAAGGAAGTGCCTTGTTTAGCATTTGTTTTCTCCAAGGGCTGTTACTCGTGGTTTAGCTCTTGAATGTTTCCCTCTGCCCTTCAAGGAATCATGCTGCCCCCATGAAAAGGGGTGGTTTTGGGGCTGGGTAGCTGGGAGCCAGCAATGTCTCCACGTGCCTGCTCCAGCTATGGGGTGGCAAATTGGTGAGAATTTACAGGAATCTGGCTAAACCCACTCCTGGCCTGTTGGGGTAGCAAGATGGCTCTGGGGCCATGGGCAGGGCAGGGGCCTGGAAAGCCAATAAATCCAGGAACTCTGCTTGCTTGGCTGCTTTGTGCAGAGATGCAGCAGTACCAGCTGGGACATAGCCCTCTCGCACATACCTCGAGCATTTACTGTCACCCTCAGAACATTTCCTGGATTAGCAGAACGGCTCTTCAGCTATAATTTTTGTTGAAATATCTTGCTTTAAACCTAGAGAGCAGCAATGGAGGCCTCAAATCTGTAAATCAGCTGCACTTCAGAAAACAAATCATTGCAGTGGAATTTTGCCAAGTCAATTTTCTGTGCTCATTCATTATGTAGTTTTCATTTTATAAGCTGATTTAAACCGACCATGCTCCAACTGTACCAGTTGCATCCAAGATAGGAGGCTGATTTACACTTTGAAAATGTTAACTGTTCCATGGTTGCATTTCCAGGAGGAAGAAATGCTACAAAGAGAGGTCGTTTGGCAGCACCCATAGGCCTTATAGGTTTGCTTGAGAGCTTGCAGGTTGCCTCTGCTAGCCTGCTTGAGCTGGTGAGGTGTAGTGAGGGGAAAGCTGTGATGTTCCCATGTGCTTCAGAAAAAGGGGTGTTTTCCAGGGAGAAAATGACAAGACAGCTCCAACTGTGATTGCCCAGTGGGAAAGTAGAAGATAAGAAGGTAGCGTGGAAGAAGCATGGATGAAAGTAAAAGGGCACCTGGAAGAAGGGGTAGCAGAGGAGAGACAATGGAGATGTGGCATTAACATCTTCAGTCTGTGAAATGCACAGGAAGCATCAACGGCTTGTGAGAAGAATGGGAAGAAAACAATGGAAAAATTTATACTTATTTAAGTGGCCACATAAAACTCAGCTCAACAAAACTGTGCCTTCACCCAGGATGTCTGAAGGGGCAGTATGAGATTGTGTGTCTTCAACAGCCCTGTAACAGCCATTAGGGAGGATGGAGAGCAATGGTTTTTAGCTTTTCTTCTTGGCTTTGAAGGTTTCTGTAGTTCTGAGGTTTTCTATGGTAAAGTGAGACAGATTTGGTAAAAAATGTCTTGATTCAAACACTTAACTGCACTGCTAATAAATGTTATTAACCTTAGCTATTTATTTTTTGGAAGTTAACCTGTTGGAAAAACTTTCCCATTTTCAGCCTTCCCAATATTTTTTTCCTCTGGTATCCCTGTGAGATCAGAATTTTTTGATTGCAGTAGTGGGACTGAGTTTCACCTAAAGTAACTTTGTTCCAGTTACAAGCAAGGCAAATATGAAAGTGGAGTTGCTGTCATACAGTGTAGTTTCCACACCATTTTTGCAGTTCCTGTAAGTCTGTGTAATTACACAGATTTTGAGATGAAACCCACATATTCCTTCCTTGCTCATGGAAAAGCCTTTCAGGCTTGTTGAAGATCATTATAATAGTGCTATATTGGCATGCTAAGAAATACCCATAATTTCTAATACACAATTTTTTACATCTATCATAAAACTTATTTTTAAAGAACTTTTCTTCAAAGGGAAAATGGGCTGCTTTGTTATTAATATTGCAGCATCCTTGTTTTCTTACCTCAGTGAGCAAAAAATATCATTGTATAGGGCATAGGCTTATGTACAGAAATATGAAATCCAGAACTGGTATATCTGCATGACTGAAAAAAAAAAGAAGCTGGGTTTGTAGAATTATCTGGTTTCACATTTGTCCACTCATAGGATTAAGGAGATTTAAAACAGTTGAACAGATTTACATAAGAACAATTGTTATAGCCCCTATCAAAACAGTACTATTGATATGCTCTTTAAAATGCTTTATGCTTCCAGAAGCAGAATGAAGAAGCCTTTGTGTAAAATCCCACTGAATCACCTATGCTAAGACTGTAAAGTGCTAGGAAGGACAGCTGTTGGAGATGCTGTAACTCTGCATTTTCCAGCCTCTGTGAAATTCCAGGTACATTTCTCCTAATGGTAAATAACAGGAATAGGTCCCCTTGACAAGCTCTTTTATGTGGATAGCAGTCAGGAAGGCAATTACTGTACTTGTTAATCTGAGTAACATTTATATTGGCCCATCTCTGGTGTTCCTCCTGGTACTGCAATTCCCTTTCATGTAGTCAGAGGTATGTATCCCATCATCATCTTTCTAGGGAGGTGATCACAATCCCTCACTTTGGGTATGTCCTTCCTTCATGTGGATCCCTTAAGAGATTGTTATCTACATTTCAATGCCTTCTTCCCCCCTGCAGCTGTAAGCATCTTGAGCCACATCTTCCTAGCATCTTCCTTGCTTTCAGTATTTCCAAGAAGTCATCCTGGTGGGATATCGAGGAACTGAATGTGGTGCCAGGGGTGTTGAGCATTCCCCAATAAGAAGGCCGACTGCATTTTACAAGAGAGCGGTTGTGCAAGGATGGGCAGGACAGATGGCTGAACCTGCAGAACGAGTTTCAGCCATAAATGCTCTGAACACCGTAAACGTTTGGTGGCTTTTCTTTTTTTTTCTTTTTGAAAGCTGAAATATATTTGGGAAGTACTTGTTCAAACTACAGACTCGGTCAAATATTAACAAGTGGAAACTGAGCGGGGGGAAAAAAAGATACTTTGAAGGGCTCAAGCATGTGTGGGTTCTTGCTGTATTTGCCTAACTATAATCACCGGGGCCACACTTGCGACAAGCTGAAATGTTGCTGTGAATAGAAAGTATACACTAAGGGTTCTCAAATATGAAAGTGGGGCTGGAACAAAGAGCAGGCACCAGACAGACTTCCCCTGTTAACGATTGCTGGCCTGTCACCCTGGTGCCAGCAGTCTCAGAAATCCTGTCGGGAGCGGGCGGCACTATCTCGCCCGGTGTGACGGGGCTGCTTTGAAACCCTGCCCACAGCCTCGCTGCGTTCCTCGCTACCGCCTCGTCCCGGGGGAATGAACATTATCTCTGCCCTTTTAAGAGTGTTTGCTTTAAAGATGATTTACCACACTTGACAATTACCGAATTTCCTAAATTCAGCCTGAGGTATTGTTGTTGTTGTGTATCTTGCGCCGTGCAAAGCAGCGCCTCGTCCGCAGCACGCAAAAGGTCGCCGTGGCTCAGTGTGCTGCAGGTTGCTCTCAACATGAGCCCAAGGACCTCCAAGACTGTTTCCCTCTGCAGTCCCGTGGCTCGGGATGTCAGTGGGGCCATGAAAACCTTCGGACTGAAGGGCAGAAGAAAACAAAGCTGTAGCCCAGTCTTGCAGGAGCATCAGTGCACCACTGAGTAAGGACTCCTCTCGCTGGTGTAGCAGGGACAAACACGCAGCTGAAAATGCTCCATAAAGAGTTTTCAATTTTTTTTTTCCTTGCCTTTTTTTTCTTTTTTGAAACCATATATTGATCCTGGTAATCAATGGGGTAGCAGCTCCAAAACAATACCTACCATTTGCCGCTAATGTGATTTTCTTCAATTATGTTGTTGCTGACTCAAGTGCTACAGGAATGGTCTTCCTCCACTCAAATGTGAGGCAATACAAGGAGTTATTGTTTCATTTGAATTTTGTTGGGAAAACTACCAAAACCTTTATGTTAGAATATTTGACTACAGTGTTAACAACATCTCCCTGGACTGCTGCTTAATATACTTTTAATATTTGTTTTCCATATGTTGGTTCTTTTAATCTGTTCTTATTAAAGTCTTCCATGTTTCAGTAATTTTGTCCCTGTGTTTCTTTTGAAGAAGGCAAGTGTGTGTACTGAAAGATTAGATTATCCTGTTAAAAAAAAAAAAAAAAAAAAAAGAGAGAGAAAAGGGAGAAATGTCTTCAAAATGAAGCACATCAAAAGTAAAAGTAGGTGACAAATGTTAATATTTGCAAAGTGCTTCTGCTTTGATCCTGCATTTCTATTTTTTTAAGAGCTTGACAAATGTGTCCTGTGGTTTGGCTCAAACCTCTTTGCCTAGTGCTTTACTTGACCCACAATCCATTTGATCTTCCACTTGTTTTTCCTTCTGTCCAGGAGGCCTCTGGACTTGATAAAGGCTAGTTCTTATCTTCCACTTGCTGCTGTTCAGGGAAATAATTTTTAATTTTTGGTTGGATTAGGTTATTGTGTCTATTTACTTAGGCAGTTTCTGAAGAGATATTCACTGTGCTGTTATTTGGGATGGTTCCCTTCCCATTTCCATGCCAGTAACAGCTATATCAGATCAGCATCTGGTTTGGCTGATTGACTCTGGCACCAGATGTGAGGAAGACATGGATGCTGAAGTGCCTGACTTTGATGGCACACTGCCACTTCGTTTCTACAGTACAGTTTCCAGGTGTGCTGCATCCAGTACCTGAGCCTACAAGTATTTAATATACTTGTAATATACTTTCAAGGGCTCTGGACAGGCTACAGCTGAGTAAAATGCTCACGCTTCTACAGGCCCCAAACACCCACCTCAGTCTACCTGCTGGGATCCCAACCCCAGTATTGTCTGCAGCATGTCTGATCTGTTTCCACTATGCTGCTTGCACAGTCCCAATACTGCCCAGCTCAGTAAGAGCCACCCTGCAGTCCAACAGCCCGAGCAATCTGGAAGATGCTTCTACAAGTATGAACGTCGGCCATAAAAGTTGACATGTGATTTACAGCCTGTTTTATTGCATCAGCTCCCTTATTCCCCCTCAAGAGCCCCTCCTCCCAAGAAACCATAAGTCACAGACCACAAATGAGGGAAACCTGGAGTTTTGAGCTGCCATTTCAGCCAAGTAGGCCAGGAGGTACAGCACCTTCCAGCCATCCTCCCTGCAGACCACTCCACCAGCTCCAGGCACAAGGGCACCTCTCCATGTCCCTTCCTCAGGAGCTTTCTTCTGTCTTGAAACCAATGGAGAATAAACCATAAATTGAAGGAGAAGATACTTGCTTATGTATCACCCTACAACTGAGTGTGCCCCCATGGTAGTGGTGCCCCAGGGCTTTGGATGCTGACAGTGAGGTTGGTGTTATTTATGCTGCTCCCAGGTTTCAGGACAGAGTACATCTGCCAGGGCTCCCATGTGCTGTGCATTTGCTTTCTGGAGACACATTTAGGATATCATTTGCATTGCAGATGTGTGGCTCCACTGCACTCACCTTCTGTCCCCATAAAAACGTATTGACAGAGCGAGGTCAAGTCCACTGCCATTGCAAGAGACATGTATGTTTTGAATAAGTGTGAATGTGAGGGATGAAGGGAAGCTCGCTTTTGGGAGCAACAATTACAATGCCCTGCTTAATTGGGGTGGTTAGGCAGGATGTTATAACAGCTGAAAACCTTTGCAGATACATTTCTTGTCTTTAGTGACTGTATGACACCTGCCAGCTCTCCAGCTGTTTCCCTCTCCTGCAGAAAACATACCTTCAAGTGAATGAAGAAGACAAGGTATGCAGCAGAACAGATCAAGGTTCGGATTTTCACAGGTACAATTGTCTGTCAATTAAAAAAAAAAAAAAAACAAACAAAGCACATAAAAAATTCTGAGAATGAGGAAAATTGGGATGATGGCACTCAGAGATTCAGAAAGAGCCTCGCTAGGTAAACACTACAACACCATGGTGGCCTCCTTTGTGTTTGTCTATCCCTTTTCATTCACTCATTTTTCTTGCAGACTTATTTCCTTTTGCACTTAGAATTATGTGACTCCTTTGCCTGTCAGCTTTGTATCTTCTAATACTTTACCCATAATAAGGCACTCTGCTTTTCCTGGGGTGGCGGAATACTTTTCTTCTGGTGAGAGCTATTTTGTTTTCTTTAAAAAAAGAAACCCAAAAACAACAAAAAAAAAATCACTCAAAAAATGGCACTAGGATTTTGCACCTTTCTTATTTCAGGGAATGTCTGCAGCCAGATCAGCTATTACTTTCCAAAACTGTTTTCACAGGCATTTCCTGAAGACAGACTATCACATAAAATGCTGACTTTAGCCTTTTCTTTATCCTCTGCCTAGGGTATTATTTTATTGCTCTTGTTTTTGCAGTTCCTCTCTCTGGGTTTTGCTGAAAACACTTTTGCCAGTACATGAGGAGTTCTGGTGCCAATGTCAAAGAAGCTGTGCACATCTCTGCTGGATAGATGCCTGAAATTGCTTTATGAATTATAGCCAAACTTATAGCCTAACATAGTTAAACCACTGATCACAATTAAAGAATGAATTTGTTGGGGTTTTTTGTTCTGTTTGGTTTTGCAAGAATTCCTCTACTTGGAGGATGTCTCTGATGGACAAAGACTGTCATAAAGTCTCTTATTGCACCTTTCAGTCTGCAGGAATGCAAGTGGAGAGTGGAAATAACTAATTCTTGGTGCTGTGCTGGGGTCCTCTTCACTGGCTTGCCAGCCTCAGAATGTCAGAAATATTGTCACTCTACCTCTCAGCAGGTTCAGTCTATACTTAACTATTTGGTGGCTTCTGAGGCTGCAGGTCTGCAGCTTTTCCACAATGGTTTTCATCAACTGAATGCAAGAGGATGTACAAAATTACTCCTTAAACACAGTGCTGCTTGGTGTGGAGTAAAACACCCAACAAAATGACCCAAACCATGTGAAAGGGAGGATGTAGAATAATATATTATAATATTGAATATTTTAGAAACAGTACAGTTTCTCACCTCCCCAGTAGCCTTCTCTTATGCTTTCTCCACACACTGTTAGGTTGATAAGCAAATTTAATTTTTTTGCATTTCCTGAGGAGAAGACCAAGCATAGTCCTTGTGCCGGGCTACTGGTTCAGTCAGCAATAATTGCTTGATTTGCATGAAGATAAAATCATTGCTAAAGGGAAGGGTGTCCATGAGGTTGAGAGTCCCAAAATGCAGCCTCTCTGAGGAGCTTCTCTTTTTCTTGGACAAATGACCTCCTGCATTGTGTCTCTGAGCTACAAGCTAACAGAAAACGTGTCATGTAGGAAATGAGAACTTTTGAACAACACCTAAGCATCTGGATCCCAAGGGAGGGAATCCATTCCACTTACTTGAAACCTAGATGTTTCATTTCAACCAATTGTCCTAGTTAGCTGATGGCCACAGAGATTTAATAGTAAGGAGTAATTTAAACTAGCTTAGTCTGGACACTTATAAGAGGCAGAAAAGGACAGTGAGGAATGCAGTGACAAGAAGAGTATCAGGCATCTCTCTGAAGATCACCCTCTGAGGTGCTTGTGCTCTGCATGTGCACATTACTGCTTCTGCTTAACACTGGCATTTGTTACCTCCTCCCCAGCCAAACTGGCATCCCAACACTTCAAATTCAGTCCTGATTTCCTAGTTCTAGCAATGATGTTGCTTGTGTAGGTAAGTTCTGTAAGTGCATGTAGGGGTTGATCCTCCACAGAGAAGGGCTAACTGGTTGGTGTGTGAGAAGAATTCTTTTGCCTCTGTGTGGTTATTTTTCTCATCTCGGTCTTCTATTTCAGCCCAAGCACAGCCCTGGTTGGTGGGGAGATTCCCAGCACCATGCCTCAGACAGAGCCTAACCCAGAGGGACAAAGCCAGCTGTGGCCATCACAGAGGACCCCTGAGGCTGGGCACATGTTCACTGGCTTTTCTAGATGCTGTGTAAGATGGGGAAAGTCTGTCTTTTGCTTTTGTACTTGCAGAAGTGTGAGTAGCTTTTTGCCTTGGCACAAGCAGAGCCAGGAAGCCTCCAGGGAGGATGGAATAGCAAGAAGAAAAGTCTGTGCAGCAGTTGGTAGAATGGAAAGTTTTATAAGTTGAGGTGGTTCAGCATTGTTATAACACCTGTCAAGGGTAGGAAGCAATACCTTGACCCTACCTTGGTGCTGCTCAGTCAGGTGCTGATACAGTGATGGATGTTACTTACACAGGGATAAGGGGGAGGCAGGAGGAGGGGCTCACTCCTTCCAGAGAAACATGTCACATGTCACATGCAGATTTAGCAGGTCTGGAAGAGAAGGAAAGGGTAAGCATGTTAAGAGGAGGAAAATGAGTACAGCTCAAAAATAAGCAAGTAAGCAGAGTTAATCTAAAAGCCCAGACTTGAACCAAGCTTCAGTTTGTTTGGTTTTTTTTTTTTTTTGTTTTTTTTTTTTTGTTTTTTTTTTTTTTTTTTTTTTTTTGTTTTTTGTTTTTTTGTTTTTTTTTTAACTTGAAGTTAGTGTGTGCATAGATATCTTACATAAGCTATTTTCCATTTTAAGGAAGGAGGGAATTGCTGGATCTGAGCAGAATTGGCTTGCAAGGTGTAGCACCGTGAAATGTTCAGGCAGGATTTGTAGCCTGCCTCGAGATGGGAAGTACTGGAAATCACATGAGAACTTGTGATTTTTAGTTCCATTTAGTTCCATTTTGGAGATGCAAGAAATTTTATCTTGATCCAGCAAGACAAATAGCTGTGTCTGACTTTTACATGTGTGAGTAGCTGTTTTATTTTTGTGCAACTAACGCAGAGGCTCAGTGTTACAGCAAGTGTTACACAGGTAGAGAGATACCCCACAAAACCCTTCCTTCGTGAGACCCTATTAAAAACATCCAGGTGTTTGTGAAACATCCAGAGTGAGGTGAATGCCACCATCTTGTGAAGTTTGTTCTCACCTCACACTGCCTGGGTTCAACCTTTTGCCCAATAAGATGTCACTAATATAAGTTATGCAGGTAAAACAAATAATTTTAATTTAATACCAGCCTCTCATGTAAAGCCTATTATTGCCTTCATACAATTAACTGGTAACCAGCAGGGCTATCTGAACCTTGTGCATTATTTGAGGTACCTGCATATTAGCATTAATCTCAGACTGCTCAAGACAAATCTTTAAAGTGATGGGGAAAGACATAATCTTCTGTCTGTCTCTTCTGATATTAGAGTTTATCTTTCTGCTTGATGTCCAAGACAGAAGGTTTGTTTTGCATTGTTCTCCCCTGCAGATGACTGACATAGGCAGTGTCCATCATCAGCACAGCCGTCTGTTAAGCTCTTGCCCTCCCTGAAATTTGCCAAAGTGGTGGCATGCAGGGCAGGAAGTCAGCTGTTGTGCTCACAAAGCGGAGTCATGGTGTGCCCTGGCATTTCTCTTTGCTCCCTCATCTTCCATTTGCTGCTTTCTGTTGCATTTGGAGCCAAGCAGCTCAAATGACCTTCATTTCCCCAGTCTGAGTTATAAAACTTACCTCTTCCAGTTGACTGCCTCCTCAGAAATAAGCAAACCAGTTCTGCCAGAGAGCAAGTGGTGGAGGCTGTAAGTGGAGGTCCTAGGTAATCTGTGGCTTTTATTCAAGGCTCCTGTAACCCCATCAAGAAAAGGGTCATCATGGCCTTTGTTTTGGTCGCTAGTGTGGCCATGGCCAAAACCCAGTTTGCCACAGATCTTTGTGCATTGGGCATAACAGCTCTGGGAGCCTCATATTCTGCCTTGCTTGGCTCTCCTGTGATCTTAAACAACAACATAATGTTTCAAGAAAAAACTGAGGGCTTTTTTCTTTCTTTCCTCCAGGATAAATGGCCTTCCTTGAAACATGTCTGAAAATTTCCAGGAAGCCCTGTTGATTTTAACCCATCATACCCTATAGATACAGAGTTTTTCTACTGAGAGCAGCTATGGAAATTTTCTGTCTGCTTTGCTTCTCTCTTGCCTTCCCCCACATCCTCCATTTTCTCTCTTGTATTATTACCTTAAACAATACCTTTTTGGAAAGCATACCCTTTTGAGAGGTGCTTTGTTAAAAAGCAAAACAAAAACACAAACCCAACAGCAAATAACAAACTTCCCTGAAATTCCCACAGAAACAAATAAGACAGCTTTGAAATTGTAAAGCACTGGCACACGGAGGGTGCCACTGAGCCCAGATGTTACAGCCCTAGCAAACCACTGTTGCCCTCCAGTTGCCCTCCTAACTTTTCAACTTCCATTTGATGCTCTTCCATCGAGCCCCAAGGTTTCCAGGCTCAAGTGCCAACATCCACAGAGACCCGAGCATGTACAGAAATAATGTTCCCTCTGCTTCCTCCCTCCCTTCATGTCTTGGCATCTAAAAGGGTTCCCGAGGGAACGTGGTTACAATGGGAAAGGTGCATTAGAAACTACATAATGTCAAATGTGACACTACATAGTGTCTCTTGTGGACAAAGGAAAGCTTAGAAAGGCCCTGCTGAGCTGAAGCAGCTGGCATGAGGATTGAAGGATTTTTTTCCTGTAAACCAGGAGCTGCTGTTCTTCCTCCCTCAACCCTCATGACCTTTCTGGGAAGAAAAAGAGTAGGTGCCTCACCTGCAGAGTGCCACACGTCCTTAGCTAACCCTCAAACCTTTTTGCAGGCAAAGAACAGCTGAGCTCTTCCATTCCAAGCAGGAACCTGGAACTACCTCTCTCCCTGTGTCTTGACTACCATATAAATATTTTGTGGTGGGTGCATCAAAATAACCACACCAGGAAAACGTGTCTTCTTTGCACTGCTCAGTGCACATGAAGAACAGACAGATGAGGCACAGGGGAAAAAAAACCCATGCAGTTCTTTCTCATTTCCTTTTAAAACTGTTCATGACTCAATGTTACAACCTCACCAACTGTTTGGAGACTGTGTTTATAGTCTAACCTCTGGAAGGACCTTAGGACTACTGGATTAATTATACCACTGCTTCTAGAGGAATTTCTGTATTTTAAGCGATCCTCTGGGCCCAGGGCTGTATAAAGTGTTCATACACTTTCATTGTGTTCACTTAGAATGAATATGTATTGGGTTTTTTTTGTGTCCCGTCACATCTGTGGTGTTGATATCACAGGACCGATTTCTCCTGCCAGACACTCCTGGGTAAAGCAGCTTGTGTGAGTATCTTGCAGCACACACAATTTGTGTGGAGGGACTCGTATGTGACCTTCCTTGCATTGTCCTACTAATGACCCCTTCTGTAATCAGGCAGAAATCATGCTCCTGAAGAGTGGGAGGTATGACTGCTTCCATGCTGGTCTGCTCCTGGGCCCCCGCTGCACAGACATTGCCAACAGTAACAAATTGCTCTGAGTTATGTGCAGCAGTTTAGTGATGTGGACTAGTTATTTATTAGAGAGGGAGCTGAGACATCAGCAAAGGGCAAAAGAGTGAATAAAAGAAAAATCCCCAATCAAATGAAATGAAGCTGCCTCGTCAGGCAGGCTTCTTGCAAAACTGCTCTCTCTTCTGGATCACACCTTGTTTATCTAATGAGGGGATCACATGCAGAGATTTGAAAGTAAACCCCTTAAAATAAAGGAATGTCCCCAAAGGCTGTGGATAAAGGTGGCAGAGTTGGACTAAACTGCATTTCCAGAGGTGGCAAATCAGTGATTTATTGCTTCATTAGTCACAGTTTCCTAAGCACAAACCTGTCTGTGATACTGATTGCCTTGCTCAGAGGCACCTTTTGAAGATATATGATAAAGATAAGGGACCTCCTCCCATGCACTTGGAAAGAGAAGGCAGCTCCAAAAGAGTGAGGGCCCTGTCTGGTAAAAGCCAGACCAATGGAGGTCACTGAAGCAGCATTCATTGCCAAGAAAGTCCTGTGTTTGTTTTGACTTGGAAAAGAAACTTCCAAGTTTAACACCATGGGTCTATAATGTGGGCATTCCAAAAATGGGAGGAGAGTTCTTTATGGTGATTCTTTATGGCTTGGTATTCCAACAATTCTTTAATGTTGATGTGCAAAAGTGATGCCATTAGATTACTAGTCTGCAAACATAATTAAGTTTCACCCTCATCAACTGAATTCAGTTTTCCCAGCATAGGTTTCTTTCTCTTTTTCTTCCCTTCAGTTACTTAATGGTCACCCATATTAATACTCAGTGCATTTTCCTGGTGCAGGGTCCTGAAGGGCTGGAGGTGCCCTGGAGAGGACACTGTCAGCTCCTGGGAAGCAAAGGACTTCACAGTCAGAATAGGATGTGACAGCAATATGACCCAGACCTGGAAAGATCTGGAGCAAAAGAATTGGTGGGAAGAAGTGTTGCTGCAACCTCCAGTGCAAAAGGCAGGCTATGCTGAATAAGGGCCTCTCACTTCTGGGGCCTCTGACTCCTCACCACAGAGATTTATGCTTGTCTGATGCACCAGAGCAGTTAAATATGTTTTTCAGCAAGTGTGGCACATGTCCCTGGGAACAGAGACCCAAGGAACTGGTGTTATTTGCTAAAGTTATCCCTCCAAAATCCTGCGGCACATTGGGGAAGTGACTTCCCCCAGGCTTTTTCCATGAAGAGAGAGAACTAAAGTAGACTAATGTGTTTATAAATAGATGTTGATCTGTGAATTCTGCTTGGGAAAAAATAAGTCTGACTTTAATGATGGCTGCAATTCAAATTTGGGTCTACCTAATCACTGAATTGCATCTTCAGGATAAGAGTTTGAAATAAAAAAGAAGATCGGCTTGGTTCAGGTCGAATCAGTTCCTTCCCAAAAAAAGCATTGTGACAAGACCCTGGGAATCAGTGAGGCTTCAAGTTATGAGCTTCAGAGGGGCTGAGGGCTGTACCTGCAGGGATTTGCTGCTGAGACTGCAAAGCCATACGCTGCTCACCTGCTGGCCATCTGTATGCAAGGCAGGGGCTGTGCATGCCTGCCATGGGGACAGCCACTAGCAGACCTCTTATTTGTGAAATTGTTCATTCTGTAAAAATAGAAATACATTTTTTAAAATGTGCTTTTTTAAATTATGGATTTCTTAAATACTGGATTAACTTTCTTTCCCTCTTTTTAATTTCTTTTTTTCCCCCATTATCTTTTTTTCTGAATAGTGTATTAAGTGTACCCTCTTGGTTTCCCTCCTTTTGCCTCTCCCTGATATTTCAACATTTCCTCAGCTTTGGAGGCTTACCGACCAGTTAAAGCAAAACTAGGTGGATCCTGGATATGTTTCACTCACCAGAAAAGAAATGTCTGGGGAGGAGGGCAGAAAATTTTTGAAGTGATTTAGGACAGCTCCCAAAATCAGATGAAAATAAAATCTAGTGAGACCTGAAAATTAAAAATAGCATTCAAAGTCCAGCTCACCCCTGAGACAGTACTTCTGTAATTTGGCCACCAAGAGCAGCAATGCTTAAGATGCTTTTCACCACCTTGCAAGCATGTAGTGAAAATTTATGGGAAGCTGCAGCATTTCCAGTCCAACATAATGGACATTAATGCTTTTTTTATAGACATCAGTAACAATGTGTTCAGATCCACCCAAAACCCTAAAGCCAAATCAGCTTCGAGATGGAAAAGAGGAATTTTATTTTTCCTCACTTTCACTGCTGGGACAGACAGCCTTCCTCCCTTATGAGGTAATTTAATTTTCACATTATGCTTTATGGGATATCCTTTATTTACCTAATGTTTTCCTGTCAAGTCTTTTCAGACTATGAATCTTGTATATTTTATATACACAAAGGTGACTTTTCCTTCCTTTAATGACCATGGCTTATCAGTGCAGGCAACCGATACTGGACTCATAAATATGTCACTCTTGGGTTTGCAGCAGCCCCTTCTCTGCCGTAGGACTGTCCCTTGCTGCTTGCTCCTCCCTTCAGCTTGCTGCATGTCCATGGTCTGCTCAGCCCCTCGGTGCTGTTGGACTCACCATTGGCTGGTATAAATAAATCACTGATTCAAGCTATAGGTGAAAATCATTGTGAAAGGAGCACCCAGAGGAATGCAATACAAGGTCAGCAGAGTCAGCGCCTTCCGACTCCAATTAAACATTTCCTGTAAGTCGGTGCCAATTGTGCACTGTAAGAACATTTGAAAGCGTGAGCTTGAACTCTCCGGGACCCTCTCGCCTCGAAACCTGTTTCCTGTTTAACAAGATTTAACAAGTACAACCAAACATGCGCCATCAGCAACAAAAGTCATTGTGAACGGCTCCAATGTGCAAAGGTGCTGGGTTTCCTCTCGGCCCCGAACGCCAACCAACCCCATCAGGCAGTCACAGGGCGGCTGCAGTGCCGTGGT
Source organism: Vidua macroura (assembly GCF_024509145.1). NCBI lineage: Eukaryota > Metazoa > Chordata > Aves > Passeriformes > Viduidae > Vidua > Vidua macroura. The sequence continues at coordinate 107,074,287 of NC_071571.1, forward strand.
GCTGTGCCCCAGTGCCACAGGACTGGTGTAGCCTCAGCCCTTTTGCTCAGAGAGGTGGAAGGAAAGAGGAAAAAGGCAGCCTTTTCAAAAGGGGTCAAAGCTTGTTGGGTGAAAGCTTCAAGAGTTGGTCTTGCTGTCCCAGGAGTTTTCTATAGTGCTGGAATAACATCTACTCTGTGCTGTCTGCCTGTTCAGCTTTAAACATAGCCTTGCTGTGATGCAAGCCTACTGCATGATGCCTTGAAGATACCACTGCAGTCAAAGACATCACTGTGGGGCCTGGAACAGGCTGTAGCGTGGGCTGAGCTCCTTGTCCAGGCAAAAGAGATGGCAAAAGCAGAGATCACCCAAAGCCAGCTTTTGACTGTGCAATCAAATAGGGGGAGAGTGGGCATGAGAGCCCCAAGATTGAGTCCTTCTGGTTGAAAATGCAAGGGAGAACTGAAAACCTGTTCACAGTGGCCAGGCACCAAGAGCACAGTACTGCTTCCCAGAGGGCTGTACAGTGGTAGGAGGCATCTACAGATGTGTGTGTACATATGTATATATATATAAATAAATATATATATACACCATTCTTATATGTAAGATACATATTAATGCAAAACATGTGTGCTTATTTGTCTACGTACATTCAAGTGTTCTACATTTCTGTGCACTATGCATATAACTCACACTAGAAACTGTTATAGCACACTCTCTGTATCTCTCTGTATCTTACCAGTTCGAAAAGCCTGGGACTTGGGATGAATCCTCTGGTGCTCCCGAGGTAACCACAGTAACAATCCCATCAGTAACGATAAAAACAATCCTATCAGTTTACTGAAAATCATAATGTCATTCTACACCAGAAAATACATGTCTGACTAAAGTTTCCAAGTTTACAGCCCATGTCTTGCCTCTCATCTGCAATCTGCTACTCTTTCCACCTGTGCCATCCCTAGAGTAGCCAACAACCAGAGCAAGGTCTGTGAGCAAAGGGAGGACATGAGTGGAAAAGATCCAAAGAAATGAAGTAAAGTGGAGCCTAATGTGATGCAGAGAGCTCTGTCCTCAATGTTGCTCACACACTGAAATTGGCATTTCAGCCATGGATGTTAAAATAATTTTCTTTAAGGAGGTCATGAGCTTGATATATAAGATTCATTTAAAACAATTTCCTCATTGTTAGTGAGGAGGGAAAGCTTGGGAATTTGATACAGGCTCCTTGGCTATGTGTTAAGTGGGCCATCCTTTATTTGAAATCCATCATTTTGGGATATAATTCAAGTTCAGGGAGGACAGCACTTTGCTGAGAGAAGCCTCCTAATCTCTTCCTAGACTCCCTAGGCCATGCTTAGCCAGGAGCCAAATCTGCCCTCTCTGTCTGCTGTCAAAATGAGTCCATTCTTCAAAGGAAGGTCTGCACAAGGTCCTCATCACCCAAAGCAGAGATGTGGTGGAGTCCCTCCCTTGTGGCTGAGGAGTGGACAACTCATCAGGTCCTCTGGGTTGGTCTTCTTTCCTCTGCAAACTGCCCATGACTCTTCACCACCCTGCTCGAGGCAGTTCCCACGCACATGTCCCAGGATCACCCTCTCTTGTGCCTGTGTCATGAGGCATCTTTCTTCATCGTCCTAAACTGACTCCAAAATAATTCTTGGTGTGAAAGCAAGACATTGTATGATGCTCTTCTGACTTCAGCAAGGCCATCCTTTCCCACTGTCTTATCACAGCGCAGGGGCAGAAGTGAAATATACTGGGATCTTGGGATCTGGCACAGCAAGTGAGAGTTTTGGGCACTTCTCCAGCAGGGGAGCATGCAGGACGAAGGCAAGACTCCTGCTTGTGAAATCTACAGTTTAGCCATGCAGCTTGGAGGAGACCTTACAAAGTGCCCATGGGCAAAGCAGCGGCACTGGGCAAGACTGCACTTCATCCTTAAAGGGGCTCTGATTCACAGTATAATAGACACGCGTTGGGCACCATTAAATCAGGACAGCTCCTGTAAGCTGAAGCTGAGGTGGCTCACTTGGTGTTTGATGAAGGAAGGAGCTCCTAGCCTGAGGAGCCTGGTGCCTCCCTAGGTAATGTACTGACAATGCAGAGGAAAGAAAGCTGCAATGTATTTCCCTCTTACAGGTGGGAAACTGAGGCAAGCTATGATCCTGTTCTCCAAGAGCATGACTTGGATTTATACGAGGTCTCTGGAACACAGCTGGGCATTAAAATCAGAAACTATGTCTTATGTCTGTGCTCAGGAGGAGGAGGAGGGGATGAGTTGACTGGCAAACATTTCCAGACAGACGGCGGAGCGGATTAGTACAAAAGAGGATGCAGATCCCGGCTGTTCAGCTGCCAGCAGAAATGAGGGGTAGTATGGTTAGGCAGCTGGTGGAGAAACAGGTGCAGAGAAGGTTTCCTGATAGCCATGCTGTCATTCTGCTTTGAACCCTCACTCCTCAGTAAATCTTCCCTCTTGGAACTCTCTCATCAAAGTTTCATTTCCTCACGTTCCCAAAATAGTTCTTGATAAGCAACTTGTCGTGCTGGTAAAGCTCTTTTGGTTACTTTTCTAGAAATCTATTTTCATGTTTTCTCACTGGGCTTCAGCTGTTTGCATTCCCATGCAGAAAAAAAAAAAAAAAATTGGTGAAAAAAAAGTCAAGGCTTAACACAACAAGAAGGTGAAGTGTTTATGTTTAGTAGCACAGCAGGACCTTGTCTGTCAACTGAATTTCCAAGCAGTGACATAAAATTATAGTGGTAGAATTCACATCTATCCAGAAGGACAGGGGGAGGAAAATATGAAAATGTATATTTTTTTTAGTATGTAAAATATCTACAGGAAGTACATACTTTGCACTTTCAGTGACTTTTTGTGGGCATTTTGTCTTCACACTCCAGTCGGAGATGGAATAAAGCAGAGGTGGTCAAGCTGCAGTTTTCAAGGCCCAAGAGGAGCCCCTGTGCAAGGCAAAGGCTCTTCCCATGTTCAGCTCAGAGATACACTGGGGCTGCACTGGCATGGGGCTCCTGGGCAATCCCAGGTGCTGGGGGAAGAAAACTGGCAGAGTGGATTTGGTCTAACATGGCTAAATGACACTTTAACCAGTCCACATTGAAATCATCCCCATCTCAAAGGAAAGTAGTGGGGAATGCCTGTTACCCCCAAACAATGAACTTTTGCCAGAACTCCTCCCTCAGCATTCTGATGCCCACGGCATTGTGTTGCCCCACGGCTCTCATCTGGAAAAGTTTTTGACATACATGAAATCTTGCCTGGGGGAAAGTTGGCCATCCTCTTTTGTAGGGCAGGAGTCTTCAGAGACTCATAACAATGTGGGAACCCAGGACGATTACAGGAATGGGGGAGCTGAAGGGAATAAAAAGATTCTGGGTGGGGAAGCACTTGGTTGTACATGGTCTTTTCAGGTCAACTAACTACCATTCCTTGGTGCAAGTGCAGACATCTCTGTATAAAAACTACAATAAGAGAAAGAGAGGTGATTTTATTGGCATGGCACCAAGAAAAAGGATGAAGAGTTTGATCTGGAATGACTGGGATGCATTATGGTAGAAGAGTCTGATGAGAGCATCCAGGGAAAGAGTCAGTTCCCTTCGTTCGAGCTCAGACAAAAGTTTTGCCACTTCCAAGGATTAGGAAAACATGTATCAAAACTCTTGGTTTTTCTTTGGGTGATTCTTAGCTGATTTTGCATGTCTAACAACAAATGAAACATCTAGTGCCAAATCTGTGTCTCTCATTAGAGAATTTATTTCCACTTGATGTGCCAGGACTATTTTATAGGATGAGAAAGGCAGAATGAAAATTGTGCTTGAAGTGACCTGCTCACAACAACCCTGCTTTTACATCCTCAGCAATGTGGAAAAAAACCCTGGACACTAGATGCAGGTAAGTCTGGAGCCCTCAGAACAATTTATCCAGCCTGTCTACTGGTCCTGGTAGCTTTTTTTTTCCCCCCTGGGAAGTTATTGGCATCCCAGATGAGCTATTCTGGTGTTGCAACTTGCCCACGTTCGCCATTTTTTTTTCAGGACTCCTTTTTCTTGGACACAGAGTTGCTAGGAAGAAGTTGCCACTTCCCCAAAGGATCAACATTTCTACTGCTGATTCCCTAACCCTTCCAGAGGCCTGCACCTTTTCTCGCAGGTGACAGGCAAGGGACATGTGTGTGCACACATGCAGCAGGTCTGCAGCAACTCCGTGTCTCCAGGAAGCATAGGAGGGACTGTGCCTGGCTCTGTGGGTCTTACTGAGGGGAGGCAGTGCCCAGACCTCTGCTCCTACTGCAGGACAATTCAGGACTTTTCTGAATGGAGATGTGGAAAGAAGTTCACAAGTTTTAACAATATTCCTAAATAGATAGGTCATCACAGTGTATCTACCCCACTAGCAAACAGCATATTTCTGTTTGATTTTCATGTATTTCTTCCCACTCAAGTCTGACACAAACAGAAAACACTGCCCCAGCTTTGCCCAGAGGTGACCTCTGGGCAATATAGCCTCAGAAGTACCCAAACTGCACACACCCTAAACACAGACACACATTTTTCTAGAGTCAAGAAGTCTTTTGTGTGGGTTTGCAGCAACTTACAGGCATTTGGGAGGGAATCAACCAGGAACCAACAGAGTAATTCCTCTCCTGTACATCAGATGTTAACAAAATAGGCCAGTACCCTGCTTTACCCTCTGTACTCAGACAATTGCCCTGTAAGCAAAAGCCTTGCTTCCCTGGGATCCAAGAGATCCACCATCCTACAGATTGTACTAGAAAATCACATTCATTTGGCCTGACTACAAACTCTGGATCAAATCATAGTCTTATGTGGGTTAATGGTAGCTTCTTATTGTTACTCCGAATGTCTCTTTGAGTCTCAAAGCAGCACAAGAAGGCTGCATCCCAAAATGCACATAGGAGTGATATTTATGTTATCGTAGAATTTAAACATTTCAATATGGACTATTTTAGCATCAATCCTGTATAATTTTCCAATTTACTGAAGATGGGTTCCCTAGTGATGCGAGGGGCTCCTCTCTGGTGCCTGAATACCATTAAGAATGTTTGTTCCCACTAGTCTTAACCGTAATAATTGCAGCAAATTGATTTTAAGTAGTGGACCAGGAAGGCCTGGAGAAAAGAATTACTTTCTTGTGTATATTCCACATATTAAACATGCAGAATGAAGAAAATTGAGAGTCATCAAAGCACAATTTCCAAACAGACTTGCATCATTAAAAAGACATTTGGCTTCGTAGTTCAAGGTTAAGTTTGTTCCCAGAAGATGAGGTAATTTAGTAAAATAATAAAGCTCCCATTAAACAAACCCTGTAATAGAACTGAGCCTTAGCGGCTGCAAAGGAAGGAAACTGTAACTTCTGTCAAAGCACAGAGATGAGATTAGCACTAATAAAGCATTCCTCACAAAGCAGGGTGATAGTAGATGGGGGAAGGCACATCCAAATAGCTCTCATTTCCACAGCATTTCCCTTCAGATATGGCCTTTTTAATTAGCCATCGGAAAGAAAACTGAAAGTGTACTTTCTCCTCCTTGGTTTCTCCCCAGCTATTAATCTCCGTGCTGAAAACAGTGCCACCAGTCCATCTTATTGTTATTAGCTAGTGGAGACGTAAAAGAGCCACGATCATAGTCCTTATCGCAGCCCAGAGGTATTTCCTTTGTGTTATGAGGAGTATTTTGATTAGCTTTGGCTGTGTCTGCCGGGAAGACACAGTTTATATTTTCCACAGCTAAAATAATTTCTAGAAATATAAAGTTTTGTTCCAACACTTGCCAGTATTTATTGGTAGGGTTTAATGATTGATAGAGTTTCATTGTTGTGCCACAATCTTTCCTTTTTTAACTCCTCTTGGCTTCATGAGTAAGTTCGAGGCAAAACATTGATAGTGGATTGTTCCTGGAGTAGATTGCTGAATTTTAATGATTCATTTGTTTGAGGAATGCAACATATCTCCCCTGTGACTGCCCTATCCACTGGCAGATGCGGATAATCACACATTTGAAGAGCCACAGAGGCTCTCTTGGGCAGGACCTAAGAGGGACACCAAATCCTTTTTAACTATGCCTTGACTTCTCTTAAAGTGTTTAACCTCCTTTTAAGAGCACAGGTGATGGCAATTCTCCAGTTTTCTCTGGTGGATCCTGTACCTTCCATCTTTCAATGGAGACAAAATATTCCTTTTCTCTTTGCAGCATCCTAGTTTGTGTATTTGAAGTCCGTTACCTGAAGACTCGCTTACTTTTCCCTTCATTTCATTAAATACTCAATTTCATTCCAGACAATGCAGCAGGTGGGACCTGGGGCCAGGCAGCAGTTTGAGGTGGTTGCCACTGGCAGATACTCTCAGTCCTTCCTGCTTGTGCTCCGTGCTCCCCCAGAGCCAAGTCTGTTTGGAAATTGTGCTTTGATGACTCTCAATTTTCTTCATTCTGCATGTTTAATATGTGGACTATACACAAAAATGTAATTCTCTTCTACAGGGGGAACCATGCACCGCGCTGTGCTGGGCAGGAGCTGTTCTGCCCACCCCATTTCCCACACACAGCCCGAGGTACGTGCACAGACAGACGAGCAGTCACAGCACTTTTGCTTTCCAGGAAGAAAATCTCCCTGATAAATCTGGCCATAGCAATCCAGGATGACACAGCTTGGTGGTTCCCTGTGGCTTCTTACCACATGGAGGAGAAAGGGAAGAGTAATGTTCTCCTTCCCCTCCGCAGAAAGATGAGGTGGCTGTGCTGACAGCCCCCAGGTAAGAGCCATGACAGCATTCAAAAGAAAATTTGCAGCAAACATGGCTGTTCACCCATTTCTGATGTCTCATCAAAAGAAGACAAAAATTACAGTGTTTCCCAAGTGTGCAGGTTTTGCTTGAGGGAACTGATGGGAAATGTAACCCACTTTTGGGTATAACAGGAGTAACACACACTTACACTTTCCTTCTTGAGGTTGCTAATTTTGCATGACTACTTCAGCTGAGGAAACCATATTTTAAAAAATCAAGTGCTGGCAAAGTTCCTGTTGACTCAAGGACACTGAGAACTGTATTCTTCTTTGGTTTATCTTTTGTTTCACTCACAAACCTGAAGCAAGCAGAAGGTTTAGGAGTGCTAATTTGGGATCATTAGGAGTCCCTAAATAATTTAATGATGACCTCTATTGTTTTGTATGTGGAAAAAAAACCCAACCAACCAACCAACAAAAAAAAAAAAAAAACAAAAAAAACAAACCAAAAACAACAACAACAACAAAAAATACCCCCCCAAAAAAAAAAAAAAAAACCCAAAACAAAACAAACCCCCAACAACTAAACAAAACCCAAGAAAAGCCAAACCAAAAAGCCACACCAAGGTAACAGTGGAAAATGGCCCCCTGATTCATGGATTCCCATAACTTCAGACATTTCCTACTCTGACAGACTAGGAATATAGCTCCAGAGGAAGGATCAGGGTACACTTCACTGTGAGTTTGTTTTCTGTCACTGTTGTTAAGCTGTCCAAGTGCTTTTACTCTCCACAGTTGCTATTACCCCAAACCAGGCAGGTCAGAATTTTGCCTACTTTGGCTAATGCATAGCAGACCCAGCTTTACTCTCTTAGGTGAGCCATTGCAACATCTCACAAGTGGTAATAGCTACACAGGAGCATCAGAGAGGAAACATTCTGCACCTCAGGGCTGTGCAGGCAAATGTCAACACCCAGGCCTGACACTGGCACCCAGGAACTCAGACACTGGGTGCCTGAAGCACCCTGCTTCTCTTTACCTCCCTTTATCTCCAGTCTCAATAGGGCAAGAGCAATGTTCCTCACGTTGGGGCACTTAGATACAGTGAGCTAACTCTGTATTTATGGAAGGTCTGGAGCAGATTCTTTCCACTGTTATAGCATGTGCCTCAGAAGAGTCTTTGTCTACTGCAGAAATCTCCCTGCACCCTACAATCAAGGGAACAATAAAAAAGGTATCTCAAAAATGTGGCAACATTGCATAGTGTCGGCAGCGCTTGAAATCAAAACAAGGTCTTCAGGGAGCAAAACAAGCTTCCCACTCTGGAAAAATTCCTGATCCCCAGTTTCCCAAAATGCCATGGCAAAACATAATTGTCATGGCTCTTCCTATCTCTAGCATCTGTCATTGAAATGGCCTGAATGAAGCTGTTATTTGTAGCGTGTAGCTCATCCAAAGCCTCTATCAATGAATCCACTTAATTGCTTTCTTTGGGATATTTTGGGATATTATGCAGTTGGCTTTTCTGTTGTAGTTTTCCTTGTCAAGGCGATAATCTTGTGACTCACTGTCATGAGGGAGGCTTCTCTTTCCTGCCAGCCATAATCGTAATCCACTCTCTCCTGGGTCTGTACTTGCTCCTGCAGATGGGAAGACACCTCCTGACTTTGTTGGTACCTTCAGGAACACATCAGAAATTATTGGATTCAAATGATGGTAGTGAGGTAAGGCCCCTAAGAGAAGCTGCGGGATGGAGGTAACAGTAGATAACATTTCTTATGCAGTTCACTAATATTGAATAATTTATTGGATAACGATTTGGGAAGTATTGCTACTGGTTGATTTCAAGCAGAGTACCCTGTGCAGGACAGCTTAATGGGGAAGTCCCAAGCCTGTGGAATCATTCATAAATTCAAGCCTTCCCTGAGGCTACCCCAGACCTGAGTCATTCTGCCACAAAATCTGAGTAGCCCTCCTCACAAGGGTGGGGTTCCACCCATCCCTCTCATTTAGTGTAAAGCAGGTGCTTTAAGCTCTGTGAACATAAAAAGTATGTTCCTGAACAAGGGCTGGCATGAACAAACTCCCTTAAAATCCCAAAATTAGTTGTTAAGCTGATTCTATTATTTAGATTCTCTGTCCAACAAAGCACTGCAAAAATTCAGGAGCTCCCTCAATTAATGCTGGAGGCATTTAGATTCCAAGGTTTTTAACATGCTAGGGATAATCAGCCTTTTTGGAGGAGGTTTCTGTAAGTGCCTGCTGCTGACAGCTCTCAGGGATGGGATGTGAGGTGAGGTGAGGTGGGGGAGGACTTTGAGGATGCAGTGCAGTATTTCTCTTCCTACTGCAAAATTTTCAGGTCTCCCTTTCTCCATGCTCTACTCTCTTTCTCTTTTTACCTTCTTTCCTTCTGGCTCCTCTCCTCCTCACCAGGCACTGAGGCTGTGTAGCACCTCCCACACTCCATAAGAAGCACAGAATATCAGGTTATAAGTATCTAGCAAAGGGTGGGCAGTCAAGCTGAAACACAGCTTTTGGAGGAAATGTGCTGCTTTGGTTTATACTGAATTTTATGACAGATCATGAAGTCTCCTCCATCATGGCTGCTTCCCCGTGGCCAGGCAGCTCCAGCAAGCCAAAGGGAGTGGTAGTCTTACTTGTGAAGCCACAAAAGCAGCCTTCATCTCTTGCTCTGTCAAAGTTTGCTGCCTTTGCCAGCTACCAGAGCTTATTCTTCTGCATACCTATTAAAAAGAAGTCCAGGATTTATTTTTTTAATGGGGTTGACCCAAGCTGTCAGTCCAAGAACCAACTTTACAAGAGGTGTGTGATGCACGCCCACCTCAGTGGTGATGGAACAGAGCCCAGCAAAGCTCTGCAGGGTGCAGATGAAACATTCCCTGGCTCAGGGTGAGACAAAAAGGTGATAAACAGCAGCACCTGGGGAATATTCCCCTTCCCACCTACCGCCACCACCTTCTCTCTTTCTCAAAAACACAAATAAGCCAACTCAATTTGCATTTTCATAGCTGGGAGTGATTGCTAAATTAATGAGCACTGCTATTTATATCTAAATAATCACAGACCTAAACAGCTGCTTGGAGGCATCAGTATGGAAGGTAAGATCCTGGGCTATGATTTGATGGGTTTCAGGCAGCACTTGTCGTCTGAAGAAGGAAAATCCATCCCAACTACAAAAAAAACCAAAACAGCTTTATGATATTTCAGACAATCTGAAGGAAACTGGAATAAGAAAGTTATGTGAGCAGTGTATACAGACTTGGCTTGCTTACCAGACTATGCTGGCCTTAACATTATTCAGAGGAAATACTTTTGCTAAGCAGTTTCCTTTAACCATCTTAGTTGCCACAGCCCTGCTAGGGACTTCCCCATTAAGCTGTCCTGCACAGGGTACTCAGCATTGTTTCCAGAGTGTGTGAAGAGCCCTTGCAAGCCAGCTCTGTCCTCGCTGCCTTTGGCTGAGTTTCTGCAAAGTGAATATCTTGGCTTAGTGCAGAGCTTGTGAGGCCACTTAAATCTCTCTGACCCCTTAATGAAGTTTTTAAAAGGGCTTCATAAATCTTCATCACTAAGAATTGCTTAAAGCCCTGCAGGGTTTCTCTAGTGGCATTAACCACTAAAACAGCTAGACAGGCTCAGGTCTCTTTATTGCATTCATCTTCATTATTTCATGGGTTTTCCTCCTTTATAGACTTTTACATAAGCTGCAATAGAGAAAGGGTACTCAGGAGCAGGAGTTCTAAGTCAATACTGCCTGCCTGCTAGTTTGTAGCCATCCACTGTGACTCCATCTGATCAGTCCTCTTCTTGGGAATGTTTTTTGTGCAGGCAGCAACTGTGTGTTGGTCATTTGTCCTTCCTTATTTAAATAATTGTTTTGTTCTTCATTAGGGAAATAACCTAATTTTTGCCTTTCCTGTGAAAACATACCTCAGGTCACAACCTGACAGCTTCAAAATTGATTAGTTACCTGCCTGCCCTTCCATTTTCTACTTTTTTCCTTGGAATTTTGGCTGACTTTGAAAATGGCTTTTCATGAGTAGCATGAGTATTCTCTGAAATAACTTCCACCTAGATGGATATGTAAAGACTGCTAAGAAAGCACTATGTGTTTTTTAAACCCTTCACATACCATGTATTGTGCTCTCCACAGTGAGTGTGTGGATTCTATACACTCTGTACAGGTTGTTTGATTCTTCACTTCTGCAAAGTGAGGAGAGAAGAGTCATGGCTGAGGTTCACAGACAAACAGAAAAATACTCCAGTGCAGGTAAAGTCATTGAAACCAATGAGAGACTTTGAAGAAATGGTTTCAAGGCTAATTCTGCAGACAACGAAGGACTAAGGCTCTATCGAGCTTTTGAAGGATTGGAGATCCTTGAGGTCCAACATGGTCCAGCAAAGCTTGGGCTGCCCCATTCCATCACAAAATCATACTTTTGTGAGCTAGATGATTTTCAAGGTTGCCTTTTCAGCTGGCATTTTGTTTATGCCATCAAGATATGGTAGAGTGCCATGGAAGTGCTACTTTAGAGCCATTGTGATGTTATTTTATTTTGTTTTAAATTTATTTGCATTATAAGAAAGTCTTAGGGACTCTGCCTCAGGGAGGACTGAAACAGTGTGCATGGAGCAGAAGAAAAGCATTATGCTTGTGAAGGCCAACAAGATCTTTTTATTGAAGGGCTTGACACTGAAATATTAAGTCTGCCAGAAGCGCCACTTATGATTTAGAAAATAGTCTAGGTTCCTAGTCTGGTTCAAGACTGGAAGAAAAAATAATGTCTGATGAACATGGGGGAGGCTCAAAACTCAGACTGTGATGTGTGAAGTGAGTTACTTGAGGCATTGAAGGAGAGCTCCAGACTCAGTTGAATTGGTATTTCTTTCGCTGAGATTAGTGTGTTCTAGATGATGTCATGCTGTGATGCTCTCACACACGAGCCAGTCAGATAATTGTTTTTAGTATAGGGAATTGTAGGATGGGTTATATGATGCACTGATGTCTGCTCTAGAAAGCATTGGTCAATAGTGTGCTAGGGACACTCTTTTACCCTAACAAGGATAAGATTAGATATTATCTGACTTCCTGGCTGCTTAAAGGCTATGCAAGTTCACCCAAGTGCTCACTTATACAGTTGTTAACAAAAATTCAAATTAGGTCATGGCTTTCAAGTCTTCAAAAGACCAAAACTGAAAGCAAGGGACAGAAGAAGTCAAACGGCCACCACAGCCTGAGGTCTGTAAAATGCCAGGAAGTTGGAGAGATAAGAAAGAAGGTTTCATCAAGTGGCTCACGCCCTGTGCTGTAAGAAAACATGGAAAATCCTAAAGTGTGGCCCAAATGACCTGCCAGAAGTTCTCACTCAGTCCTGAGTCCCACACACAGCTTGATCCTCTGCATGAAAGCCAAACATAAAAGGTGTCTGCTGTGAGCAGAGACCTGGGAGGGTGGGTAGGTAGGTGGCCGCTGTCCAATGGCCAAGGCATTGTCACTGACCCTATGCCTGCTCCTAGCCCTGCCCATTTAGACCTTCCACTGCCTGAAAGTTAGCTGTCTAAATGTCTTTAAGGGTATCAGCCTCAGGATTCAGCTGAGGCTTCACATACACTCTGTTTCTGGGTGATATGTCTCACATGGCTGTAAATCTCTGATGCAAATGAGCCAGGCTAGGGTAGGAAAGCTGGGGTAGGACCAGCTCTCCTGTACTGGGAACTTGGAGCGGAGATGCTTCATGGCTATGAAAACAGTCAGGAAAGGCAAAGTTTAAGTTCATACAGTGAACTATCACACCATAGTCCCATGATACACTGCCTTTGCCAGCTAAGCTGCTACAGCCAGCTCCTGCCCCAGATGCTTGTTCCCACCTCTGGCCTGCAGTTTGTCACCTCCTCAGCTGTGCCAAAACAACTGCGTGTAGAGCAGTGCTTAAATCAGCACACTGAACTGGTGGAAGTTAAAAATAAACTCTTTGTGGGAGGAGCGGAGGAAGAGCTATTTTTAATTGTAATCACTTCAATGGTCTTTCTTCCAGTGTGGTCCCACAAGGAATTCCATTAATACAACTGGGAGAAGACAGTGGATTGCTGTGCTGGCAGTGGAGTGACTCCTCCAGACAGAAGAGTCCCTCCTGGCAGGGGGAAAGGATTTCTGAAGCCAGGATTGCACCAGGGCCAATGTGTTGCAGAATTGTACCTTCCAATATGCAGAATTATGACTTCCCTACCTGAGTCAAAACTACACTCAGGTGTCCCAGGCTCTCCTTTAGCTATTCTGTCTCCTAGATTCTCATAGCATTCATTAAAAAATTATTGCATGCAAGCCAGCATTATCATTAATGAAAACAAATAGACACTGAGTTTTTTTCCTGTTTTATAAACAAATACTCCTTGCAATCATTCTGAATACTAGCCTCCGCCACAAATTTACTATGGTATGGTTAGATGTCACCCATTAAAATCTATTCAAATACAAAATGCACAGTAAGTTGAGAATAAAAAAGCATCAGAAGAGATGCAAAACCAGGTTTTATTTAATAAAGTTTCTTACATGATGAATAAAGGAAATATTTATGTGTTCCTTAAAAAGCATTAAAAGTTTAAGAAAAAACATCTGAAAAGAGTTCAAACAGTTGCAGTGCAGCTACAAAAAGAAAATTCACAGAATAATTCAGCAACTTACTTTTGTTTTGGCTTTGGTCATTCCCATGCTTAGATGAGCTTCTCTGTGAGTGAGTGACATGTGCAAAGCCTTGGTGATGTCTTGTGTTAAGGCACCTCAGTGATTTGTTTCTGTTTGAACATGAAACACCTTCACTTGCATTCAAATGTTCCTGATGCATTTCTCCAGAAGCTTTATACCAGTGGAACACGTGAAACACGAGCAGATTTCAAACTGCTGTCGCCTTTTGAAATAAATAATTAATTGCACTTCTTTTTGTGTGCCATTAACGTTATTAAAAGTCTTTCTGTGATATTGACTGAGTTTCAAAGCACTCCTCAAGAGAAAAACCAAGAATAAAAAGAAAATGGGGCAGTAGTTTAACTTCCATCACAAGGAAAATGAAGTCGTATCCTGAGTCCTACATCAAGGCATCCTTCTTTTGAGACTCATGATCTATGCTCTGGATCACACAAGTTCCTGGATGCTTGGGTGTGCAGGCAGGATTTAAATCTAAATTCCTAGACTCTGAGTATGTTTAGTATGTCCTTCAATTCTCTTCTAATAAATAGAACCAGGGACATAATGAGTCAGTCTTGTAATTAGATTATATAATTGTTTCATGAACTCTGTACAAATTACCTCTTCTCTGTATTGTTTTTGCAGTGTATTGTTTTTCTTGAATAATATGGCACATATCCAGTATATATTGCAGTCAATAAAGTACCCCAATTTATAGTTTGATGGCTCACAAATGAATGACTGACATCAACAAAAATAAATAAGTCATTGCCCTTTTTAGTACCATCAGTATTCTTCATTTAGAACACCAAATTTATTTTTAAATATTAGCATGTTTCCTTAAAAGCATCTGTTTACATTTTTTTATTACTACAGATGAACCATATTGCTCAGGTTTCAACAAATTTGTTATTCTAAGGTAGACATTAGCATGTAATGATGTAAAGGAAATTGTATTTTACTGTATTTTAATTAAACAGGTCAACTTGAGCAGGCCTTTCTCCAGGAAAATTCCCATCAGAGTTTAGTTTTTCATCGCTAGGTTTTATTTACTTCTTGAGCTTCACACAGTGGGTTTTTCCTTCCAAATGGAGGATGATAAAATAATTTAGTCTATTAAACAGTGTATTTTTGACACATGGAAGAAGTGCTGTTTTGGGTCCATACTCATACTTTAGCATTCAGCCAAGGTCTTTCAGGTTTGTTGCTGTTCATTTGGTCCAACACCATTAAATTCAGGAGGTCTCCTTTTCCAGCTGAGAAATTTGCTTTCCAATTCTCTCCCTAGGCTCAACCTAGTTAGCTCTGTGCTCCACAAGTCCAAATGCTGAGCAATGGTTAACTTATTTCAGTACCGAATATTTTTAATCTTCTGCTAGCTACAGGTCACAACAATTAGTTTCTCCTCTCTACACTTATTAGAGGAATCACTTGTGAAAGACATGTCACCTTCTGGACCGCAGAGGTATGTGTAGTTCCAAGCAGGCACAAGGAAAATACATTCTTTCCACTTCTTGCAAGCAGAAATGAAGTAAATTTGTTTGGACAACCTCTGCTAAAGGAAATGTTATTCAACAATTCTGTTGAAGCTATCAAAACCAAAACCAATTTAATTTGAAAACTTAGCACAGGCCACAGACACAGTTTGTGATTTGAGTAGTAACTATTCTCCTAGGCAGTAGGAACTAAAATAAGAGTGCAGCATAAATCCTGGTTTCAGGCTGAATTACACCCCTCTCCAATTCCATGAGAGAAATATCTTGGAGCATATTCATGCGAGCCCCTACCTTTAAAGTGAAAAAGTTTAAAACCTTCAACGAGAGCACAGGCAGCAGTTTCAACCAGTTCAGGGGTTGTTGCTTTCTCTGTTCTCTGTTTCTCTGTTGACCAAGGAGAAAACTGGAGGTTTTGTTGTTTCTGGTGTCTGAGAAAGGAAGAGGTGCTGAGATTTTAGCTTCTCATCCAGACATGACAGACCTTTCCTACCACTCCAGATGTGAGCCTGTTACTAAACTGAAAGAGAAAAAAAAAAAAATACAAAGCACTTTTTCTGCCCTCTCGAGATGACCTTGTTGCATATTTAATTTTAAATTGATTTTCTTTAAAGGGCTGAATACTTCAAAAAACAGCACAAAAATCTTCATTTTGAATAATATTAAATGATTTGATTGATACAAAATTTTCTGGAGGGGAAGAATTTGGCTTAGTGTAGAAGCTGAAACCCTTTGATTTGTGGTAGGTAAAGGTGCGTCCCTACTGCCCAGATGGTGGTCTGTGGGGAGTGGCACTGCATAGGGTGTCACCTATGGGGCATTTGGGGGAAAGCGGAAAATAGCCAGGGAAAAGCCCTCCAGCCAGCTAAGCACTGCTGAGTTTTCATCTCCCAACACTCCTAGGCTCTGACAGCCCTACCTCTGTTGGATTTATCTGTGACGCCATGAGATGCCACTGATGTCAGTGCTCATGGTTGTCCTTTCTGCTGGGGTCACTGGCCCCCAGAATTAAGGGCAATGGAAGTTTATAAGGGTGTGCTGGCCATGGAGCTGGATGTGCCATCTTTAGTGTCTGATGGCATGGCATCTGTTGCAGAAAGAAGTGCTGTTAAACCTGACAGAGCCTGACATAACAGAGAGCACCTACATTACCTTTACTGTTAAGTTCATTACAGGAGCTA
This sequence comes from Vidua macroura, assembly GCF_024509145.1. Classification (NCBI taxonomy): domain Eukaryota; kingdom Metazoa; phylum Chordata; class Aves; order Passeriformes; family Viduidae; genus Vidua; species Vidua macroura. Next base: position 107,090,415 of record NC_071571.1, read on the forward strand.
TGGTAGTTGCTGAGCTAGTGCTGATTAGGTTTGTTTGGGACCAACAGCTTCCAAGCTGTGATAGCAGAAACTCTGCATTAGCTGACCAAATATTCATCTGAAGTTTGTATAAGAATCTGCTTAAAGCCAGTTTAGTGAAGTTGAAACCATGACTTGAAGGGCTGAGCAGCAATTCTTGCTGGTAACCTCAGAAGTGATCCACTGGCAAGGTTTATTTCTGCAAGAGGTATTTCCATGGAGGTGTGTGGCACTGGCTCTTCGTGTTTAAGTCATCGTGAACAAGGACAACTTTCAGCGAGTAGCCTTAGACGGTTTTAGGATCTGGATAAATGAGCAGGGACACAGAAGCAGGGCTTCTTTGTAAGCCCCCTTTCACACACCCTATCAGAAAAAACAACCTACAGTAATGTTACAATAAAAATATGCTGCTGCAAAGCAAATAACCTATGTAAATTTATACTAAAACTGTGTCGTTGGGGGGTTTTAGATTATTATTTCAGAGGTGAATATTAAAGTTGTGTGCTGCTAAGCTTATGTTTGATTGTCATTGGCAAGTGCTAAATGCATCATCCAGGTATCATCCTGGTTGCTGATGAATGCTAGCAACTCTCTGAAGTTATCCTGTAACACTGGGGCATGGAATTTTCTTCAGAGTTTATTGAAAGTGCATGGGTCCATTTTTATGTTACCCTTGGAAATAGTAGTCACTCTATACATCACATTGATTTACTCTGAGAATTACTTACTCAGAAAAAGGCTGCTAACTCTATCCATATTAAGAATACAAAAAATTATTAAAATCTCAGTAACATTAGGATTACTCCTATCTCCTTTGTTACTGTATTCCATATTTAATACTAAAACTATTTTGTCCATCAAGAAAGACAAAACAAGAAATTATTACTATGTGTGTATGTAAAACCTGTAAGAAATTACAGCAAGAAAAAAACTTTACTGGACTATGCTGCTTCTTGCTCATCTAATTGGAATTAAAAGAAAGTCGTTTGACTCTTTAAAGTTCAGACATCTGTGACCTCTTAAAATCAATCAATACCATCAGGGGAACGATGTATTACAGCCACCTAGTTTTGGGACGATCGGCTTTTTAATTGTTCTTTTGCCTGTTTGCAGATACTGGCGTCCTTTACTATTGAATTGTAAATTCAACATGAACAGCAATAACGGATGCATAAACCCAACCTTTTCCTAAAGTAATGGAAAAGTGCGGATTATTTGCACGCCCTTTTTGGTCGTAGAGGCTTAGGCGAAATGGATAAACACTGGCAGTGATTACATGAACGAAATGGAAATTGCGGTATTCCCACGTCGAACGTATATATTTATACTTCTAACTGCAAATAGAGGGCTGTGTCCGCTAAGCCATTAACACCGAGGGTAAGAAAAGCAAAAGGGAATGAAGGCGTCGCCTCCCCGGAGGTGAATTAGCAGCATCGCTTATCTTCGGGCCGATGCGGACGGGACCCGCCCGGCCGGGACCTGCCTCCGCGACTCCCTCCGACACCTCCATCTATCAAAAGGAGGGAGAAGCCTGCGTCTGTGGGGATGACAGGCAACGCCAAGGGGGGTACACGCATTTTGCCTGTCCATGGGACCCCCACAAGTCTCGTTGAAAACCTCTCCCGATCTCCTCGGTCTCCACACCTCCCGTGGCACGCTTGCTCATACCTTCCCGAGGCAGGAGCCATCCATTTACTTTTGATAGCAGCGAGGAGCAAGGCTATTAATAGGCTATCTAATTACCCCGAACTGCTAACTCTGAAATCTCTCATTCTGTGATGTGGTTGTTTTGATTTGATTTTTCAAGTTAGTGGCGCTTGCACGTACAGAACTGGTCAGACTCGCTCTGGAAGATATTATTTTAACGTTTAAAAATCTACTTTCATTCCAAGCAGGAACAAAGTCCCCAAACTTTGACATTTCACACGAAAGCAGCAAGTTAAAACATTATTAGTTGTGATGGAGGGAAGCGGTTTGCTTAGCTAAGATTACGAATGCCGTTGTTTGGGGGTTTAATATGATTATTATTCGCACGTGTTCTCAGACGCTTCGGTCAGGCAGGTAAATGGGGAGGAAAGCGGTTTCAAAAGGGAAGGCGAGAGGTTGCCACGATGCCAAGAGAAACGGAGCGGCCCCACCGGAGCTCAGCGTGGACATGCATGAAACGGATCTACTCCCGAAAAATGCTTCCAAGAGAACATATTCATTTTGATCTGTGGAAAGCATTTCACTGGAAGATTGTGACCTGTTCTGATGGTTTATTTTATTTCCTGGACAGAGAAGTAAGAAGACAGCTATGTGGGGGGTTTCCCGGCAGGTTTCGATGTATGCATAAACCGATATTTCCTTCATGGTGTGCGGCAGTGGCGACAGCCACCCCAGGGAACAGTCGGTGATGTTTTTTGTTTGGGTGATTTTTGTTGGTGTTTTGTTTAGTTTAGTTTTTGTTGGAGTTCTTTTGGGAGGGATGGGTTTAAGTGAGAAAGAATTAACTGTCTGTGCTGCGGGCATGGGGGCGGAGGCAGGATAGCTAATTGCAGATCGGATTTGATATTGCCTAACATCCGTGATAGGGAACAGGGGGAGGATGAGGAGAAGCTCGGCTCTAAAGCGCTGGGGAGGAGAAGTGTGGCTCCGCCGTGCCTCGCGTCCCGCCGCTCCCGTCTCTCTCCCACAACGACCTCTCGCAACAAGAAACTTTTCCCCGGGTTTTCCTTTCAGATCCAGCAGAAGGGAGCCCTGAAAGCCTTCCCCAGCGCCCAGACAGGAACAGAGATCCCCACGGCTCCGGCCCGGGAGACGCGGCGGCGGGAAGGGCTCTGGGCTTCCACGGCGGCCGCGGGCGGAGGCGGCTCCCACCCCCACGCCTCCCTGTTCCCCTCGACGGGGCGGCGGGAACCAGGGTGGGGGCTTTTCCTTCTGGCCTTGTCTCGAAACGGGTTCTTTCACTAGGTGTGAAAGCCGATTCGCACACAGAGTCGAGGTACTTGATTTATCTACAGTTGTGCGCAGAAAGGGGTACTGCATTTAAAAATCATACATAATATTCGTCACTGCAAGCAGTGAGTGGAACACAGCCCCAATGCTTTGTAGCAAAGGCATTGAGCTGCCCGTTGATAAAACGGTCAGAATTAGGCCATTTTAGCCACCTATTCTCAACACCTTTAAAAACGGCAGAGGAGAAATAAAAGTAATCCTTAACTCATTTTCAAAGTCCCTGTGTATGTGCTGGAAAGAGACAAATCGTGTGTACGCCTGTTGGACAGAAGCAGCTAAATCGTGTTCTTTAGGGTATTGCGTGTGTCTCGGCTGCCTCCCGGTCACCCCGAGAACTGGAGGGCATCGCCTTCGTTCTGCGCGCCCCGCCGAGGCTCGGCGTGCGGGTACCGCGGAGCGCCGGCTCCGGGAGTCAGGTTACGCGGCAACAGGAGCCTCCTCCGCGCGTTTTGTTGATTTTTTTTTTTTTTTTTTTTTTTTTTTTTTTAGGCTGAAATCATTAACCAGCCGGACCTCAGAGACTGGAAGGAGGGCAAATAAAAAGAAGCTGCAGATCATTATTAAAAAAAACAACAAAACCCACACCTAAAAAAAACCAACACAACAAAAAAAACCCCAACCACACAGAAACCACACACTTGGGCACATATTGCATAAATGTCCGTGCGGGCTCTCTGATGCCTGATGCTTATTTGAGAGTCAAGTGTTTAAAGACACGGTGGAAACTACCCAAAAGCACGCAGTAGAAGGTCACCAGTGACCGGGAGGCCGCTGACTGCGGTGGGGAATATCCTTTTGCCCCAGTCCCCGCCGCCGGGCACGGCCTCAGCCTGGGGGGGAGCCGAGCGGCCGGCAGGGAGCGGGCAAGGTTCCGCGAGCCGGGTCAGGGTGTCCTGCTCCACGGGGCCCGGAGCCTGCTGTCTGCGACCAGCGAAGACGGCTAGAGCTAAAGCTCGGCCTCTGAGCACCCGGCAGCCCTTCGTTAGGAATTTCGAGGGAAGAAAAAATAATCCCTCCTCATCCTTGGTAGTCTGGGGGTCCGTCCTCACCGTGGGACACATCTCATCTATCACAAAGGGCACGTTCACCGTGCTCACCCCTGCCCGTGCTGTGGTGTGTAGAAGATCTTGCTGCTTTGGGGGTCAGTTTTGGCTGACCACTACCCTCACCTCCCTGGGCTGTCCCATCCAGCCCAAGACGGAGGTGATGGGTGATGTGAAAGGCCCCTATCCCTCTGAAATACATCTATTCCCGGGCGAATAAGGATTGATCCGCCGGCTTCGGCCGCCTTTCCTGCCGCGGGGGCTTGAGTTCTCCACGGCCGGCAGCCGGGAAGCTCAGAGCCAGCCGGCAGCTCCCCGCTGGCTGAGCGCTCCCGAGAGCCGCCGGTGTCCCGATCGATATGTCCGCTTCAATGTCACAGCCGCTGGGCAATGGAAACAGTCCGTATCGTGGGGTGGCCTTGATAAAAGTATATTTTAAGTAGCGCGGATAAGCGAAGGGGAGAAGAGAGGAGGAGAGGTGCCAGCACGTCGCCCGTAATAACCGCGGCGCTTATCAGCCCGGCCTAAACTCCCCAGCAGTTTCTAAAGTACATTAAGTTACATAAACACGTCTCGGAAAAGAATACACTCCAGCCTGCGATAGTCACCAAAGTGACCCTTCGCACCGCCTCGCACCCGAACTCACCGGGCCCCCACGGCCGCGGCGCCACGGGAGCATTGGGGCCCGATGCCGGGCGATGCCCGGTGCTTCCGAGACTGTCCGGGCCGAGGGGCAGCGAGGGTTCCCTCCCAGCCTCCGGACCGAGCCTTCCCTCCTCCCTAGTGCACCCCTGCTAAGGGATCACGTTTGCAGAGACCCGAGAGTGGGGGAAGGAGCAACAGCTCTGCGCTTGCACACGGCTTGCCCCCAACCCTTTTTTGGGAGGTTGAAGTGCCCGCGAGGGAATTTGCCTTAATTGGATACGAAACTTTTTTTTTCCCCCCAATCTGCCTTCTTCCCTCTTTGGCCACAACGACCAGGAGCGATGGTCACCTCGCTGGCACCTCCTCCCCGGCGGTGTCTTCTCGCAACCGAGCACCCCCCTGCCCTCAAAAATGTCCCTGCACATGCACCCCCGGGTACCTAACCCAGGTATGGTGCAGGAGACACCTGAGAGCCTCCCGGAGCCCCGGGGTGAAAGCTACGTCAGCAGAACGGGATTTGGGAAAGGAGTGACGTAATGAAGAGTTAGGAGTCTATGATTTAAGCCGTTCGACAGCAAACCCGAAACGAAAAGGAGTGGAGAGGAAAGGGGTGACTAGGAATGGTTTCCCACGCTGGTCCCAATTTACGCCGAGTTTTCTTATCATGTTTATCGGAGGAAACAAAACGAAGCTTGCAGCCCGGCTATAACGTAAACAGGCTAATCGGCAGGGAAAAAAAACAAGGCGCCTGAGTGTAAAACACGGGTCACTTTGGAGCCAGGGAAAGAGGCGCCTGCCAGGCCAACGTGGCCGTTCTTCCCAGCCATCCTCACTTTTCGGGCAGGCACCCTCCAGGCCCAGGCGGGTCCCCACCTCCCCCCATGGGCTTACATGAGCACCGGCAAACCCCTCCCAGAGAGCAAAGCCCGTCACTTGAAAAAAAACCCTCACGGAATTTCTCGCTTTATATCCACCTTTACACGTGTTTGAAATACCCTCGTGTTTAACCGGAGAAGGGGCATCCAAACGACTGAAAGGAAACGCGGGGTTTAAAGTTCGGCGCTTCTCAGCACAGAAATTTGTAGTGGCAGCACCCAAGTTGGGGAGAAGCAGCGTGGGCATCGACTCCCGCGGCTTCCACTGCTCTTGTCTCTCATTTGCAGGTAAAAACTATGGCAAAAATGTTTTACTTTTCAAGCTAGGATCAGAAGACTAGCCGGGTAGAAAACAAATCACTGCCCTCGCTTGCAAAAGCTTATTTTCTATTAAATATTGCACTCACTAAAATGCACCTAAAAGTAAAAAGGAAAAAAAGTCACTTCAGCCTGGCAGGGTGACCGATATTATTTAACGATATTATTTAGAGACAACTGACAAGAAAGAAATATCACCTTTAATCATAAAATTTAATAAAAAAGCAGTTCCTCGGGAAAGTGTTTGTTTTCCAATCAAATCCCTGCCGCGCTATACCACAAAAATTAACGCGCACAATAAACTTCCAAGTCACAATCTGTTCACCCACGCCGGCAGAGCGGATCGCTACAGCGGATCGCCAGCGTTTTACCGTACTCCCAGTACTGCAAATTCTTCACCTCCCGTTCACCTCGCCTGGAAAGACCGAAAGAAAAGCCGTGCCTACCCCAGGAGCGACAGCACCGCGCATCAGCAGGTTTGGGCTCGGTTTCTGTCGGGAGGGCTCATGCCTGCCGGCTGCCGAGAGCCCGGCTGTGCTCTAGTCCAGCCCTTTGCCGCAGATGACTTTCTGTACAAACTGATGATGACAGATATCCAGCTGATAACCTCTGGTGAACGAAGTTATTTTAATTTCCAGTCACTTTCCTGCTAAGTACCATATCAGTTTGTACACAGCTGAGATAAGAGGGTTGAGGAGCGGGGGGGTAATAAGAAAGAAACAGAGGAAAAATGCCTACCGCCAGCTGTTGGGATGGACACATCCCACAGCTTGCTTTGGCTTAACTTGATGGTTGGGGCAACTCAAGGAGGAGCCACATTTTTTTCATCTCGGATAGCTCAGATTCTGACGAGCAAAAACTAAGGAGATTTGATGGAGGGATACGCTCGCCTGGTTGCTTAGGGCGAAAGCCAGGCACACATCTCCCCCGGGGCCGCTGCCAGGGGACATTCGTTGACATGCTGGGAGGTGCGGAGAAGAAAAAAAAAAAACCTTACAGAAGTTATGAATATTCACCATAAAAAAGATTTTATCCAGGAAGAAGGGAAGAGTGTGTATTATTTCTGGGTTAAAATAAATTAAAAAAAAAAAAAAAAAAAAAAAAGGAAAGAAAAGAAAAGAAAAGAAAAAAAAGACTGGGGTATCTGGCAGGTATCTCTGCTCGTTCCTGCTCTAAGGGCAGGGGTCCGTCGCCCCTCCGCTGTGGGCACTCCGAGGTGCCCCCCCCGCCCCCGGGGCTGCGGCGGCCCGGCTGGCCCCGGGACTGGCACCCCTGCGGAGCCCCGTGTTTGTTTAGGGCTGGCCGAGCCCAATCAGGGCCGGCTGCCTGCAGTTTTCCGGCAGGGCTGCGAGAGGCGCCTCCTCTCTCCTTTTTATACATGAGCCGCCGGCCGCCGCCGCCGGAGTCGCCGCCGCCGCTCGTCCCCGCCGCACTGGATTTACCGCCCGACGCGGCCCCGCGCCCCGGCCCCATGCGGGGCACCGGCATCAGGTTTGGCCCCTCTCTTTCCTTGCCTCGCCGCGGTTTCGCTTGCTCTTTCTCGGTCTTCTGCCGCTGCCTCTCCGCCCTCGGGCGCTCCGAGGGGAACGCGGCGCGGCGACGGCTGCCCCTGGCTGGGGGAGCCCGAGGGAGACTGTGTGGGCAAACATCCGATGCCGCTGCCTGGAGCTCTTATCTGCCGGAGCCTTATCTCCCAGTTATCTCGCAGAAGGGAGAGACGTATTTGGTGCCTATCTGCGAGGGGGCTCTGTGTGTGTGTGTGTGTCCTGTATTCTTGTGCCTGTGGTTATCTGGAGTGCCCCGAGGTGGGCTGAGAACGGAGAGCCTCTCTTGCTGTCACTTCTGTGTGTCCCTTTCGCTTTCTACCCCTTCTCCTAGGGGCTGGGCACGGGGTCTCTGTGTGTGTCTGTCTGTCCGGCCTTCCTCATGCTGGCAGCTCCGAATTGACACCGCTCGGCTCGGGACGGGTGTCACCGCTGCAAGGTGTGCTGGGGCTCGGGGCAGGCCCCCAGCCAGGGCTGTCCGCTGGATCCGGCCCCTACGGCAGGCACATCCCACCCTGCGTCGGTCCGTGTCCCGCCGCCGCCGCGCACACTTCGGGCCCGGCCCGCGCGCATCTCCCGTCTCCCAGGGGCCTTTCCCTCCTCCTCCTCCTTTCCGTGACCTTGGGCTGGAAATAGGCAAACAAGCGAGGCGATGCGCGGAAAAGCTAACATCGCTCTCCGGCGAAGTAACCTTAAAGGGATCGCCTTACTAATTGTTTTCTCGGTGGAACTGAGTCAAATGACTCATTCATTGAAATAATCATAACAACGACAGCAGCCAAGGAAGGGCAGAGACAGGGAAAAATGCCCCTCACCCCCCTCTGTCCCCACGCCCTTACGCCCACCTTTGCCCCGGCGTGCTTCATGATCAAATCCGCAGCCCGGGATGCGAAGGGAGAGGGGAGCAGCCCTCCCGCGGTGGGGAAAGCGGGGCCGGAGCCGCAGCCCTGGCCCCGCGGGACTGGCGTCTCCCGGCTCGTCTTGACCTGGGTTGCCTGATCCCATTCCGCCGGGGCGAGGGACAACAGCGCCGAGGCGACATGACTGATTAAGCGCTCAGAGGGGCCAGATAAGCCCTGATGAATCTCATTACGGGAGGGAGACGGGCTGTCCTGTTTGCAAACTTTGTTATTATTATTTCTCTCTCCCCCTCTTCCCTGCTCTTTTGTGTCCGCCCTCCCCGCCCTGCCCTGCGGATCCCCCCCTCCACTCCTCCTCCTCCTCCCCTCCTCGCCCTTCCCCATCCACACCCAGCGGCTAGAAGGGGACCTGGATGGCCGTGGCTGAAGGCGGCTGGTGCGCGGTGAAGCGGTGCGCAGCGGACGCCGGCGGTTCCTCCTGTCCCTTCGCGACCAGGGAGCCGCGCCCGTCTCCTCCTTCGCCCTCCTCCTCCTCCGGCTCCCAGGGTGAACGCGGATCCTCCAAGACTCCTCGGCCGGAGACCGACGGCAGCCACCGGCCGGCCCCGCCGCCGCCCCCCGCCGCCGAGGGCAGGTCGCTGCTCGCCCCCTACGTGCACTTCGGGACCCCCCACCCCTCCGGCCGTCCCAGCTGGGACGACATCCTGCTCTTTGCGGACTTAGACCAAACCAACAAGCTGATCTGGTCCAGCCGCGGCCCCAAGCTGAGCGCCCTCGGCGCCGAGCAGCCCGAGGAGATGTACCAGACCCTCGCCATCTCGGCCGCCCAGGGCCCCACGCCTTACGACGGATCTCCGGGCGGCTTCATGCACTCCACGCCCAGCTCGCCCGTCTACGTGCCCACGACCCGCGTGGGCTCCATGCTGCCCACGCTGCCGTACCTGCAGGGCAGCGGGGCGGCCCAGCCCAGCCACCCGGGCGGCGGCCACGCCGTCTGGTCCCAGCCGGCCGCGGAAAGCCCCTCGTACAGCAGCGGCGGCGGCTCCCACCCCTCGGGCCGCTTCCCCTATTCCCCAAGCCCGCCGGTGGCCAACGGGGCCTCCCGGGAGCCCGGCGCCTACAGCAACAGCCTGGGTGCCAGGGACCAGTACAGCCCCCTGGCCCGGCCGCTCAATGGCTCCTACGCGGGGCCTTACACGTCCTACGTGGGGCCACAGCTCGCCCCTGCCTGGCCCACGGCGCCCTTCGAGAACTCCATGCTGCACTGCCTCCAGGGCCGGGCTGCCCCCATCCCCGTCCGGGCACCCAGCGCAGGTAGGAGCTGCGGGCAGGGCAGGGCAGGGCAGGGCAGGGAGGGTCGCCGCATGCCGGGGCTGCCCGCTGTGGGGGCGGCGGGGGGCGCGGGGCAGCGGCGGCAGGGCCGCCCGGGCGCGGCGTTGGCAGGCGAGGGGCGGCCCCGCCGTCGGTGTCAGGACGGCGGTCCCGGCACCGTGGCTGTTCTGGAGTGGAGGTAACTCCCGTCGTTTGTGTTGAGTTAGGGGAAAAATACACCTACAAAAAGCGGTGTTGTTCGGAGTACGGCAATTGGGGTTACCAACCCAAAGAACCCAAAACGAATTGCCCGGTGTAAACTTAATTTTTAATTTTTCCAAACCAATACATTCCTGCTTCCCCTAAATACAGTCAACTGGACAAGAAACGGTGACAAATTCACTGCAAATTAATCGTTCTTGTATCATAGAGGAAAATTGCAGGGGCTCACTTAACCCATTTTGGATTATTTAATCTATAAAACACTTCGGTGCTTCATTTAAAAAGAAAAGCAGCGAAGCAAAACCTCGTATACGAATGAGAAAACCTAATTTGTAAACTGCTGCTAAAATACAGCACCTCCTGATGGGATTTTGCTTTCATTTCCGAGGTGCCCCATCCTTATTTTTTGGTTTAGTTAGGGAGCTTCTCGGTGTCATTAAATCAACTGTAGAAGTGGAGTTTGAGCTGCAATGATTTAGTCAGAGGTAGAAAGATTAACGATTATTGCAGTCTCTCCAGCTTTAGAATAAATCTATGTATATATAAATAGAGGTTTATAGAGAGGTGTGTGTGGCTATGTATATGTATTTATATATACATGCTATGCATATATTTATTATTTATATACACATATTTATGTAAATATGTGTATGCACACAGATTTGATCATCATTTACTTTAAGCATAAGCTACCCACCAGGTGCATATATTTTATAGACATCGTGATTTTCTCTTTCATTGCAGTATTGCAGAAAATTGCCCCATGGATTTTCGTCTTTCTGTAGGGCTGTACACACAGTGCTCCTCCCGTCTGTTGATGATATCCCGTAGATTTAACTATTTTAATCCTCCCACTTGGTGTTTAATATCATGACAGAGAGAAGAAAATCAGTTGTAGCAGTGATAGGAGAAGCCACATCTCAGGGTAACAAGAAAGTTGAGTTTTAAGCCCAACTTTCAAAAGTTATAGTGTGAAACTAGGTGATGGAGAGGAAAGAAATTAGTTGGTTTTTTTGTTGTGGTGGTTTTAAATTTTTTTTTTTTTTATGATTTTGTCGGGAGAGACGTGGGGTTGGAAAATCTCACGGCAAAGAGAGAAGAGGGGTGAGTAAGAAGGAGCAGAGAAGTGAAGGAGCCGAGCGCTGGAGGAGGTTGGGGCAGGAGTGTCAAGGCAGCCGAGGAGCACAGCATCTTCCCCTGTTCCAGCGGGTCTCTCCTGCCCTTGTGCCTCCCTCCCACCAGTGCTGGGGGCTGGACGGGTAGGGATTAGCCTGTCCATGAGAGAAAGGACGGGTGCCAGGGCAGCCGCAATGCGGTGTAACGCGCGGCCAAGCAGCCCGGAGCTCCTGGGCCAGGCGAATTTTCTGTTCCTGTGAGGCAAAACGCGGCAGCAAAGCCGCGTTGTCCCGTGTCAAAATTGTGGAAAAATTGTAGCCGAAATGTATTTTTTACAGCTAAATATTAGACAGTTTGCTAAAGCTTTCTTAACGGTACTCGTAGAGATGCTTAAACAGCATCTAAAATTAAAACTTTATTTTGTTTTCTTTGGAAAAAAGTGTAGTGCTCACTCTCTAAGGGGAAAAATATTTGAAAATGCTCGGGAAATATTGTCACGGCAGAATTTCCTTCTGCAGTCAGGAAGGCAATGCTATAAAATAAATAGCTGAGACAAAATACTGTTTAAGTTCCAGTGTCCTTGACGTCCTAAACGTTTTTCTGGTTACAGTCTTCAATGGTGCTTTTAGTGCAAAGATTAATAAATCTTAGCGATGTGCTAAGAGCTAGGAGCTGACAACGTAAGTTGAACTGTGCTCTCTGGACTGTGCCGTGTGCCCGTTCCTCTTTAGCGCCTAATAATTCGCAAACGAAGGGAGGAAAGAAACGTATTTGGGTGGGTGCGGGCCAAAAGGCCGTCTCTTTCTCGGCTCAAAGCCTGCCGCAGCACCGCAGCCCAGTCTCCGAAGCTGCTAGACCTTTGCGAGCTCTCTTTCGCTGTGCAGTGAAACGTTCGAGAATAACCCAATGATGAATTTAGGCAGGTAGCAGAGGGAGGAAATAAAAAATCAGTGACGAAGCTCTGAGTCTGAAACATACATTCCCAGACTCGACTCGAAAGCTGCTGTAAAAATCCAAACATCTCCTTTTATTATTTCTGCACAACGTGGCACAGTCTATGTAAAATAAGAATTCATTCCCCCCCTCCCCCGAAATATGGAAATATGGAGAGGTGAATCAGAACAAGGATTAACATGGGTTAAAGCACTAGGTTTTATAAGTGGGTTTTCTCTCTCTTTTTTTCTAGGTTTTTTTTTTTCCCCCCGTGCTTTTATACCTTTTTTTTTCCCCCTCAGTGCTCAGTAACTATGAAAGCAAGAGGCACAATACCGTTTTTTTTTCCCATTTCCTCTGTTTCCTACAAACAGCTCTAATTTGACCAAACAGCCGAGGTGAAGCAGCCGCTACCCCTAGCTGCCTTGGCACACCAGGGCTCCAAACGCTGCCTCTAAACTTGAAGCTTTACTAGTTGAAAGGCATTTAAAATAAGAGTTAGGGTAGAAACGTTCTTGCCAAGCTTCGACCCTGGGGAATATTGGGCAAAAAGACAGCTGCTTATATCCAGCTCCCAGGGTGGCTCTGGAAATGGCTATTCTGACAGCCACCTCACTCCCCACTAAAGGCAAGTGCACCTCCCTTTCCGTCTTATGGGCACCACGGAGGGGGGTTCGCCCCTCGAGTGGACCCCAGCCGAATTTCCCAAGGGTCAGATCCCGATGAGAGTGGACGGCGGGCCGGGGCTGAGCCCTTCGGCGGGCGGGTCGGTGTCCGGGGCTCACCGGCTCTGCTCCGGCTCGGAGAGCAAGAGCTCCGCCGGGGCCGGCAGCGGGTCTGGCGCATTTAAATAAATAGAAAAAAAAAAAAAAAAAAAAAAAAAAAAAAAAAAAAAAAAAGGGGAAAGGAAAAACTCAGGGGTTTTATACAAAAGATCACCGCATGCCCGCCGTCACTGCCGGGGAATTGCTTTTCCGAGGGCCGGTTGCTCGCTCGCTCGCGGCCCGGGTTTCGGCGGGGCCGGGGCCGCGCTGCGCGGGGCTACACCGGGCTCCGCGGCCGTGCCCCACCGCCTCTCCCCTCTGCTCCTGTCCCCAGAGCTGCTGGAGGACCTGTCCGAGAGCCGAGAGTGCGTCAACTGCGGCTCCATCCAGACCCCGCTGTGGAGGAGGGACGGCACCGGCAACTACCTGTGCAACGCCTGCGGGCTCTACACCAAAATGAATGGCCTCAGCCGGCCCCTCATCAAGCCCCAAAAGAGAGTGGTGAGTAGGGAGGGAGGGGAGGAGGGGGGCGAGAGGAGCTCTGCCTCAAGGAACCCCAGTCACCTGTAGCCAGGGAGAAATTTGGGGCAAAGATGGGAGATAGCAATCAGTGTATTAGCCTGGTGCAAAACTGCAAAACTGTAGAGGGGCTCCTGACCAGGTTTACAGGCCAAACTGGTCACCGTGAGGGGTGACAGGGCTGACAACCTTTTCAGAACTGCTTCGGACCCATTTCCAGGCTCTGAGCTGGCAAAATCTCTCTCTGAGCCCTTGTGAGCTGCATATCAGGCATGGGCCAGCCTGGCTTTTTGAGCTATGAACCCCATCTGTGAGGGGGATTCAGTGGCTTGGAAGAAATTTGTGCTGGTGATGTTGGACATTTCCAACAGGAAAAAAAAAAAAAAAAAAAGAAATCAAGGTTGGAAAATGTTTGTTCAAAGGGCTAGGAATTTCTCCAGACCTGCTTTGTTTGCTGAGAGCTCGATCCTTGGGAATGTAAGCAAGTTTTGTATATAATTCAAAGAAAACCAATTGTTTAAACAATGATAATACCCTTTGTTTTGTTTTACTCCTAAGAAATGAGTGGCAATTTTTCTAAAAATATACTCCTAAAACTAGGGGGGGAAATAAATAGTACAAACCAGAACCCCTGTTTATAACTCAGGCTGGCACTGAATAGGCAAGGAGAAAATTTAACAAGCGGGAACTGCACATTATGTTTAGCAAATCTGGGTGGAGGTCAGCAGACAGAAAGAATACGCACTTCAGTAATGGCTGTTACCGAGCGAGCCACAATAAATCACCACTATAATCCGAGCTGATGTTTGGACCCTTGTGTATGGAGACAGTGTATCAAACCCATCAGCCTTTCAAGCCCCTTTCAATCATGCCAGCTGCTTTGCTCTGTGTTTTGCTGTTTTCCATGGGCTAAAGCACCTACTGTTCTTTATTTCACAGCCATTTGAATTTAGTGCTCTTACGGGAGTGAGGGGAAACAAGACCCAAACAGATCATCTGTTCGATGATTGGAACAGACAGTAAACACTTGGGAACCAACCCACCTCTGCTTAAAGACCTTTCTTTAATCCAAAGAGTTAATTTAACTTTAAACCAGAGGTTTACAGCTGCTCGGTGTCTGGTTTTTTCTAGCTGATTGTCTAGTAAATTTCGTGACACAAGGTGTTATCTCATTAGTGGGGACAGATGCAGCGGAGGGACCAGATCTGCTGATTGTATCCAGCGTCAGAGCCCAACTTGCTGTGACACCCTGGCCCAAGGCAGACTTCAAGTAGCTGACACCCTGTTCTAGCATTTCTGTGTAGTCTTTTTTTTTTTTTTTTTTTTTTTTTTTTGAGGGAGGGGTGGGGGTGAGAAGACTAAAGCAGAGTCGAACTACAGCCCGATTTCAGTCTGACACCTCAGCGAAATAACTCTGAAATAGCTCTGTGTAACAATCCCTACCGAGTACCCTGGCCATAACTATAAATCAACCATGACTCTGTGTTCATACAGTTGGAAATATGTAGGTGAGAAGGGAAAATGTTTTGAAAACGCTAAACATGTTTAGATTGCCCCGAAGTTTCTGATAAAATTCCTGCATCAGAAAAGTCGTTTTAGCTTCAAAACATGCCAAAACTCCATGTCTGTTTAGTTACAGGAATGAGCAAAATCTATTGAAATAAAATGTATGAAGGTTCAGACCAGGCTGCATAGGAAAGAGAAAGATTTAACGGAGTGAAACAGCTGACAGCATTTCACTTGCAGAGAAAGAAAATGAAGCGTGTGTGTTATGACCAGCTTTCTTTTACTCAGCATGATCACGTAAAACATGTATTGAGTTGAGGATGCAATTTGAGTGCTGTTTGCGTATTTAACAACTAGGTCAAAAATTCTGTTTTTGTGATCCTTGGATTTTTAAAATTAAAAATTGTATTTGTGTACTTCAGCCTATATAACACTTGGCTGGGTGGTTAGCTTTTTTTTTCTGTGCGGTTAATAATGGATCACTGATTCAAGATTACAAAATTTGCATTTAATTTGGAGCTCTTTCTGAGCTGTGGTGTAAAATGAGAGCTTACTGCTAAAGACACTCAAACAGACAATATTCAAGAAACTCAGTTATTACTCTGGAATATTCTTCATTCTCAAAACATTTTTATCGGTTTCCCCAGTGGCAGGCAGCCCTGTGGTATCAAAGGTGACCCAGTTATGTCTAACAACCCAGCAGTAAATGATTCAAGAGGAAGGGCATTGTACCCTTAAGTTAGTAATTTCAATTATGGGCATTTTATGGTCAGAATAAGATTAATGCAATCCTCTAAAACTGACTTCTCCATGTAAACTTGTTCAGCTGCCAGACACAGAGCTAGGCACAGATTTTTTTTGTATTTTTTTGACAATGCGATACTTTGAAAAAGACTAGATTTATGATGTAGCTGGAATTCTTTGCTTGTGATGAACGTAAAAGAGATCAGTTGTTACAGGGACTTTTATAACCCATTCACCTTCATTTCACATGTTTATGAGGACTGCCTTCACTTATGATATACAGCCTGTAGCCATAAAGCTCTGGGTTATACGGTTATTTCTGATAGAGAGTTGCTTCATCTTGGCTCCAAACTCCACGGAAGAGTGTCATAAATGGCTTGTTCGCAGTGGGAACCTTGTTGTCACCCACCAGCTTTTCTTCTGGCCGAGGGAGGCTCTGCTCTGTAAAACACGCTCCCAAGGCATGTTGTTTTTTGTACGACAATAAAATGGGTGATGATAAAAAGACCTTTTTATGAAAGTATATGCTGTTGTATGTGTTACCCCCGGGATGCCCAGGAAAGTTTTCCCCAGATGTGGTGCCACCGAGGGCAGGTGATTAAAGTGGCTGATTTTTCTGATGGGTCAGGAGTATCAGTGACAGGATCAGAGCTGCCTCTTCACCCACCATACAGGGGAGAGGACACTGAACTGGCTGGAGAGGCGGCACGGGAGATATGTGCTTTCTGTTCAGCTCGATGGAGCTTTAGTGGAGATATATCCTAGCTGTCCTGCTGGAAAAAGACCCAGTGCCTTGTGGTCTGAACAGACTTCTGGTCACCAGCTCCCAGATGAGAATTTTGCCTCTGCTGTGACTGCCCAGGGTTGAAACACATTCGGTACCTCTTCACACCGTCTTTCCACTCTGATATGAGGATAATTCCGTTCTAATTCTGGGCTGTTGCTGACAGATACTATAAAAAAAAGCTCCCGTGTTAAAAAGCGCCATGTGTTAAAGGACTTTTTATGAACCATAAAGACGTAAATCATTCTCTGCTGCTCACCTGTTTATGTTTGCCTGTGTTTGCCTCCAGCCTTCGTCGCGGCGGATGGGCTTGTCCTGTGCCAACTGCCACACCACGACCACCACCCTGTGGCGCAGGAACGCCGAGGGCGAGCCCGTCTGCAATGCCTGCGGCCTCTACATGAAACTCCATGGGGTGAGTGGCTGCTTCACCAAGGGAGATCCCCTGCCAGCTCTGATGCTGCTTTGGGGAAGGGGTGGTCCTCAAAAAAATGACCAGCGAAATGCATAGAGCAACAGAAGAATGTGTGACATTAGAAAATGATTGTACCACTTCAGCTTTTTTTCAGATTGTTACGCTTTTGTTACGCTTTTAGTTATGTGTTTGCCACTGTAGCTCTCTCAATAGATTTATATAAAGAAACCACCTCTGGATGAGCAACAGTGGTGGTTTTGCCACTGGGATTTAAACCATCTCTTTAGTAGGGAAAAAATCCCTAGACCTTTAATGAGACAGTTTTTCATGGACAGATATAGCTATGCTAGCAAAAGGGTGTAATTCAAGCCATAGTTATGCCAGAAAAACTTTAAAGGCAATTTCAGCCTTTGTTGGGCAATAATAGAGTAAAAAAAAGCTCTGTCCTGAATGTGACAGGGCATGTTTTGGGTGAGACCCCTGTGGATTGTGTTACAGTCAAGCATAAGTGTTTGAAGAGCAAGGGCATTAGGAATGATTGAGATGTGGTCTAGTCTTCAATAAAATGTAAATTATGTCACAGTTTTAAATATTATAACAATATAGAACACGTGAATTGTCTTTCCTCGAACTGGTGTTAAAGTATATTTTAAGCCAGTGTTTTTGTAGTGTGAATATCATTGTGATGAACACAAAGATGATTTTTGAGCACATTTAAATATAAATTTATCCCCATAAATATAAATTTAGATACCATAAAGTTGTATTATGGGCAGACCTGCTTATAGGAACAAATACCAAGTCAATTCTTCTATTCTAAAGCTTCCATTCTAAGACATTTCCTCGTGATGATCTGGTTTGCAGAGCTGGTCCACAGGATAAGCATGTGTTTTTTTCTCATATACATTCTTTCTTTCCAGAATCAGGCACTGGAGATAATTCCTAACTGACTGGAATAATAAATCAAGGATCAGATATACCCCATCCAATTTAATTTCTTATGGCTTACTGCCAAATGATGCTGGTTTCCCCTAATTCTCCACTGTTTTCCTGAGGATTGATTGAGGGGTTGAAAAAAATATGAAGTTTGCATAGAGGAAAAAGCTTCCCTACACTCTTAATTCAGCTACAACTCCCCTTGAATCAAACTATTGTTTTGCCCAAATAAAATGCAAATGTTTTTTAGAATTAGTACTGTGGCACAGAGAAGATTGACTTGCTATAAAGACATTTGTAACATCACATCTGGTCTTGTAGTGTATTTTGATTTGAGTATATATGCAACTCTGTGATTGGTATGGAAATTTAATTTTTTCAGGTTCCTCGGCCTCTTGCTATGAAAAAAGAAGGAATTCAGACGAGGAAGCGAAAACCTAAGAATATAAATAAATCAAAGGCATGCTCTGGTAAATATAAAATATAAGAAAGTGTAGCTGCAATAGTTTGTAGTTGTTTTGGTTTTTGGTTTTTTTTTTGGTTTTTTTTTTTTTGTTTGTTTGTTTTTTTTTCCTTCTCTTCTCTTCTCTGTCTGGAAAATATTTCTTTTTAATAACAATTCCCAATTTTCAGGTAACAGTACTACTGCAGTTCCTATGACTCCGACATCTACGTCTTCTACTAACTCAGATGACTGTAGCAAAACTGCTTCTCCCGGCGCACAGACTGCAGCCTCCGGGGTAAGTGTCTGTATCTGCAAGCAGGCTGATCACTGGGCAATGTTATCACAGCTTTTATCTTATCTAGCAGAACAATAATCTAAACAAACTTTCCAGTTTTGTTAGCTGATACTAGAACAAGATTTTCGGAGGATATTACATATAGCTGTAAACAGAACGACAAGCTGAAGTACTTTGCAAACTTTCTTGATTAAGATCTATATAATTTTTATGATAGTTAGCCGCAGCTTAACCGCAGACATTTTGTTTTTAAATATTCAGGTTCTTTCATTTCAAAGGTTTTCTTTTGGACAGAAGACAATAAAACATGGCCAACTGATCCTGTCAATAAACAATTATGCATACATACATGTATATATATATATATATATATATATATATATATATATATATATGCATTATCCCAAAGGGTAAAACCCAGAAAAACATTATCCTGCTGTATGAAGTAAATCATACAGGCTTTTGTTTTAAACTAAAATGTGCGATTAAACCCTGATCCAAACTCAGCTAAAACCAGGCTGGAGCACCCTGCTGATTGCAGTGCATGAGGGTTCAGCCCTCTGCCCGCAGAGGGTTCTTCAGGGGCCAGATGCTCAGCATCTGGCAGCACCAAGCTCCAGAGGAGTGCCCGAGGAGTGCTGATCATCTCCTGCTTTAGCTTTGATCCTTATTTTACATCATGTACTCCAAGCATCTCAAACTTCCTTTCTTCATTCAACATGTGTGATAAAAACTACTGCTAAAGTTGTGAAGCTTAATGTAGATTAATTTCTAACCCCTTGGCTGTATGTATCCATATCCACACTCACTTCTCAGCCTTCTGTATCCCTTAATCTACCACATAATTTCTTTGAGAAACTTTTCTAATGTGGCTTTCTTTAGTCCTTTATTAATGAAAAGAAGACGTTGTTTATAATAGCTATTTTTCAGTATGTTTTGGATTTCCTACATTCAAATTCCTTTCAATAGTTTAATTTCTGATGTACAAAGTTTTATTGTACAAGGGGAAGAAAAACTCATTTTTTAGCAAATGCGATTGTTTGTGGACTGACAGGGCCACCCATTTTCAGAGGCACTGGATTTTGGATTTGGAGACGAGGATAGTACTAAAAGGGCTTGTCTTTGACATGAGAAAACCCTGTCAATCCAGTAAAATAAACAGATCACATCAAAAAAAGAGAAACACTAAGAAGTGAAAAGTGAACCATTGCAGTTTCAGAATTGGGTTTCAGACTCCCCCAAGGAAATACTATGCTCTGTTTTAGGCTCTCCCTTGATATTTGCAAAGGAAAAAATGTAGCCAAATTTTCCTTCAATTTTCCTTGTGTTACCTTAAGCAGAACTAGTGATCCTGAGCAATGTGGTGAGATTTATGTAATGGGTAGAAATGGAAGCACAATCCCAGACTAGACTAGAGGCAGCACAGCCGTGTGCTGCTCGGGGAAGGAGAGGCCATATAGATGAGATCTCATTTCCACTATGCTGCTGCCTTCTTGGCTGGCTAAAACCTGACTTCCTTTCTGTGGTATTTCTCCCTAGAAGGGCACATCAAACATGTTATTAATAATCTTGATGTTATAATTTTAGTAGTACCATTTTTAATATGGTTTTGCCAGATGGAGTTGTGTGGGTACCAGAGGAGAGGGGTGCAGGGGCATGGACTGAGGGCTGAAAGACTCCTTGAGAACTGTTAGCAACTAGGAACAACTCCCAGGAGGGACCCTGAGGCTGCTCTTAGTTGCATGATGGCAACCCCAGTGACAGGGCTTCAGTTCTTCCTGATTTTTCTATAGTAGATCAGACTGGGAGAGGACACCTGTGTAACAGCTGGGAAAATCTGACCCCTTATATGCAGCAGGCAGCATGGTAACATCTGCATAGCCTTTTCCCCACCATGATTTGATCAGATGTGCCTTGCAAATGCAAAGCACTTGCAAATACCCCCTTGTGAAAAATTTCAGTGAACGGAAATGATGGAGAGGGGCTGTTAAATGCACTGAAGAGAGGAAGTTGCAGTGGCAACCAGACTTATGGGCATCCCTCTGACTCCATCCCAAATTAGGTAAAGGGCTACTGATGTCCCACCCCTGTGCCCCAGTCCCAGATGTATGTAAATGAAAAGAGGATTTTCAGGGGAGCAGTTGTCAGGATATGTCATGGGCATGGTCACATT
The DNA here is from genome assembly GCF_024509145.1 of Vidua macroura. Lineage (NCBI taxonomy): Eukaryota > Metazoa > Chordata > Aves > Passeriformes > Viduidae > Vidua > Vidua macroura. The sequence goes on from NC_071571.1 coordinate 107,110,878, forward strand.
CTTCACTCAGGCTCCCGGCTTTGCCCAAGCATCTGTAATTCAAAGGGATGAGGACTCAGGAGGCTGGAAGTTTAAAGTAGAAAGTGGTGGCTGTTAAGATGGGCTCCCATTGTCCCAGACATAATTTGGGAACATGATCACTAGCTGCAAGGATGCAAAATAATTTCTAAAGGATCTAAATGTTATGGAAGGGACTGAGCACTCATAAAGCCCATTTAAGCTGTTGTGAGTGAAGGGATGTCAGCATTTTAGAGCAAGGCAGCCTGTAACCTGATCACATGCTGAAGCAAAGATGCTGTGCTAGACTTCTGTTTTCCTTGATTATTTTTTCTTTTTCCTTCTGAGTTGATCCATTGATAGATCAAAGGTTTGTAATTATTTCTAGAATAGGCAATGGCTTTAGACAAGAAGAATAACCTTCTCCAGCTCGTGTCAGGAAGGGAAAAACAAACCCTCAGATGGACGAATCCAGGCTCTGCAATCTTTGGTCACTTTGAAAAGACCGATGTTGATTCCCGACAGGGGTGTTGGTGATGTTGCCGAAAAACAGGCACCTGCTTGAATAGCAAACCTGGCTCGTTCCCGTGTGTTACACAACGGGTATGGCAACTTGTTTTTGTTTTGCTCTGTTTTTGCTTCTCTAGCCTTTTTTCTGTGAAGAGGGGGAAAATGCCAAATTGACATTAGGCAGAGAAGTCTGATGACGTTTTAGAAACTGTTGTGTGAAACTCACAGCAATGTTGTTGCTAAATGAAACAGAGGAGACAATTCCTCTACTGGTACAAAAGCAATTTATTATGCTTTTTGTGGGATGTTGCCAAAAAAGTTTCCAGTTATGTAGAAATCTAATGGAAATGAAATTCAGCAGAATTCATTTGTGTCAGTAACATTCACTTTTTGCCCTACCTTTCGTTATCTCTTTTAAAGTAAAATAAAGAAGGGAGGGCAGAAAAAGAGGAGGGCAGCAATTACTCTTGGCAATGTCTTTGAGACTATCCATTTCACAAAGGAAATCTTATATGATGCCAATTCTGAGACAAATTAGCAAGAACCTTAAATGTTGACTTTACGTTCTAGCTGAAGTTTAAACATTTAAGAGATACGATTAATGAATTGCTGTGGGGGCAAAGTTGATTTCAAACATCCCAAAGTGTAGAAGTGTTTGGATCGGAGATATTTCGTTGTCCCATTGTAAAGAGGCTATTTGCCAAATTCACATCTGGATCTAGGATCTAGGCCTATTTCTGTTTTCCTAAGCAGTATAAGTACTGGGTGTCCTGCGTTACTAATATGGAAAGGGTCCAGCTGAATGATATATGAAGTTGCCTTGCGTCCCCATAAAAAGATTTGAAGGTTTCAGACAGCCTGCATCTGCATCTATACCTGCTCTCCCTTTGATGCTGCTGAAACTGTACAGGGGAACGCTCCACCAAATAAATTGCCAAATGAAGGGCATGGTCTGCAGTGCAAACCCATCCGTTTCCATGCAGGGACTCCAACAAGTGTGATAACCAGAAGGACTTTATTCCCTTATTAGGATAAAGGCAGTTTGAAACCTGCTGTAAAATCTGCTTTTTATGGCAGGACATAGAGGCTCCTTGAGCCACAGCTGGTGTCAGAAAAACATAGCAGTACCAGGGGAACTCTTCTTTCAGAAGACTCTCCTGTGTCCTTTGCCTCCAGTTTGGAGTTTTCTCAGAAGGACCATAATCTCACACCACAGAAAAACTTAGGAGGAAAAACTAGTGCTTACTTCCCTTGGAGGTTTACCTTGAGAAGTGGTTCAGAACTGGCTCTTCAGTTTTGTAGGGTGGGAAATGAGAGAGCTGACTGAGGCGGCCTCGGCATGTGGTGAGCTAGCAGGAAAAATGCAGTTTTAACTGTCTCCAAAATGCTGGACAAATGGGGCTGGATTGGATGAATGGCTTCTCCTGCATTTGCATTCTCTTTTTTTTTTTTCTGTCAGAAGAAGATTCGTGATCTCGTTAGAGGTGTTGTTTGCTCCTGTTTAGTTAGTAAATTGGTAGGACATTCATTTTGGCTACAGGGAAATCAGCCTCCATAGAATATGTCCCAGAGTCTGGATGAACCAGAGATTCAACCTCTTAAAACAATATGCTAAAAACCTGGATATAGGGGAGCCGAATGTTCAGGGTCCTTCAGATTATCTGATTATAATATTCCAGTTGTATGGAATAATTTTGTCGGCATTGGAACAGAGTTTCTATGAGAAAGGCTCACCAGCATGGTTGGTAGGACTTTCACCTGGAAAATGGGAACACGGTGCCTCAGTCCTGGTATGAGTAAATATTTATCTAAACCAGGTGGAATAAGATCAACAGGAGGCATGAGGAACGTGGCAACCTAAAATACCAAAGAGCGTGGCGAACAGGGCAGTATGCTGGGGGATATGATACTCTAGACGCTAGTTTAAATTTTTCTTGGTCTCCTACCTCTTTTGCATCAGTGCTCAGTCCTGGACAAAATGGGAAGCTACTTTCTTCTCCCCACTCAGTTTCATACACTGAGTCCTTTTCTTTTACATTGAGTCATTTTCTTTGCTCTGTGTATATGTATCAAAAAAAAAAAAGGCATTTCATTTTTATATCAAACAGAAGGAAGCAATCCAGCTTTTTTGTTTCAGTGGGGAAAAGCAAGGAAAAAGTATTTTTGCTTCTATCCCAAAATTCTATATGCACATGGACGCATACCTTCTGCTTAGTTTTGTTTTATTGCCAAAGCAATAAAGCCAGTTATTCATACAGCCCTTGACAGCAGTGGGTCATCAGTTTTCCAAGCCATGCTGGAAGTTGCCTCCCTTAGGAAATTAATGAAGTATTAACCACAGATTTATGTTGCTATAATACAAAGGAGAGATTAGAAGATATGTAAACTTACACGTCTGCAGTATAAACAAAAGGATCAATTGGACTAGCAAGAAATGACAGCTTTCTGTACTAAGAGGGTCGTTACATCAGTAAAAAAAGCTGTCATTTTGCAGTGCCAAGACCTGCTCTTTGGATTCCAGGGAGTGACAGTGTTGGGAAAATGTGCTCTTTGTGGGGATGGAAGTTATTGCAGGGAGGCTGAGGCTGGAAAATTAAGGACTCCACCACTTTGCCATAACACCTCATGTGTGAAAGAATTCTTTGCAAATGTATTTTAACTGACTGTAGATATCATTTAAGTGTTGTGAAAGTGAACTGGGCTGAGGAGGAAGAGAGTCTCAGCTGAGACTCAGCTTATTGCTGACTTAATGTAATGTCCAAAATTCATGGAGCATTTTGAACGTGTTAAGTGGATAGAGCAAAGGTCTATCTGATAGACCAAAGGTCTTGATCAAGGCCCTTTGCCACCCCCTCCAGCTGTCCTTGCCCAGCACATTTGCCTCTTGGCTGCAGAGGTGTGGGGGAAGGCCAGAGGGGAAAGTGTTCATCCCCTCTCCCTGCTCTCTGTGGTGGGCAGATGGTACAGGAAAGAGTGGGTGGAAGAAAGCATGAGTCTTTCAGCCAGAGCTGCTGCTGCTGTTCCCTGAGTGCTGGCCAGAGCAGCCTGGTTTTGATGTGGAGCAGCTTTAGTAGGGGTTAATTTGCCTCTATGGTCCTGATGGCAGGTTTGGGTGCAATCTAATTGTCTCTGTGGCTCTGGCAGAGGTTTTCCTCTGTACATAGTAGGCAGGCCCTCTACAGAAAGGCCACCTCAGATACAGACCACCTGCCTGGGGGCTGACCCATGACCAGCTCCTCGTGGTTTGGGTAAAAAGAAGAACGTTTGCAGATACAAACACAACCTCCCTGTTTGTTTAAGAGGCAGGCACTTCCCAGTGGCCTTCATTAATTTTCTCGTCTGAAAGCTGACCTTCAGATGATTATCTATTATCTATTATCAGACTTCACCAATAAAAATAAAGGCATCACCTTCTTATAGGTAGAACCAGTAGCTGTAAATTAGACCCCATGGACTTCATCAGCATTGTTCAGCTTATTTATTTCAGCTGAAAAAAGTCCTCTAATAACTAAGTGCAACTTCTGTCATTTTTCATCCCTTAAAGCTGGAAAAGTAAGAGCAAAGGTAGGGAAGCTCAGGAACAGAACTGTGATTTCGTCACGTCCTTTTCATGAGCTGAAGTTTGTTTTCCATGTCTCACTCTGGGAGCTGCCCAAGCTGCCTGGATTTGTCATGACATTACCAGGGTGGGGTTTCCAGGCCTGGCAGTCCTGCCCGGGTCCTGCCCGTCCTGGCTCAACAGAGCCAGAATCCGGCCTTGGACAGGCAGGGATGGGCAGTCTTGAAACAGGACGTGCCTCCATGTCCTCCCTTCTGGGGTGCCCGAGGGAGGGGTACCTGATAACCCCATATGGAAACTGTGGGTCCCTGCTCCCCACCTTTGTAGGACTGAATCAGGAAAAGGTGAATTACAGTTTCCAAGCCTGGAAAAAACAGGTACTGATAAGATATTTGCCTACCAGAACAGCAGTGGGAAATATGGGCAAATGGGAGCTTTCAAAGCAGTTCCTAGTATTTTTAGCTCAGGTTTAGCAAACAGTGCTCAATTAATTTAAACCCTTCTTCTATTGTGGGGAGACTGAAGCTGTTAAAAATTATGTCTATTGTGCTAACAGAAATGTTTGAGGCATTAGAAATAAAAGGAAGGCTTTGAAAAGCTAGGCTGATGCAAGATCAGGACTGTACACAAAGGTTAGCATGGAATCTGCCTCTCTGAATTCTCCATGCACAGTCACAGGGAAAGGGGATACAAAGATTTGTTGTCACTGATTGACAACTGTATATTCAAGGGAGTGATGAAACTTATTTCTTAGGATTAGAGCTGTTTCAGCTGGTTTTGGGGGACAGCTTTTTTTCCCTTCCTTCTCTGCATTTCTGGCTAGTGACTGATGGAGACGGATCAGGGCTGATGACTGGGTGGAAGAATAGTGGTGGTCAATCATTTTAATAAAAGGTTAAGAAAATATTGGAGCCCAGGTTATTTCAGACAAAAATGACTGCTAGCAGTGAGTATCTCTTTCAGAAGGTGAGGTTTTCCCTGGGTTAAGCACAGCAGCAAGAGCCCTGCTCCATACCATTTGGGAATTACCTTTCAATTAATGAAGCCTTGCTTTTCCTATGTCAGGACTGCTCGCTTGGCACAGCTCCAGGAGAGCCAAGAGCTCTACTCTTGTAAAATGATTAAATATGTATACTTCGTACTAAAAGAGCAGGCAGGAAGCTTCTGCAGTCACAGTTTAGGATAGCCTTTTTATTTTTTTTTTTTAAGGAATTTCATCCAGAAACTATCCATTAACAAGTAAATTAAGGTTTTAAAGTTGACATATCCAAGAGTTAATTTTGCATGAAGTCAGCTCCTAAACATTTCCTTTATCAGGTGAAAATGTTGCCCCTTCTCTGTCTGGCACTGTGAATTTTTCCTCTTTAGCGGATCTGCTCAGCCTCATGGAAAAAATGATTGTTCCTTTGTCTTTTTAACTCTCCATTTCTCTGTTAAAATAAATGGACTGATTCCAGTGTGGTTCAGAGGTTCATCTCTGTGCCTACCAGGGTTTCCCTGCATGTTGTCTTGTGCAGTCAGCAGAACAAAAATACTCCTGCTTCAAAGGCATAGTGTTTCTCCACTGGAGATTAAAAAAGCATCTCCTTTAGTGGCCAGTCCTACAGGGATAAAGTGGTTTTGGCTGGTGTTTTGAAGGGTCAGGAAGAGCCCAAAGAAAGCTGCTTTCCAGAAAGTGCTCCATATCTGCTCCTGGAGAATTAGGATATATTTGGCTTCTCCCATGGGGACAAAAAACTAGCGCTGCCACCACTCCCAGATCACATTTTTGGTGTTGGCAGCTGTGTCTTTTCAGTAGGGGGCAGTGGGACACATGCACATTTCATTCTTCATCATGAGCTGATTTCCATGTTTTCTGCATATCACATGGTTTTGTTTCTACCTCTCCAAACACAGACATCACTCCCATCAGCAGGGCTGGGTGGCTGGGCTCATGCTGAGACATTTTTTTTGTTTCAGAATTTCAAGACACAGGGGCAAGAGGGCAAACCCTGTTTTTGAACAGAAATCATGTCATGATGGCTGTGCTTCAGGCTCGCTGTGCTCTCGCTCGTGCCCCAGTGAGTGCAAAGCTCACCTGCTCAATGAATTTCTCTTTGCTCTCCCCCTCCCTGCAGGCGAGCTCATCGGTGATGTCTGGCCCAGGAGAGAGCACCAGTCCCGAAAGCAGCAGCCTTAAGTATTCAGGTCAAGACGGGCTGTACACAGGAGTCAGCCTGAGCTCCACGGCCGAAGTGACAGCATCCGTGAGACAGGATCCCTGGTGTGCCCTGGCTCTGGCGTGACCTGGTGTGAGGGAAGCTGGATCGTGGCAGCCCCCAGACATCTGCACACAGTTTCCTCTGTGGAGCGGTCGCAGCGGCAGTGAGAGTGCTGGCAAAGACCATTCCAGTTTTTGAGCCTTGGTGGCAGAGGGTTTTTTCTACTTCCGAAAGAGGCTTTGCCAAAGCATCCAGTTCCTCATCTATGCGAGAAAAATGTAGGGAAAGCAAATTACCACCGGGGATAGCTAATGCAGCTTTACATTCTCAAAAAAAACCCCTTCAAACCCTCCCCCCCAACCCTCCCCCCTAAAAAAAAGGAAAAGAAAAAACAACAACAAAAAAGAAGAGATAAACCCACACCTATTGATAGATTCCAGAAATACACCCTCAAGTTACCCAGCAGCGCTGCCTTTCTGATTATATAGCTGTTTTCACTCTCTCATTGCCTTTTCCCCTAAGAATTTGGTGGAAGTTGTCAGTGTCAGAGAGGGAGTAGCAAAGACTTTAATGACCAGAGATAGTGAGATACTTTTTAATGAGCGTCAGAAGTGCCTACAGCTTGAGTGGACGCAGACTTCTCGCACCAAAAATTTGATGTCTTTGCCCCGTCAGACCTCTCCTTCTATGCTCTCCATCTTCAGTGTGCCTTGATCTGCTCTTCAGAGCCCAGCTATGTCCCTGGAAGAAATCACAACGTTTGGTACAAGTCCCACAAGGTCCATCTGGTTAAGGAGATTTTGGGATTGGTGTTTTTTGGTTTAAAATATTTACTCACTTTTCAAGACTGCGATATAACTTTTAAAGTACACTGTGACTGAGATTTATGAAAGTCCATATTTCCTGGCTGAACTGTGTAGAGTCAGTCAAAATTTGTAAACAGGGTAGCAATCAGATATTTTTCTTCCATATATACAATAATTTTTTTAAAGAAGTGCAATTTGCGTTGCAGCAATCAGTGTTAAATCATTTGCATAAGATTTAACAACGGTTTTTATACGAATGAATGAATGTAAACATTTTAACTTAATGGTACGTAAATAATTTAAAAGAAAAACTTAACTAGGCATCCTTAGGCTTTTTAGTGCAACAAAAATGCATCCACTTTCTGTATTTCCAGCTGTTAAAGCACGAGTTTCAAAGAACAAGCCTTCTCTCAGGAAAATTGCCCTAGCCATTTGCTCCGAAGTGTTGTACAAAAATGCAAATGCATCCCCAAGGGTTTTTTTTTTTGCCATTGAATAAGTGTGTGGTGGAAAGAAGCAAATTGCAATGAGACTTTACTACCTAACTGATACATATGTAAATACTACAGAAGATATCTAGGCATCTTGAAAATGTAGGATGCAATCTGTATAGTGTGACTGATGCATAGTTAGGTTGGTTTTCATTGGTTTTTAAGTGGGACGTCATTTGGAAAGTTGTTTCATCAGAGCTTTACAAATAAAAGGGTATCATTTTAGGATTTTTTTTTTTCTGTACAGTGTGCCTTTTCCTTTGTCTCTAACACAATTGTTAAGCTACATTAAAAGCTATGGAAATGTACCTGGTACAGGTGGCATGTCTGATGGCTGCAAGGAAGGTCTCCAGCTGAGGTGCCTGCTCTGCCTATCTAAGTCTGCCCTGTGTGCTTTTTCTGCAACTCCCTTCATTACATCTTCAGATGATCTGTAAAACTAAGGCTTCCACCTACCAACACAGGTTCCCCATGGCCACATGTGAGGTTTTTGTGATGGAAGTCTGGGGAACTGAGCCCATGCCCTGTGAGGACTATCATGCCCTTCACACCATAGCTGAAGGGTATCACCCAGGTTCCCTGAGTAGCCAAATATCAGGATGTTACCCATACAGATGTAACTGCTGAGTGGCAGAGGCTTTGAGTGGCCAATCCTTCTGTGGCCAAAGGTGAAAGGCAGCAAAAACTGAAGGCACTGCTGATGAAAAAAGAAGACACCAAATTTTAGCTACTAAGGGAAGTGGAAAACATTTTGGTGGCTCTGAGGACTGGTTCTCTTCATTGCTCAGTTCATTGGGGCCAGGCTAATTGCCAGGTGTGATTTCCAGCTATGTCAGCAGTACTGTTGGACTGGGAAAGCCCAGCCTCCATACCCATGGAGTGGCTGCAGTGTGTCCCTTTGTCTCTCCATGCCAGACCTTTTGGGGTGAATTGGGGTAGCTCCTTTGCCTCCAGTGAAGCTATGCTGACTTGCACCAGCTGAGAATCTGCCTCTTGGTTTTCCAAACCTGGCAGTTGAGGCCACCTCCTTAAGCCAGAGGTGTTGGGAGGACCGTGGGATGAATGCTGCAGCACAGCCTCAGGAGGAAAACTGATCCTAGCAACAGGGGATCAGGCTGAGCCTTTTGCCTGGGGTTTGAGTTGCTGTGGCCAGCCAGGAATGGGGATCACTCGCCTTTCTTGGTAGGGTTGTCATGCCATGCTCACTGTTGGGCCACCTCACGTCCTGACCACCTGTGGGTTAATGTAGCCAGGTACCCCAGCCCTGCTAGCCCTGGGGCCATGTGGGTTTGGATCTGGTGATTTACAGAAATAAATACCTATCTAAGTGCAAATTGAGCCATGCAGAGAAATACTGGGCTTAAAAAAGCAAAAGGTGTGGACAAGAAGGTGGATATCTTTCCTCCTGAAGCATCTACTGGCGAAAATGCCCTTATTTGTGCTTTTACAAGTGTTGGCACTTAAATGGATAAAAAAGCTGTTGCTAACTGGTGTTGCAGAGTGTTCAAACTTATCTAGGGTCAGCATCCTTTCCTGTTTCCCTGTTTCTTCCATTTTTCTTGCTGGGGTGATGTTCACTTTTGAAAAGCTTAACACATAACCTATAGCTGCTGGGCGTTTCAGAGCTACATTGCTCAGAGTTACCATAAAACAGGAAGTTTAGACCAGCGTGTTCCAGATTCAGGCTGCTGACCCAGCAGAAAATGTTATCTGGTTGCTGATGCTCTTGCTGGTGGACTGTGGAAGACCACATTGCCTTGAAACCCTGTGGCACCAATTTAAGAGGGCTCCTAGGAGGCCCCTGCTCCCTTCTCAGCACCACCTTAGCCCAGGGTCTTCTTAGGGTGGTTCCTGCAGATAGTAAGTTTTGCAGAGGGCATATAAAGATGCCCTATGTCAAACCTTCTTCTTGGATCTGAGGATGAAAATGCTCTTTTAGGTGATATCAGGAGAAAAAAAACAAACCCTAGAAACCCCCAATATTTCATAGGGAAGGGGTTTCCAATTACTTCTTATCAGCAAAAAAATCAAGAATGGAATGCTTTGCCTCCTTGGACCAGAAGCAGGGCTTTTAGATTTTCAATCCTCTGTAAGGGTCAAAGGGAGTGTAGCACTATGTTCCCTTAGTGAAAAGGTGCTGAGGATGTCAAAGCCAGGTTCTGTGTTAGGATTTTACGTAGAAAAAGACTGTGACAATGTACTTCTATACTTACCAAATCTGCTCTCCAAATGTACTGATTGCTGGAGCTGCTACTCATAGACAAAATAAAGATTCTTTTTATTTTTTTAATAATTATTTTGCATTTCAGTCCTTCTGAGCCAGCACAACTCTGAGTGTGTGAGCTGGACTTTGCTCTGGCACTTATATTGCTGATATCACTGCTCCTGCTGTGATGTGATGGCTTGGCCAAAAACTTTCCTTACTTATCACTACTTCTCTGCAGTGACAGCCCTGGGCTGGGCTGCAAAAGAGCAAAGAAAGAGTTTGACCATGAGTTTTGGTTACCAGTGAGGCTGAACAAGCCAAATTGACCCCAGAGCATCTTTCTAGTACCAGAATGAAGCTTCAGAGCTGACATTTGGAGATGGGGGGAAAAGGAATATGGCTACTTTTCAGGTTAGCACCTTTTCTCTGGAAAGAGTAAAAATTAAATACCAAATGTCCCAGGACATCTGCTTCAGAGTTCCCCATCAAGCAATATTAGAAGACTCAAATTTGCTTGAGTGGCCCTGCAAGATCAGACTGCTCCTGTCCATGTGTGTTACCCTGGCCTCCAATCTTCCCTAGGTCCTAGATCCTGTTTTAGTAGTATTCCTGACACCCTCACCCATAATCATATTTTCTTCTGTTCAAAGTGCCTGAAATAAGATGAGGTCTCTACTGTGGCTCAGAGTGGTATTTTTCAGCATGGCAGTGAGGGTGTGTGCTGGTGTGGTATGAGTGGGTGCAGCTGCCAGGCTTGGGTTGGAGACCTGGAGAACCATCCCCGGCAAAGAGAACTAGCCTTGGACAGGCTGCCCAAAGGGAGTAAAGGGTGCCTGGCTGTTTCCAGAAATGCAGGTAGGTTTTGTTTCCTTTGAATAATCAGTGGGCAAAAATCTGGGGGTGAAGTGAGGCACCAAAGTAGCTGATTTTTGTTTTGCTGCTGCAGAGCTAGACAAAGCCATGCATCAGTAACATTTGCCATGTAGAACTTGGGTAATTTAGTGTCTGTTCCTGCACAAAAATAATATAACTTCTGCTCCTTTCTAAGAGAAGAAGGTATTTTGGAGTGACATCCTGTCCTTGATATTGTGAGCCTTAGTTGAGCACAGGCTGTAGAAACCCAAAGTGGACTTCAATTCTTCCTGTGTGATCACAGCTCCAGATCTTCCTTTATCCAGCTGTCATGAACTTCATTCCTCACAGATCCTCCAGTTCCTAAGTCTGTATACACTGGACATTCCACAGTTTTGTCAAACACACTGAATTCAGTATTAAAATATAGGGCAAGGGTTGTTGCAGTGGGCCAGTGAGAAAGAAACTGAAGGCTTGAGGAACATTTTCATGTGCCTTCTGCTCCATATGTTGCAAAAGGCTTGAGGCCTTCACTACATATTTGTAACATGTTTTGGAAACACTTCTTAATATTTCCTCAAAGCTATCTGATGGAAGTTGGTATGTCTAGGAGAGTGGAGTAGAATTTCAGAGAATCACAGAATCATTTAGGTTGGAAAAGACCTTCAGAATCATCAAGTCCAACCTTTGATCTGTAAATTTAGGTGCCTGGGTGGACGTGCAATCAAACAAGAGTTGCCAATGTTGTAGCCAAAATTGCTTATGTACTCCTTGAACAAATAATCAGGAAAATAGTGAGTAGGAGTAAGGAGGCAATTTTACTTTGAAATGCTGCATCCAGACCTGGCATCCATATTTGAAAAGGGTGTTTAAAAATTGGCAAAGGTAGGGAAAAGAATCGCTAAAAGAATTTATGAACTGAGGAAAATATCTGGTCTTGATAAATTTAAAGACCAGTCTGCTAAGAGTATCTAAAGGAAGACTAAAATGTGACTGGTGTAGTAATTTCCTTCGTGGAGAGAAAATGATAGGTGCTAAGAGGCTTTTGACCTTGCAGAGAAAGACATAACAGGATCTAGAAGGTGAAGCTGGATTAATTAAAAAGATAATTTAACTTCAGCTGAAACCATGAACATAATTAGTGATGGGAGCAATAGCAAGGGAAGAAGACTAATGCTCAATCCCTTGTTGCCTTTGCAACAAAGCTGTCTGGAAGATCAGCTTTAGCTGACCAAAAGTTACTGGGTTCAGGACTCAGCATGTTGCATCTGCTGCATCATGATTTATAGGCTGGATTAGTTTCCATTTGGTCTGAAACCATATTATTTTTTGGGATGAGACCCAATGCTGAGATCTTGAATTTTTGTTGTTATTAAAAAACCCATGGCACTCTTCCTGAGAGCCGTGGTAAACACTGTGGCGTTTTGACCCAGTTTCAGCATAAGTAATTATTTTTTTGCATATCTAAAACGTCCTACTTCCTCTCCAAAACTGTCCTGCATCTTTACAGTTTCCTAAATACACCCTGAGTCCCATAGAAGAAAAGTTTTGAAGCTGAACAAACAAGACTTGAAAATCTGTCCCCTCTTACAGCACAGCACAGAGACAGGGGCTGCTGAGACCCTGTGGCAATTTTTAAAAAATGTGGCAATTAAAAAAAAAATAAAAATATTGCAATGATAGGTTTAATTAGTGCACTGAACCCCAGCTGGAACCCTACTTGTTCTTCTCATGGGAATAAATAACACTTAAAATAGCACTGCTTTTTGTGCCTTGTTTAGAGAGGACCCAGTCTGTGGCATGAGAGGGAGGGGATGAGCATTGCTGTTTGGCTAGTCATGTGTCTGATCCCTTTGCAGCAGAGAGGAGCCCAAAGCATCCAGACAGATCCTGGTGAGTGTTCCCACTCTGAAGGTGTTTTGCACAAGCTTGGCAGATGTGCCTCCCAGGAGTGTCCTTCCTGGCAAGAGAGGATGTGTGTGTTTGGCTAGGGCTCTGGGGAGGGGAGAGGGAAGGAGGCCTGGTGGAGGGGAGATCTGCCCTGCCTCAACTGCAGCATCATGAGGAGCTGCTCATGGGCAGCCTCTGCTCACAGTGACTCAGGGGGCATGAGGACCAAGAACCTGAAACTGGCCTTCTCTGAGCCTGCAAGGACCTCTGGCATCCCCATCTTCTATGTGTGTGTGCGTGTGTGTGCAGTGTCTTCATTTTCTTAAAATTACATATTTTACTCTATGTCTTTTTTTCTATCACAATCCACACTTGCCTGTGATTGTTCCATTTTTCCTGAATAGAAGTTTATTAAAAATTGAACAGTGAGGATGATGAGCCCCCTCTAGATCAGTGACAGAGGTGAAAAGTGCCTGTGAGGTCTGGGGAGACCCACCTGTCCCAGTATTGTGTGCACTATGCCTGGGTCTTTCCATGACTTGGACAAGATATAAGGCACACCCTCTCTTCTTCACAGAGCTAATGAAGTATGTCACAAGATTAATTTGATGCAATTTTATTTTGAACTATTAGAAACCTTTCAGCCTGAAACAGGGTCCTAAAGAAGCAATACTCCCTTCCTTATGATAAGGTAATGTTCTGTAGTTTCCTGTAACTTTGACATGTCTTTTTTTTTTTCCTTTCCAGATCAAGGCAAGAGCCTAGAGGCTGAAAAATAGTATAACTATTTTAACCAAATGAAAAAAAAAAAAGTTGCTCAGAAGTTTCACTAATAAAATGTTTATTCTTATTGCAAGCATCAAGTGATACCTTCAAGGTTTTTTTTTAAAATGTGGCTAAACTCAGAATAGGCATAGAATAATTTTACTCTGTACACTTCAGAGACTCTCATAAAATTGAAAGACAACTTCTCAAAAAAGAATTTATAAGATTAAATGTGCTCCAGGTGGAAGGAGGCCAACGATGTCTTTAAAGTTAGAGCTCTCACTTTGTCACCCAGTCTTTTGCTTTGCTCTGGGTAGTGATAAAGTTTCTGGGACTAAATGAAAGCTTTGTGTAAGCAGGAAATTCAGGGGAAACAGGTTGTCTTTAAATTTCAGCAAATGTAAGAAACTTCAAACACAGATTCCAGCAGATTTGGGCTTGGTAAACAAGATACTCTGTGTCAGAGCTCATCAGGCAGGACACGGATAGGTACTGACAGCTGTGTGCTGTACCCCTTCTCCAGAATAAGCCAGTCCTGATCCCACTGCATGCAGTTTCCCCTTGTGCAGGTAGCTGGGGATACAAGCTGCACTGGGCAGCTTACTTACTTACTTCAGCATTGGGCAACAGGATCAAACCTGTCACACTGCAAAGCACTTTCTTATCTAAAGTAAAGGATTAGCACTTCTGAAATGAGCCACATATAAAAAACTCAGGGAAAACCTGAAAGAAACTGATATTTCACACCAGTTCTGTACAGAGGCACTGTGATATTGGTGTACACTCTACTTTTCCTGTTCCTGTTAGGCAGCCTAAGAGGTGGCCAGGGTGCTTCACTTGCGTTTCAATGTGCTCCACTGATGGGGAAACCTATGGGAGTGACATGTTAACCCTGAGGCTTCAGCCATAGACTATTTGGAGAAATCTTACCCTTGCCTCTCTATTCCCACCGATTTAGACTGAGATTTTCCATATCCTTCCCAGCCTCAGGTCTGCTTCTGAGCCAGCTTGCACTTCGGGCCCAGAAATTCAGTTTTGAGCAAGAAATGTCCTGTTGAAAGGAGACCAGATACTCCCTGTGGTTAAAAATAAATGTGTGTGCTACTTAACCAGCATGGGTGGGTGGGAGGGAAGTGAGGTAGTAAGGGTCAGGTAGAGCTCTACTGATAAAAGGCATGGCAATGGAAGGCAGTGGGAATATACCTTTTCAGGGAGAAGACTCAGTATTAAGGACAGCTGCATCACAACAGAAAAGCAGGATGAACCAGAAGCTGTAGTGTGATCAGAAGATCAAGTCTTTTCAACAGAAGCCTTGGGAGATATTTAAATTGCTGTTCTAAGTTAATGAGTTGAAAGTATCTGGTTTTCAAAAAAATTAATTTTCATTACAGCCAGGCTTCTTTGACAGGAATACAAACATTTTGCAGAGCCTCTTTGGTTGAGAAAATGAATTTTTTATTTTATCTTCTATTGTAGATTTTCTGATAGCAAACTTCTTATTGGAGTTAAGGGAAATTTATAATTTTTCCAAACTGTGTTTTGCAGTAATTTTGGCATAGTCTGCTGTTGCCCTGCTTGCATCAGAGAATGTTTATAGACACCCACAGGCACTGTGGCTACATGCTGTCCTGAAGACAACTGCCCCCAAAAGAGCGTCCTCCAGAAGGGCATGTCCTGGCCTATAAAGTCTATATGAGTCTGGGGATATGTAGAGGAAATGTAGCCCAGATGAAATGGATCATTTAGGTAAAACCCCTCAAAGCAGAGAAGGGTCTTAGCTCTGTAAGCAGACAAGGTAGAGGCACTGATGAGACACAGCAGTGCTATCTGAGCTCTCTTAATCACCTAAGCTCATTAGCCACGTTGTCTTCATCCTCATCAGGAGGTGAGTGGAGAAAAGGGAAGCCACCAACTCTGCTTTTCTGGGGTGTCACCCTCAGCTGCAGGGTGGCCCCTGACACGTGAGCAGTGAGGCTGTGTCTCAGCCAGCAGGCTTGGACAGTGTGCATCTGGAGAGGGCTTCCCCAGCCCTAGGGAGAAGGGAAGTTCATTTTCCAGCCATAGATAAGATTAGATTCGCTCCTCTGTTCTATGTGTACTGTTCTGCTTCTATGAATTAAGCGTGCAGCCAGAGAACAGGACATCCTTCTATCAAGAAATACAGAGCAGATAATTTAAAGAATGAATGTGACAATTTCATTATTTGAAAAGTTAAGCAGCGGATTTGAGGCATGCAGTATGTTTTTAATTAGCATTATTATTTAAAGTGAGCAGTACTGGACAGGCTCCTTGAGTTCTCTGATAGCATATTCATTAGCTAATCAGCAGAGCTATTATTTTCTTGAAGTATGCCCTACTTTGTGGTACTAAAGTGCACACACTGATTTACTGGTAAGGGTAATTAAAGGCCATGTCATAAACACCACTGACGTCATGGAATACTGCTCTTTAACCGTCTCTCCAGCTAACCCTTCCACATGGAAAAACAGATATTTTGCAGCTGACCCTCACCTGGTGTTAAGCATTCATTCTCCCTCTTCTAGCATCTCTGCAGTTTTGTGAACACATGGCAGCAGAGGATGCAGTTTTGCATTTATGGTTTCCCACACCCGTGAAGTGTGTGAATTTGAAAGTATTTCATACACCAGCCTTTGCAAAAGTCTCAGTGAAGCTCAGAAGCTTTGTCACAAAACACTGCACAAGTTTCAAAGGCGAGCCTACACATATCTAATCCATGTTACTCAGAGGTACAGCCCAGATGGGGCTGGGGAATTAATCAGAAAACAAGAGCTTTCCACAAGACATCTCTTGCACTTAGATCTTCCCTGAAGGTGGAAATACAGCCCCTGGGGAATATTCCTTTCAGGTTCTAAATGGACATCTAATGTATAAGGGGAAGGCCAGGTAGGTTGGAAGAACTGCAGCTAAACTATGCATTCCTCACACATATCTCTAAGTAGCTCTACATATGGGCTGCAAAATTTGGAGGATCTTCAGCACTGAAGTCTGAAAATAAGGGGTGCTTTGCATCCAGCTGAGCTGCTGGCTTGTAAATGCTGTAAAGGAAGGAGGGTGCACAAGTGAGCAAGGGAACATCAGCCCAGGCGTGGGTTCTTCTTGCCTGCTTTCCCTCCTTCCTTCTTCCTCTCCTTCCCTCTTTTTCTCCCTCAATGCTTCTGTTTCATCCCATGTATTTTGATTTGTTCCTTCCCAGCTACAGGTCTGTCACCCATATATTTCTGGACAGTTAGAAGAATCAGAGTTGAGAATCTTTAAATCTTTAAATCCACGGCACTGAATAAAACAACTTCCTGATTTTTTTTTCCACCCCATTTATTAGATTCTTCAGTATAAGAAAGTTGTGTCTGTCTTTACTGAAGTTCATTTAGTGATATCATTCCTGATAGCAGCAATAAGTAGGTCATAAAAATAGAATGGATAATAATCTTTCACTCCCACAAATGAAAGAAGCAAAGAAAGATATATACCAGTAAGAAGCAAAATGCAAAACACTTTATTTCAGAATATGGCAACATATTTTTATATTTCAAAGTTATATATTCCTGTTTATCTTTAAGATGCCTGTTTCCAGTGCAGATGACTGGCTTCATTTGTAATTTAAAGCAATGGCCAAAGTTCTGTTCTGATTATCAATTACTCACATAAATGAGTTTGCTCTCTGTTCAAATAAAAATTACCAAACACAATGGGATAAGCCCACTTGTCCAGCCAGGGTCCTGTCATGATTTCCTATTATTTTTGAGCTGGAAAGTGCTCTGTTCTCCCTCCACAGCTCAGCCATACAGTGGGGTTTATTATCCCCATTTTATGGATCAACAAGTATTTAGAAAGCCTCTGTAGTTTTCCTAAAATCTCACAGGAGTCATTCACAGACAAGACATTCACTGAGTATCATTCAGATTCTGGGTAATGTCCCAGCTGGGGACTCTTGTAGTATCTCACCTGTGCCAGGACACAGGCAGTGGTGTGTGACAGCTTCTATTAGTGACTACATGGCATGGCATGGTTTTGGTTGGGATCACCCAGCATTTTCCCAGCTGTTGTCCCTGGCTAGGGAAAAGCAGCTGGGCCAGGGACTGGTCCTGCTTTGGATTGTTGCCCTCCTGCTCTGGAGAGTGAAAGCTTAGCCAGAGGGACATAGGATGTGCTTTGCAGTGCTCCTCCTTTAACTGTTCCCTGGCCCATTTTATTTCCCAGCATAGGTACAGCCACTTGGCATGTGTTTGTGGTTTGTGTTTGTCTGCTGGCACGGAACTGACATATTTCAAGACTGGTTGGTGAGGAAAGAAGAGGAAACATGATATGAAATGTGGATGAGTCTTATGTGACCCTGAGCCAAGCCCTGCCTCAGGACTGGGGATATGTTTTCATGAAGCATTGTGATTCTCTGCCCATGCAGTGTCAGCACAAAGTAGAGATAGGCCCCAACACGTGACTCTTTAGTGACTAGTTTGAATGGAAATGTGTGATTTCTGAACAGATTTATTGTGCAAGCAAAAATGTATTTGCTAAAGATTACAGCAGTGTGTTTGCCCTGAATGCTGAGCCTAGGAAAAAAAGACTGCCCTGTGTGACTTTTCATAACACAGTGAAATAAGGTCTGTGGTGTCAAATACCTGCTTTAACTTTGTTAGCCCTGTCCAATGGACTGCAGAGCAGGGATCAGCCAATGGAAGCAGAATAGAGGTGGGGATGCAGAGACCACTCTCTGGCTCAGACTCCAGCTCCTGCACCCCCTGTGGATGTGGGGGATAGACCTATTTACCACTCACATAGCTTCAAGGTCTGTGCCAGCAGTGGAATCTACATGCCCATTGTTCCCTGACCTTGCCAAAACTCTTCTCTGCCCATGTGTGGGGGGACATCAAGGAGCTCTTTGGCCCACTGGGGTCCCTGGAGTCCTTCCATAACCTTCCTCCAGCTTCTTTCTGCCATCTCCTTCTCAGGGTATCAGGAATCCAGGTGGCTCTGCTGTTGAGAACCAGGACTCAGCCTTGGACCTATAATTAGTCATTATTGCTTCAGATAGCCAATATTATTACCCTTATATTAGTGGTATCACGTTGTATAATTGCGTAGCTGGAAGGTTTGTGGAGGAGTTGGAACTGTGATTCTGCCATGGTGACCATTACCCTTGAAACGCAGCAGCTGAGGAACTGGATCCCTTCCCCTTCAGAGCTGTTTTTCAGAGTGGGTTCATGAGCATTTCCACTGAAGATAACTCATAGGCCACATAGTTCAGCAGGCAACAAACCCTCCCGGGGCTGAGACCATATGTCTTCTGGGATTGGGAACTACATGGGTGGAGGGCAGGGGTGTCTCAGGCTTTTTGATGAAGGAAAGTGGATGCAGAGTGCCATCTGGGGAATTCCATAAGTCTAAATTGACCCTTTTTCTTTTGTCTTAAAAAAAAAAAAAATTAAGTACTCAAGTGACTGATCTGCAACATGCAGACCTCAGTTTGGTCTGGAACTGAGATTCAGATGCACTTGTAGACAAAAATTAAAAATGTGATCTTATAGGCATACTCAGGGTCAGCTGATAAAAATAATTCTTTTGCCAGAGTGTTGAACCCAGTTACCAATTCCATCACTCAATTTCCCTGGCAGAAACATTCCTGGGACTTTCTTTTTGCTGATACTCTGCTGCACTGTTTGGAAATAGAAATGCAGCCAACTGGCAAGTTATCTTGGAGTTGTCCTTGTACAAGGGAAAATGGGGCTTGATTTGGTCTGGAAGTCTGCTAACATTTGCTGCCATGGCATTTTTGCAAGTCTTCATGACGCCAGCATATGGAGGAATGCTGCAGCACATGTATTTGAGGGGGTTTGTTTAGTGTAAGTGTATCTGTAGGAGGAGTAGTTTCCTGAAAGGAACAAGTGGAGTGGCTGACCTTGCACTGATTCTGCTGACAGTTCCTGCTTGAAATAAGGTTGCACCGGTCTAGTGCAACATCACTCACCTCCAGTCCGGGAGTTTGAAACTGTTAGGAGGCATAAAAGAGCTATATAAGGAGTAACACATTCACAGGCATCCCTCTGCACCAAACATGGGATCTTGAACACATGAAGACTGAAGCTCCAGACTGAAGGTTGCAGTCAGTTTATAAAAGAAGTCTCTCAGGTCTGCACATCTTCAGCCATCAGAATTCAAATCTAGTTCTGGACCCCAAGTCATGTTAAAGGCAAGAAAATGGAAAATACACTGATATAGGAATCAAAATTATCTCCAAAGTACTTGTTTTGCAAGGCCAGCAGGAACAGCATCTGCAGAGCTGCTATTTAAAAACATGAAAATCAAAAAGCATTGTTGAAAACTGATTTAAGGGGCTGGGCAGATTCAGGTGCAAGGCAGGAGATTGAATGTTTTGCCTCTTTGCCCTCCTCAGGCTTTATGCCTTGGAAACCTACCTATGTCCTGCCTGTTAATGAACATCTGCTTTTGATTGTCACAAACCCATATATTTCAGAAAAATAAATATACCTGATCTCCACTTGGGAAAGAGCCTATTGTTTCTGCTGTGCCAGGTTCAAATATTGCTTTTAAATCAGAGATGGACATTTTTTTTCTCACTTGCCTAATAGTTACCTTTAAGTGCTAAATGACTCCATCAGGAATTATGCTTCTGTGTTTGGACTAGCTGCAGGACATGGGCTGAAATGTTGCCTTTTCTTAGGCTGATGGGTCATCTGTTGAAGGACTATCTCCTGGCTATACCAGCTGTTGGTGTTAGAAAATAACTATATCTTTCCAAAGCTAATTCTGTATTAGTCCAACTGGAGACTGGACAACAGGACAACTGGACAACTGGACAACATAAAACATGGCCTTACCAAAGCTGTTCATCTTACCTGGTAACTCTGAGCTACTTTCTTTTTTGAAGTCAAGATAGTTGTAACCATTGTTACAATTGTCTATCTGTCTGTGTGACTTCATGCCTGACAAGGGCTCCAGAAACCTGCATGATAAACAAATAGGGTAAAAAAAATATATGTGCAGTCACCATAAAAGCTGTGCAGGGCCAGAGCTCCTGGTTCCCCAGAACAGATTGACCTTGACACGTCATGACACGGTGTTTGCTGCTTGGTGACCTGTCAGTCTTATTCTACAGTATGCAAAACACTGTTTTGACATGTGGGAGAAATCAACATCTATTGGTTTCATGATGACTATTGGACTGTATGATCATGACCATTTTTATAATGATTTTGGTCTTGCCTTAAAACAGCACTGCAGCTGAGGTTCCTCACCTTCACATTTTCAGTCTTGGTTTCAACTAGACTCTGCAATTAGTTGTGAAGTAATGGGGGTAGGAGTGATTTTCTACTTGAGCAAGTCAAAGGTTCAAGATTTAATCCTGCTTATGTATGTATTTATTATATATATCCTACCTAGATGGCAGAAAAACATTTAGCAGTTTAATTGTAGGGAAAACATCCATGCAAATGTCCTGGTTCTAGTCCAAAAAAACCTGTTTACAAAAAACTGGCTACATGTTTGGGAAGCATGAGAACAGGACACATATGTATATTGTGCTTAAAGTCCCTTGCACACTGACCATTTTCAGCTCAGAATGTTTTGGACTTTCCTAGACATCACAATTTGTAGCTTGCAATGGATCTCTTGTCCAGAGCTTGTCCCATTCCTTCCTGAGGCACAGCTTGCTGTACCTCCTGCAAGAACCAACACTTCCTTTGGCTTGCTATGAACCCTGATCCTATTTGCTCTATTTGATGGTTCCTAAGCCATCTTTTGAAGGTGCTGTGGACAGTTGATCCTTCTCAAGTCACTTCTGATGGATAACTGTCTTTAGTGTCTCAAAAACTGGATCCTCCAAGAGCATGTGGTCCACATCAAATTGACACTGCTGATTGCTATTTGAGAGGAGTGTGGTTGCCCACATGCAGTGTTTTGCCATCAAAGTCTGTGTTCATCTTGGGAGAGTTAGTTGTGAGAAAATGGACAGAAGTGGTTTAATCCATAAGGAAGCCTGTGCTGCAGAACTGTTCTGTTTGTGCACAGCAGGTCTCTCAGTGACATCCAAAATCATCAAGCCAAGAGCACAAGCACAATGAGACTGTCCTACACCCTGAACCTGCCCAAAGGCATGGGACTTGCTGCTGGGGAGAGCAGCAAGTTGGCCAAGGGCATGCTACAGCTCATAAGGAACATGTTCAACCTATGCCTGGACACAGGGCGAGCTGGAAAAAGAGGATTTCTCAGCGATTCCAATATATCTCCTGATATGTCTGGTTGGGAAGAACTATGTTTTGGGAGATGCTTTCAACCCTCTCTATTGTGCATTTCCTTTTTGGCTTGCTGCTCACCAGTCTGTCCTCACAGGAAGTTTCTGCTTTGCTAAAAGTAATGCATGGCTGCCTCCAGGCAAGCATCTCCAGTTTCCTAGGTGTTGGAGGGTTCTTCACTCACATCTCAAATCTAGGTCAAATTAAGGCCAAATCTGTGCTCAGATGGGTACTCTTCCACCCCTTTGAGTTTCCACTCAAAGACAGTCCATTGTTCATAGATTATTTTTTTTCTTTATCTTTTGCCCTTCTCATGCATCCACCAAAAATGGTTCATGATTTGTGCATAATGATCATGCAGCTGCAAGAATTCAGGGACTGTGGAGTGGGCAGTGGGGGAATACTCTGCCATTACTTATTACTTATTCTCAGCAACTGAGAATACTTCACAGAATGACTCAGTGAACTATTACCTCACATTTCTCATATGAGCAGCATCGTGGAAAGGCTAGAACAGCAGCAGCCCTTACCTTCCCCTGCCCCCAAAGGCAAACGAAACATTAATGGTGCAGTAAAGCAGCAGAGCAAAGGTGTGTTTGCTGCACAAGGCTGGTCTCATAAAACTGAACTTTGCCCAAGACTGAACAAAATTGTAAGAAAGTCACAGTCAACAATTAAGGACATGTTTTTTATAAGGAAAAGTTATTTATGACCTTCATCTGGCATTTTATAAAGTTTTAATTTTGTTACACAACATCAATTCCTTTCATGCTTTGGCAGGAGAAATGTCAGGGCATTAGGATAGATGCAATAACCACATTTTTTTTATGCTTACTTGTTATTGAACTACCTTCTTGTCTTTAAAGTGTTTTATGGTCGAGTTACTCTATTTGCATAATTACTGCCACATCACCAGTCAATCAATTTTATGTGTTTCTCTCCTAAACCAATCTAAAATATGATACGTATATAAAAACATCACCCATGATTATACAGACTTCACATTTATTATTGCTTCAGGTCAAAGATATATGATAAAATTACCTTCTGTTATTTCCCCCTCCCTTCCCGCTTCTTTAATGAACAACTCTGAACACTTCCTTTAGTATTGTTTATCAGCAATTTTATTTTTCTCTGAATGGGAGACAAAAGAAAATAAGTAATGGAGCTAGCCAAAACAAAGCAAGTAACTACCACAGGCGGCTATGAGGATTGCTCATTTTTTACAAGCATGTGGAATCAAAAGCAATTGTACACATTGATAGACTTGTCACACAGATATCTGCAGGAAAGACAAAAGAATTCCCGCTTTCTGGGTAAATTCCAGACTTGAAAATAAGTGGTTCCAATGGAACCTGGGCTCCTGTGACAGCTGAAACTTGATGGTTCTATTTCACACCTTGGGGAAATATTAAAACCAAGAGAACCCAGCCTCAAGTTAGATGATGTGACTGACATAAGTGTCATCAGAAGCCAAGATGAACAAATTCCTTTCTGCATTTTACATACCAGTTATATAGTGTTACACAATTCATTGCTGTTATAAGTTGCACCAATTGAATCTTGCCACCAGTCCATGTACAGGGAGAAAACTCAGAAACACTAGAAATCATTTATAATGAGAAGTGCTTGATTTTTTTCATAGCAGGAATTAGCTTCCAGTTATGGATTATCATAGAATAAACAATCTGATATGTTCTCCAAAATTTTTTGCTGATCCTTGCTAATCTTCCATCCAAGGTACACCACAATGGACTTGACTTTTCATCCTTCTTACTGTGTATTTACTGAGTGTAAAAATCACTTCTGAACATTTGAATGAAAAATGAAAAACTAGCTTGTTTCCTGCAAAAAGTAAAATATAACAGTAAGCATACTTATCAAAATTCTCGGCTCCAGAAGATCCCAAACAGAGCCAAAAAATATGTAATATCTCACTTCTGCTGACGACTAATTTATCTTGTTCTCCTTGGTGTCCAAAGTATCAGTGCTGTGTTTTTGTGTTTAGATTCAAATTCTAATGGATCAGAGCACAGTGGTTTGAAGTAAATGGCAAAATTCCCACTTATTCTCATGAAACAAGAATTTACATCTGCTTCAGTAAAAGGTTTCTCAGTTCTCACTACCCTGGTCTGGGTGGTGTGATCCTCTGTTTCTATGTGCTCTACTTTAGCTCATTGTTGATTCAAACTCTGCTATTTGCTGCATGCTGCTAGGAAATAATCCAGTGTGCATTAAATTGGAATACTCTAGAAGCAACTGGAAGGTGAGCTGATTGCTATTTGTGGTTTTAAAGTAAGTTCTTCATTGCTGACAAAATTTTTATAGGCAAATAGCGGTTTCTTTTAAGTAGCTTTCATGGCAGCTGTTGACAGCTTCCTTCAGAAAAGCCAAGCTTCACCACTGTACAAATAATATGTTCAGTCTTATCCTGACAGGGACAACCTTATCAACAAACTCCTGTCTTCTGCTTGATAAAAAAGGCTTAATAAAGCAGTTTTTGTAAAAAACATACCCCGACAAAAGCAGCATGCAAGCAAAGACAAGGTAGTTCATTTGACTAACTCATATTGGGTGAAAATTTGGGGTAGCTGCTTTTAAGTAGATGCTGATCCCTGCTTGAACTGAGGGATTGGACCAGGTGACCTCCAAAGGTGCTGTTGTGGTTTAGCCCCAGCCAACAACTAAGCACCACACAGGTGCTAATTCACTTTCCACCCATCAGGGCAAGTGGGAGGAGAACTAGAAGGGTAAAAGTGAGAAAACTTGTGGGTTGAGATAAAAGCAACTTAACAATAATAATATTACTACTACTACTAATATAACAACACCAATAATAGCAATCATATAATGAAAAGGAAGATAAATTTAAAAAAAAAATTAAAAGGAGCGAGAGCAAAATAAACCACAAAAAAGATGAGTCATGCAAATGAAAAACAACTGCTCACCACCAACCAACTGACCAGCCAGCCTCTGAGCAGCTGCCTCTGGTCAACTTTCCCCCCCCAGCTCAATAAGTTAAGCATGACACTGTACGGTCTGTGATACCCCTGTAGGGTATCACAGCTGGGGTCAGCTGTCCAGGCTGTGTCCCCTCTCAGGTACTTGTGTACCCCCAGTCTCCTCACTGGTGGGGTGGGGTGAGAAGGAGAAAGGGCCCTGAGGCTGTGTATGTGCTGCTCAGCAATAACAGAAACATCCCTGAATTATCAACACCATTTCCAGCACAAATCCAAACTGCAGTCCCTGTTAGCTACAACGAAGAAAATGAACCCCACCCCAAACCCTTGGGTGCTTCCAGCCTCCGCCATTCTGTGATTCTGCAACTACTTAATCCAAGAGAAACCACTATCTTCCCAGTTGAGCCATATGTTTTTTCCTCTTCCCCAGGCAGTGTTTCCTACCACCTTCCAAACCTGCAAGTGTTTCCAGTGGTTTCACAGCCCTCCCTGGATCCTGACAACGTGCTTACATGGTTGTCCCTGAAAGGCCGGGATATCATACACCTCTCTGTGCACATATAGCAATGTTCAAACATAACAAATGTGTAATGCAAAGACTAATCCGTCTTGCCAATCTTTTCCAAGCATAACACAAGTTCCTCTGCTCTGTTGAGCCAGATTCTCTTAGGCTCCAGGGTGCTTTTTTGGAGTACTCTTTCTGGAGGGCTATGCAAGAAACTGCATTAAGAGGCTGTAACTCTGCACTTCTCAGAGCTGTGGGCTTGGTCTCCTCAGGAGAGAATCCTTGATTTAGGAATTCACTTCCCCCTTCCTGTGAGAAGCCCTGGGTTTGTTGACTTTCCCAACACATTGCACAGGCTATCTATTTACTCAGGCTTGTTCTGAACGGGTGGGTTTCGTGCGGAGGATCTCTGACATTTCCGCGTGCTTGCATTTCTTTGAAAGACATCCCTTTAAACGCTTACAAGTTTCCAGGCTTAACTACTTGTCCCTTATGACTCCTAAAAACTTGTAGATGGACTAAGATAGGAAAAAAAAAAAAACAAAAAACCTTTCCTCCCCACACAAGCCTCTGTACCAGTTCTTTAGCAATTAAGGGAGGAAACCAGACTTCCTCCTTCTCAGTGATGCCAGACATTGCTGTCCAGTCCTTGGCAGTGCCGGTGCAGGAAGTATCCCTCGTCCTCAGGCACTCACATCCTTACAGTCTGAGGAGAAGCTGGCAGATGAGTGCAGAAGGGCCAGCCTTACCAACAGGAAAAATCTCCTGTGGAGCACTTTGGAGATCAAAAAGGATGTGCTGTTATTAGCTGGGCTCTCCACCAGCTGCAGCAGGACAACAGGGGCCAAGGCAGCACCAATCCTCCTGCCCAGGGAGGCGAGGGAGGAAGGATGAAGGGAGTAGGGAAAGGGAGAGTTTTGGACTGAGTTGATAGCAGAATAAAATATTTTTTGAGTTGTAAATCTATTAGATAAACTAATCTCAGGCTTTATGAGATTCCAGATGAAATGCAGGAATATGCCAAGCTTCTCGTTTTTATTTCCAAATGTTGAGTTAATTTGGATCCAATCTGAGCCAAATTTCGCCTTAGTGTAAGCAGGTGCAACTCCACTGGATTGAACAGAGTTACACCCATTTACAACAGGGATGGATTTGTCCTGAAGTGATTTAAATAGGGCAGAAAAGAGCACACATGTTTCCAGTGTTTCATCTTTGAACCATGAGATACATGAATTGAAAAAAAAGTGTTCTCAGTCTCTCTCACACAAACTTGTGGCCTAGTGGAAAGCTCTGTTTAAACACAAGAGCTTAGTATCTTTCCTTTTTTTGTTCATTTGTTGCAACTTTCACTCCTTTTCTTCCTCATCCTTGCTTTTAATCCTGTAATTAATCTGTTTTTTTTTTTTTTTTACAACAGGCATACCACAATTGTGAATGAGGATTTTATTTTTGAATTCACATTAACTAGATGTTATCTCATTTCCTTCAGATTTCAGTCTAATTAGATACTGAAATAATACCTAATTTGTAATTCTCACTGCAATTTTTGTGGGCAGAGATTTTTCCCGTTCTCTGTATTATTTAAAATAGAAAGAAAACTATAATATTGAGAAATACATGCCTCCCACCAAAACCAGTGACTGTTACTTGCTTCCCTGCTCATTTAATAGAAAGGCTGAACATAGAAAGCAATCTTATGTGTAGAAGATAATAAATGATACATTGACTTTACACCACAACTTCTTTTTAAGACATATAATAGGTATATAACCACAGGTAGAGTGAAAAACAGCGTAGATACAACTGTTTCCGTGAAGGGTTTGGGGAGACATGAGAGTATCTGTTGACTATCTCCATTTTGAAGTTTTTTTGTCTGTCTCCTGCTTGGGATTTTTTCATCCACAGCCTACTGGCCACTCACTGAACAGTCTGGTCCTTTGGCTTGGGCGAGAGGCAGGATGGCTGGATGGCTGGATGGCTGGATGGCTGGATGGCTGGATGGCAGGATGGTTGGATGGCTGGATGGCAGGATGGCTGGATGGCTGGATGGCAGGATGGTTGGATGGCTGGATGGCAGGATGGCTGGATGGCTGGATGGCAGAATGGCAGGATGGTTGGATGGTAGGATGGCAGAATGGCAGGAGGGCAGGATGGTTGGATGGCTGGATGGCAGGATGGTAGGATGGTTGGATGGCAGAATGGCAGGATGGCAGGATGGTTGGATGGCTGGATGGCAGAATGGCAGGATGGCAGGATGGCAGGATGGTTGGATGGCTGGATGGCAGAATGGCAGGATGGTAGGATGGCAGGATGGTTGGATGGCTGGATGGTAGGATGGATGGATGGTTGGATGGCAGGATGGCTGGATGGCTGGATGGCAGAATGGCAGGATGGCAGGATGGTTAGATGGCTGGATGGCAGGATGGTAGGATGGTTGGATGGCAGAATGGCAGGATGGCATGATGGTTGGATGGCTGGATGGCAGAATGGCAGGATGGCAGGATGGCAGGATGGTTGGATGGCTGGATGGTAGGATGGATGGATGGTTGGATGGCAGGATGGCTGGATGGCTGGATGGCTGAACAGCAAGTTCTGCCCAAGGCATGCAGGAGGGCCTCAGCTCCTGCATGGCTCTCACAGATCCAGCAGCAGCTCTGGGGAGCAATTCTGGACATCAGTTTCACCTGGCTTTTTTTCTCCAACCCAGACATTCACAGCTCAGAATCTCTGAGTCCTGCCCCGTGCCCCTTGGGTGCATGCAGGATGGCTGTGTGTTATCCACTTCCTTCCTCCATTGCCCCCTGCCACGACACAACCAAGGGAGCCCCACAGTCCCATTAAGGAAGGAAGCCACTAACCTGCTGCCCTCTGCCTTTGTGGGAAACATTCTCTGAGCCTTCAAGGGCTTATTTTGTGCAAGGGCGTAGTGAAAACAAAAGTCCATGCATTAGGTTGCCTATTTGTCCCTGGTAGTATGTTCTGACCAGGAGGTCAGCTATTTTTTTCATGAGCAACCATTTTTCACATTTCAGCACGTCTGTGAGGAGCCCAGAAGTATTCAGCATCACAGTCAGGGTGCCAGGAGATCCTTCCCTGCCAGTCACCTGCTCCAACACCAGGACAATTACACCAGGCAGGTCTTTGGCCAGTCCTTGGCCCAGCACTTCACCAACACTGATAAAGATGCAACTGAGCCTGAGCAAAAACTCTGCATTTACCCAGAGGAAAGAGAAAGATGCACCGTCCCATGGGGATGGAGGGCTGCGTGAGCTGAGACACTTTCTCTGCTCTGAGGTCTCCCGTGGCTCAGCTGACCCAGGCACTGCAAGCCTGGCCAATGGCACCAAGGCTGACCACTCCAGTGCTTCCCACTCCTCCAGGCATCACAGGCATCACTGTCTAGTGATATGGCTGGGTAAGAGTCAAACATCTTCAGAGGTTTCAGAGGATACTTGCTGTTAATCCTTAACAGCTAGGAAAATATGAACCTTCATAAAGATGCATATGAGAACATCTTCTGGATGTTCCCATATGACAAGATACTCTGCTTACACTGTAAATCCAGTAATTTATTCTCCTTAAATTTCAAGTAATACAGACAAAGCAATATAGATAAAGGTTCCAGTGTCCCTGAACTCACAGCAGCATTTTTAGCAACAATAGCAGCTGTGGCTGCAGAAAGCACTTTAGGTTCAGGCCTGAAGGATGTTAAGCCTCATCTTGCACTTCCCCTTCAGCCATCCCTTTTGTTACTCAGGTTAATATTCTTGGCTAGAGCAGCTCATGCTGAAGGAAAAGGAACAAACATTTAGTCTTTTAAATGATCAGTCCTATAGCTGCTTTTTCTCTACTACTGCAAAAATTTTACCTAGTCTGCATTCAGCATAGGACTTAAAAGAATTCCTATCTCAGGCACAAATGGATAAATATGCTCTTGCTTGTGTCAGTAAGACAAATCTGTACATATGCCATATCAAAACAGTGTTTAAAATGAAGAAAGATAGAAATAAACTCCAATAGTTATATAATTTCAAGGTTTACTTGCTGTAAATTTATTAAATTTGAAATAATAAAAAACTTGCAAGGGGCTGGGCAGGTATTCAGAATATTATATTTACCTGCTACCAATATCCTTCAGGATAAGTTTTCTTTAGAGGGTTGGTTGTTTTCTTTTTAAATTGTTGTTTATTTGTTTGTTTGTTTGTTTTTTCTGCTGAATTGGTACATAGAGACCTCAGCTATATCATTGTTTGAAGGATAATATAAGTGATGGTAAGTCCTTCCCACTTGGAATGCTAAAATGGGTTTGACAGGCAATGGTCCAAGCTCACTTCCATCTGTGACATTCTTTCAAATGATTCATCATCTTGAACATGAAAGTAACTTGATGATGTTACGACTTACCCCTAGATAAGACAGACAGTTCATCTGAAAGCAATTGCTCCAACTGACTGTCATGCAGATGCCTCAACAGTGACACTGGGCATTTGATTATGCATTTTGATATCTTTTATGTGTTTTTTACAGGCAGTGGGATCTCAGACCTGGGCAGAATGCT
Organism: Vidua macroura; assembly: GCF_024509145.1. Lineage (NCBI taxonomy): Eukaryota > Metazoa > Chordata > Aves > Passeriformes > Viduidae > Vidua > Vidua macroura. The sequence goes on from NC_071571.1 coordinate 107,140,445, forward strand.
GGTGTGGAGGAGCATAGAGTGTCTGCAACACTACCACACAACATCCTTGGTTAAGTAACTAGCCTTACTGCTCCATTTATTTTTCAGCCTAATAAAGCTCAGTAATTTCTAACTTTCATTGATTTTGGATAAGTTAAATAATACAATTTCTTATCCAGTTGTAGTTTACGTTTCTATTAATTCTTCTAGGAAGCTCAGTAGAATAACTAATAGTCTGACAAACCTTGATTCCTATCTACAACTCAATGCTTCAGTGACCCTGCTTGGCCAGGAGGCTGGCCCAGGCAGCCTCCAGGGCTCCCTCCCAGCTGGTATGACTCTGTGAGTCTAAAATGTGACTCTCTTAAAATGTACATATGCTTTTGGCACTATGCAGGTCTTTTCTGAAACGTGTATGGGTTTGGTTTGCACAGCTATTAATATTATTTTAAGGCAGTCACATTAGCCCTCCCCTTCAAAATTTAATCCTGTCACCCAATTTGGCTCTTGCAAAGAAATACTTCCTTTAACATCTTCTAAATGATTCATGCTTTTACTTCAGTCACTACTGCCCCTGTAACTTTGAGGTAAAAGCCTGTTAGCCCTGAAGTTAATATGCATTTATTCTTGTTCCTGTTTTTCACGTCAATAATACTCTATTCTCTCAGAGACATGCAGGCTTTGGGGTCTCTCTTATTCTTAATCAGTATCTAATTAGTGTTTAGTCACTGGGAGGAGACTCATGGCTTAGGAAGGCAGGGGGCACAGAGTATCTCCAGAATATCCAAAAGTCTGTTTTGATACCCACCACTATACTCACATGCTGCCTTCTCCTTCATTCAGACCATGCCTTATAGGCAGAGCAATGTTGTCCATTTCCTGTGAACACATGCAAAGCCTGTGGCTGGATTTTCTTCCCTTTAAACTCAGCCAAAAGAGCACCTCTCACTTTGCAAGTGTTGTCCAGCTGATGGGCACAGGCAGAACAAGGAACGTCTCCCAAAGCAAAGTGTTTGCTGCAGGCTCTGGAGCACGTGCTAAGAGAGTGATGAATTCCCATTTCCTTTGAGAGAGAACAAGGCAAACTCTGCTTTTAAAAGTACTCTGATCTGTTAAATATGTGCACAGATATTCCATTTCCTCTTAAATAGATACTGATAAATCAGTAGGACACAGGCACCAATTCTGATACTCCAATAGAGCTGTCACAAGTGAAAGAGGAATTTAATCTCATATTTTCATAGATCTAATCTACCCCATTCTTCTAGTTGCTTTGAAATATCCAATTACATCTGACTTAATAAAATTGGAAGACATTTATTACCATCATTAGTGGCTTGGGTTGAAATCAGCTGTGAAATTGTGTGCACATTAACTTGCAGAGAACTTAGCAAGCCAGAAACCCACGGAACTGATTTTCTAAATGGCTGCAGAGCTCCGGATGCAGAACTGCTGACACGTATGGCTGGCCTGGGCTGTGGGGCAAGGAAAGGCACAAGAGAAATGCTCAGTCTTCTTTTCCAGGCCCTTTCTTGTGTCTCTGCCCTGAGCTGAACCATCTCTCATCTTCCATTGGAGAGAGGGAGATTGAAGTTTTCAGGGAGGGATCAATCTTTGTTACTTAAAATTGGGTTATTAATTCTGCAAGTAAGAAGGTAAATATAAAACGCAGACTAAGTTGTTATTTTCACTGCAAGCACAAGTTTATAAAGAGAAACTCTGAAAAGGGGAGAATGTGAAAAGATCTCATTTTCTCACACCTTTCAAAACAGCCAATGAGACTGAGCCCTCTGTGAAATCTTAAAAACAGTATTATTTCACAGCATCACTCAGCTGTCAGGTATCATACTTATTCATTATCAACTGCTAAAATTCCAGAGCACAGTCTTATTGTGGCTGTGCTTCCATCCTTCATAATTTACCCATTAAGCTGCAGTGTTTTGTTCTTCTCTGTCAAGTGTTTGCCACAGGGAATTTTCTCATCGTGATGCCACAGACAGCATCATGTGAGAGGACTAAAGATGTGCCCAGACATCCCCAGTTATAGACAGCTGCAGGGGTAGACAGGTGAATTTTTAGTTTTTAGTAATTGTTGCAACAGGAAAAGCAAGACACTTAGCAATAAGTAATTATCAGGAGCTGCTTTGAGTATTGCCTGCAGGGTGAAAAAACAGATACATACCTGGAGTTTTGCTGCAAGAAATGTTTTCCAGAATGTTTTCCTGTTAATATATACTAATGCCTGCAGTATTTCACAAATCAGTTCATGCCCACACCACATCCTCTCCTATTTATTCCATGTCTCAGATATCCATCTGTTGAAGGAAAAAAAAGTCCTTTCACTCTCTCACAAAGGTGTTGGGAGGAAAATATATTAAAGATTAGGAGGCAGTGTAAATAGTGCAGTTGCTGTTCCATGCAAATCCCTCAGGAATAGAGGACATTTTTTATACCTTTATGGATTTTTTAAAAGAAGCTTCTCTTTTTGAAAAAAAGGTCTCACATTTCTGTTTCACCTTACTGTTGGTAGTTTGGCAATGTCATTAAACAAGGTAGATAGTTAATTATTTTTAGTCAAGCAATGTAACACAGCAATAAAATTTTCAAAAAGACACCTGTTTTAAAGGTCAATGACCTCATATAAATTGCTAAGTGTCAATAAATATCTTTCAGCACGGGTGGAACAATATTTGTACGCTCATGGACCAAGTTATAGAGTTTAGCTTGCTCAAGACCATTGAAGATCTCATGCTTATGGCTGCACTATAAATGTCACCAACGCAACCCATAAAACTATACCCATTCAGACTTGATTTTTTCTGAAAAAGCATTGCTGATTTTGAAAATTGAAAGTCATTGTGAATACAGAAAGATTTTAATGTAAAGAAAAAAATTGAAATTGTCTCAGTAAAATTTGATTTTCTTTTGATTTCCCTGAAACATAAATTCTGAATCATAGAGCTTTACACTTCCCCAAAAAGAAACAACCCTGTAATAAGCATCTTCTTTTGGTTTTGAACTCCTGGAAGAAAGTTATTATGTAACTGCTTACTAAACAAAGACCACAGAGGAAATTTCTAACTTAAGTTTTCTCATGTACTAATACAATCTCTTGGACAGGAATTACTTTTCTGTAAGATGCATCTATAGCTGCTACCTGTTGTGCCATCAACAGAAATGTGAGAGGAAACACATCAAATGTTCTTTCTCAAGGACTTTCCAGCTTCATCCTCTGTCTGGATGCACACTTGCTAGGTGATCAGCATGCCAGGTCTGTATGAATGGAGGAGAACATACACAGAATGATCTCATTGGTATTCCACATGTAATTTCAAAGCTAAACAATGCATGTCTTCTATATATATGATTCATCTCCTAGGAATTCATGCCTTCATGGCACCTTTTCTAAAACAGGAAATAAATATGCGTTGCTAAGTTACTTTCATGCTTTGAAAAATCAACTGCTGTTTCTATTGTCCAGTTTGTGTTCTGAAGGCTGTGCTCCTTCACAGGGACTTTTTTTTTTATTTCCATAATGAATACTTGCTCTTTTTACCTTTGTCTTACTTTCTGAAGGTAAAGTCACACAGATTCTCTGCATGTTTTGCCTCTTAGACCTGTACCAAATGTGCCTCACATTGTACCACTTTGCTGGGAAGTGCCTAGAAGATGCAGACAAAAATTCTTCAGGCACAGACAAAACTCCTCTGGGCAGCGAGGCACGAAGCCAGTGCTGGTGACCTTATACTCCTTGCTGGAGCACTCTCTCAAGAACATGTCGATGTCTGGGCTGGGACACTTGATGCCCCAGCCAAGGCCAGTGCTTTTGCCTAGCAGCTGAAGTAATCTGCATCTCAAGGATCTACTCCCCCATCTTTCCGTCTTCAACTTGATTGCACATAAACTTTATACAGTATGCAGTTTATACAGAGTTACTTCCCATCTGTATCTCTTAAGAGCAGCTGTATTAAGGTTAACTAGCTTAGGAGTCATAAATAGGAATGGCTAATGTGATTGTACAAGCTTCCCCCCAGATCCTGGTCAATATTGTAACTCTGACCTGTAATGCACTCTCCCTGCAATTCCAGTACCGGGCGTCTCCTAAGCAAATACAGCTAATCACTTCAACAGGTTGCTGACTTTTATGAATTGAATTGCATAGCAAATAGCTGTGACAGTGTGTACAACATTGCTAGACAAGAAAACAACATCATTATGTAGGGAAGAATGTTCCCCAACTCAAGAGAAGAGAGAAAAAATGTTTTACACTAATTCTTATAAAAGAAGGGTGTTACTTGGGGTTGCTGCTTGGGGAAGAGGGTATGGGAGGGAGGTTTTTGTTGAGGTTTTTTTCCATGTATCTGGGAAGGCTGTTTTTGCATGTATCTGTACTGAAATGGTGGGTCAGATACACAGAGTGTACATACATAGATTCTGTCTCTCCATTTTCCAAGATGGGGACTTGATGCTGAATAACGTGTGATGGTGCAATTAGACAAAGGCAGATAAGAAGAAAATCATGCAAGATACTTAGCCACCTCTGCAGGGACAGAGGTGAGACTGCTCTGAACAAACCAAATGCATGCTGAGACAGTGACTTTCTCCTACGACCCACATGGGTTTCAGTTGCCTCCCCCTCACATTAGCTTCCACTTCTGCCCGAGACTCACAGGCTCAGAGTGCCTCTGGCCCTGGTACCCCAGACAGGCTTTAACAGCCAAGCTAATTACCCCAGTAAATGAAACATCTTATTTCATCAATTCTACCTTTGGTAATCTTCTCCCACTTACACTTTCCACCTCTTGGCCCGGTTAATTTCAATGACTTCAATTTTGTCACACCTGAAATACATTTGGCTGCATCTTTCTTGCAAGGTGCAGACTGAACTTACATTATAGTAGTTTAATTTTCTGAAGGCTTTGACATAATTACCCAGCCAAGCCAGCTAAGCTGTAGGTTGCTTTGTGCTGTACATTCAAAGAGCATTCAAAGCAGTTGGAATACTCTGGAAATAATTTCCCTGCAATTTTCAGCAATGTAATACAAATTCTTGGTGAAATGGTACATTAGTCACATATTACACAACATGTCTCTCTCTAATAACTTATAGCAAATTTTAGCTGTACTAAAAATAGTAGTTACAGCCCTCATTAATTATAAGGATGTTGGATAGTAAATTGCTGCAGAAAGCTTTCATGCCAGGAACTGCAGCTCCCATGTTTGTATTTGATGTCTGTATTATGAGACAAATAATGTTTCCTCTTCCAAAACCACAGGCCCTGGCTAGAATATCTGGCAAAACTCTCCTGAAAAAAATAGGAGACAGATCCTGAGGACACACAAGCTCCAGGGCTTGCCCCTGGTTTTGTGTCACTGGCTTTAGCAAGCTCATGTAGCTGGATGCCTGGGGTTGCTGGTGGCCTTTGCAAGAAAGATCCTGATAATGCTGTAGAGAGCACGACTCTGCAGGGAATCCATTGCTTTCAGGAGGTTATTTTCAGCATGTGGGACAAAGGTCATTATAATTGGCAGCACTGCAGTGAGGTTAAACCAGCAATCTTCAGGAGAATTGTGTTTGGAAATCTGTTTGCATCCAGTGGGAACACAGACAAGTGTTGAGAGAGATTATATTAGTTTACAGAAAAGTGACTGGTGTGAAAAAAAATGAAATGGGAACGGCAATTGCATTCCTAGAATTAAAGTTACACATCCAGAGCAACCTAAACTGACCTAAGGCAGACCTGGGCCACCTTGTCTTCTCACAGGTTGGAAAACAAATCAAGTCAATAGAATCAGGTTGGTCTAGCTCCATGAAGCAGCTTGGCAGAGAGCTGGATGAGCACCTCCTGAGCTTGTGTGAGGCCAAGGCTGGGGCCAGGGAGAAGGGCAGCATATCACTGTCCTAGTGGCCTCCCTGAAGATGCTGAGGCCTGCCCACCCTTCCACAGCAGTGAAATCTCCCAGGCAGATGGCAGTACAAACCCCTTGTCAAATACACCCAGGGAAAAGTCCAGCAGCACGCAAACACAAGGGGATCCTTTTTCTCCTGTAGAAACTCAGAATGAAATGGTGGTACTTGTTTCCCCCAGGATGTAATGGAGGGATGAATTCTACTGATCTGGGGAGGGCTTAGAGAAATTCTGTGCTGTTCCCTGTGCACCAGCCTTTTGGGGACAGGTCAGGGTATTTCTGGTGGGATAGTTCAGACCGTGCTGTGCTCACTGACACCTCCTTATTCATTCTGATGGCTCAGTCAAGTAAATTGCACACAAAAATTCTGTGGCTCCTTTTTCTGCTTAATTCAGCTTCTTCCAATGTCTCATGACAGAGGGGTGTTTGGGGATGAGTAGGGTTCCCCTGCAGCAGTAATATACCAAAAAAATGAAACCCTAACTCAAGACCACTACATACAATTTCCTTGCTAAAATACTATACTTTAAGCTGGTATAATAAGACACCCCACGCTTTATTGTGGTTGAGGGCCAGATCCCAAAAACTCTCTTGCTGCATTCTTCTTTGTCTCAGATTTGATGGATTTTTCTCAATGTATTGGGGATTTTGTTTCTGTTTGGCTTTGTCACCTTAGTAGTTACAAAATGCAAAATTCCTTCCCTTTCCCTTTCCCTTTCCCTTTCCCTTTCCCTTTCCCTTTCCCTTTCCCTTTCCCTTTCCCTTTCCTTCCCTTTCCTTTCCCAGTAAAATCAAAACTCTTCCCAGGAAACATTTTTGTCTTCAAAACCCAGAGGTCTGCTATATTAAAACAGGCTAAGCATTTGCAAAGCAAGACCTCAGACATTTTCTCAATTGAAAGTAGTCAGAAGGCACAGCTCTGTCTCAGAATGTGCAGAAAAGACTGCAACACTCCAAAGCCCACATCACATAAATCTCTCAGTTAATTGCCAATTTCTGCTGGGACATTAGAGCAACAGGACACATTCATGGGACATCCAAAGCAGCCTCATCAGTTTCGTACTCTCCCATCCCTCAACTCTTTTAAATGCCAGGAGCCAGCTGAGAGTTGTGCACTGTGAAGTTTTCCAGCAGCAAGTGTGCAGCTGAGCTCCTCCTGCTCCTTACCTGGACGCAGGGAACATTCCCAGACTCACTCCAGCGGCGGCGACTGTGAGTAGAGTAGCTTTGAGGAGAATTCCTCAAAAACATTCACTCAAGGACCACTTTGGCTCTGGCTCCTGCTGCTCTCCTGCTGCATCAGCAGCTGGGGAGCATTACAAAACCACTGCTACAAGAAGGTAAAGGACCTGGTGAAATCCGTTGGATCTGGCCCTTGCAAATAGGCAGGGAAATGCAGCCAGCAGGGGGGCTAGTCCTGTCCTCCTGCAGCATCACACTTCATTAGGTGGGCGCTACCAGCGTTAAAAGCAGGGAGTATATGATGATAGAGCTTCCAGGCTTCCTGAAAAACACTTCCCAGAGGAAACTGAGCACTCCTGAGCCAGCAAACAAGTGTTTGCTTTCTCTTTTCTTCAGCCTGGTACCAGGGCCCAGGATAGCACATAGGAAGCTACTTCCCTTACTTGTTCTTCCAAGATTGACCAGATTAGTCTCCTCATCCAACATGCTGAACAAAAGTAATTTGTGTAACAATTCTTGGGGCCAACACTTACTCATGCATAAATTGATAACCCCGACCTTACTGGATCCCTATCCCAACCTGAGAATCCTGCACAGGCTGGTAACAATTGCAAGTCATGTTGTCAGAACTTCTTAACAATTACAGCTATTTTCACACTTTCTGTGCTTTCTGTCACAGGACTTAAGTGCACTCTCCTGGTTCTGCCTTGGACACAAGGTGCCTTAAATTTTTAAACGTAGGAACCAAATAAGATGGAATCTGAAAAAGGAATATAAGGGTTCCCCCTTTCACCAAGTGAAGATAGCTTGGTCCTTGGTGAAAATGTCCCTTCTGATGCTGCCCTACCCATTTTTGTGCAGTAAAGAGCCCCTTTTCTCCCTAGATGTGCAGAGTAGGGAGGGTACTAAAGAGGCAAGTCACCAGAAGAATGCAGAGAAGTCCCCAAAGAGCTGTGGCCTAGAAATTAGGCAGAAGATATCTTGTAGCGTTGTTTTTATGGCTGATGTGTTTCAATTCGCTGCAGGGCATGTGGAGGCTTTTCATTTTGCAAAAATCAGCATGGAGCATCTGGGGTAGTGGCCATACCATTTAGTCCCTGAAATAACAAAGCTCTATCGAACCTATTTATGTTTGCTCTTTAGCTATCAGAAATCATGAATTGTGATTCATTTATACCCTTGTCATAAGATGACCACTGCCTCTTCCCAGGCAGCAAGTTATAAAAGGGTCATTCACCAATTCATTCGCATTTAGCAGAGCAAAGTGAGTCAGTTCCAAGTTGATGATGCTAAACCATCATTGAAATGAGATCAAAATCATTATGGGCGAGACAGTGCCAAGTCATGTTGTTATGCTGAAGTGGCATCTCCAAAATGAGCAAAGAGATCTCAAGCTTTTAAGCCTGAAATTGTGGCATGGAAAACGTACTAAACTGCTAGAGACCCATAACTGAAAAGCTGCAGGCACCCAGCTTCAACAGGTCTCTGTGGGGGTAGCAGCACTCTTATCACTGACCCTAAGGCGGATGTCTAAACTCCCTGGGTGGCAGGGAGGTGGTGGATTAAGTTTTGAATCCACCTTGTGCAAGTGCTTTCTGCCCACAGGCATCTTCCAGCCCAGCATGGAGGGATTTCTGGGCTGCACTTTGGTAGTACATCCCTCATGATATGTTCAGTTTTAACCCCTAATTCTGCATTCTGGGTTCTGTCACTACTACTCATTACCTGTACTTGTGGGCACCCAGGTCTGGATGCTTGCCAAGGTTCTAATTGCATTGATTGAACACTATTCCATGAATGCATGTTTTAAAAAACTTCATTTGGTGAAGTATCTTCATTTGTTTGAAAACTTCATTTGTATCTCTCTTTTATTGACTTTTTTTGTGAATGATCTCTTGGTAGGCAAAACAACACTTTGTAAGCCCATATTGCAGTTCATTCACAGCACAGTTCACATGTTAACCCAGTGAGCCCTGGGGGGGATGGAAATCCACTGGAGTAGGATGCTGGGAAAGTATCCTTTATTCACAGTTAACTTCAGCCAGGGCGAGGCAGTTGGAGAGGCTGGAGACAAGTCTTGTGACATGTGCAGAATATTCCCTGCTGCTTGCTGGAAGAAATCTGCGCTTACTAGAAGGAGTAAGGGACTCCTGACTGATGGAAGAACATGACTCTGCTCTCTGCTGAACTTTCAGCATTGCAACTGGTCTGCTTTAGAGTCAAAAAATAACTGTTTTACAAGTGCTCTAAGACATACATTTCTTATTTCCACTTTACGCTACATCAGGAACCGTGGACTTTCTCCATTACTTTGTCCTCTCCAATCCTGATTTCCCTGAGAAACTAAGGCACTTTTGATGCCTGTTTCCATTTGCCCCATCTATCAGACTTTTATTGGTTAAAGCCATTTAAAGCTATTAATGTTTCTGCTTTTGCCATAACAAACAGCTTACTTCATGAGCTCATTCATGGAAACTAAATTAATTTTAGAGGCTAAGAATGACAGAGTGTGTGTTATTTTTACTGAAGGAAAGATGTCAAATTCTAGGCTTACTGGTGGTGCTTGCATCTGAGCTGAGCTTGGGCCACAGCCACTGTATGCTGGTGCGGTTCCTCTGATGCCATGCCAGTTTTTCCCCAAGGGAAATTGGTTCCTCTTTTTAGGTAGGAGCATCTGCCTAATGTGCTATTTATGATATATTTCTTTCACAGAATGTCATTTAGAGCTACAGCTACATTCAGAAATGCAATAAATGAAATTAATATATTTCTGAAAATACTTTAAATGCTTTGGAAATTATTAAAATGTAACTAAAAACATCCTTTAATACATTAATGAAATTAAGTCAGCATAAGTAAGACCACATAAAAACTCACTGGTTTCAGTGGCATTCAGACTTTGATATTGATATTGGTATAGGCAAGAACAGAAAGAGTTTTCCAAAGTTTGTAAGGACACCATGCATAAAACTTAATGCTTTTCAGACGTTGCAGTTACGTATACTCGTCTGAATTCTTCTTTTATAATGGCCAAGCCATTAAAAGGAGACCTTTCCTACCCCTCTAGCATGTAGCAGCATTAATAAATCAAGTGATTTCTTGCTGGCCAAAGTAAGTTAGCCTCAAAAAATGTGTGTAATATGCAGGTTATATAGCTGTGATCTTCACACTAATAATATGCTTCTTTATACTGCATATGTATTAGTTGTTTGAAGACATTGCAAAATTAATATTCTTTTAGAAGACAACTTATGGTTGAAAAAATGTAGCAATAGCCATGCATGTAATATGGTTTAGCAATCTTAAATATTCCAGACAGGAAAAGTTTTTTGTCAAAGTCTCTGACAGTTTAAACTTTAAAGCTTCAGCAAAACTTTTAAACTTTTAAACTTTGAACCTGTTTGAACTTAATTTGATTTATGAATTATTAAATGTACCACTGAAATTCACCGTCTTTATTTTCATCTAGTAAAGATTTTTTGTTTAAAAGCTACAGATGAAGAGTGGGAACTAAGGAAATGCAGCCTGAGGAGATTATAGCCCTGTTTTATCAGAACAGCATTCCTCTCAGCTGTATAAAACAAAACCCCAGTAAAATATTTAGAAGTGGGAGAGATAAAGGGCTGAAACTGGTATATACAAAAGGGTGGGGAAAATGAATGCTAAACTGGAAAGCTGGATTAGGCAAGATTTGGAAAATGAGATACCTCTAAATTAATTATTTAACTCTTCCTTCACGTCCTGATCCTTTTTTCTATGTCAGAATTAAGAGAAGGGCAGCACCAGGTTAACAGTGTCTTTAACATGAAGCCGAGGGCAGTGGGAAGAAGGAAGGCATTACTTTAGCGAGTTGCCCCAGAGGAAACAAATCTCTGGAAAGGGAAATGCCCTGAATGGCTCCCAGAGCCCCGTGCTGGAGTGCTGGCTGTAATTTATGTCCCAGCTGACAGGGAGCCTACTTAAATCACAGCTCTGACACCATATAGGTACAAATGGAGAAGGTGAGTGGTTGGTGCCTGTGCCACAGCAGCATTCCCACACTGCTAAGCACAGCTCCCAGGTCTCGTCCCAGCATGGTCTGGGCACTGCACGAGGATCTTTCCGAAAACTTTTTGGAAAGGCTGCTCTGGAAGAGGCACCCAGGGAGTGTGGCGGCAGTCGGTGCACAGGCAGCGGGTATTTATAGCCTGTGTCTGAATGAGCCTGTACAGATGCAGTTTATCTGGGAGTGTTAGATACTGTCTGCATGCTGATGATCCCTCACTAGCAGGATAAAAGGAGAAATAAATAGAAGGCAAACCTGCCCATTTGCAAAAGTCTGTGTTTTTTGGGCTGCTTTGGGGTATCCTTAACAGGGCCAGCTGAGTTCCCTAAGAAAGACACACATATCCGTGCCAGGAGCAGAGCTGAGCTGGATAACTGTGTGGGAAGGGGGCAGGAGAGCAGCATGGGCTGTCCTGCTCTCGCCTGCTGGGGTAGGGTACCGGTGCCTTTGGGAAGGCAGCGTTCGTTCAGCAGCCACTGGGAAATGCGGGTTGCTCCAGCCCTCCTCTACGTATTCCAGCAAGTGTTGTCACAGGGCAATCACATTAATAGAGACAAAGATAAAAGGGATAAAGCACACAGGGAAAACTGAATGAAACTGGAGCTGCATGAGTGCTGTAATACCCAAACTTGGCAAACATGTAATGTCAACAACGTAAGTTACAACTGAGCTTATGAACCTGCAGTGAAAGAAATAGAAGACAAAGGTGAAAATGGGGAAAAGTGGGGAATAGGGAGGGTAGAAACAAGGTATTCCTCAGCCTTGCATGCAGCCATTACAATAATCCAAGCAGCATCCAGCATCAGGTTCCATACTGAAAACAAGGTCCTAAATGGAAGAGAAACTTGATACGTGAGTATTTTTCTCTAATAAGGAGCTTTTTGTCTGTTTATTTCCCTATACCTCATTCAGGATGATGTCTTCTTACATGAGAAAAACTACAGTGATTTTACCTCCTTCCAAGTGGAGCACAAAATCAAGGCTATTCACCAGTGAGGTGAACAACACTGGGACACTTCACATGGACAGACGCCCTACGATGTGTCTAAGGAAGGGAGAATCAGGAGCCTTGGGATCTGATTTAAATCAAAGCACTTACATCTATCGCATTTTAAGTGTGTTTTACTGAGGGGTTACCTTTAAAATAGGACTACTTGACATTTTTTTTTACTCTGGAGTGTATTTACTTAGAAAATCTGAAAAAACTGGAAAGGATAAGGAGAACTCTAAAGAAGTGCAAAGCCCAGCTATGAGGCACTAAATCACAGACAGACAACTGGACCAGTAACCACATTATTTCTGTAAGGGCATTCATTATTATAATGGTTACAATCACAGAATTGGGCATTTGGCATACATTTGCTGACATTTCTTAAGGAGAAAAAGAATAATGCCAATTATTAATGGCAATTAAACAATGCTAATTAAACAATTATTTTGTAGTGCCAGATGAGTTTGCTCTTTTTTCCCAAGCCAGAGTCCAGAGGCTTTTCCTTAGCAAATATATGCAGAGACTCAGGTAAATCAGAAAGCACTGGACAGCCTACAAAAGTTGCTGTGGTTGCATCCCCTATACAATCAAAGCTCACCACCCTGTGACTCTGTGGTGTTTCAGAACCAAGCCATCCGATGTGGTTACCAGCCCTCAGCAATATTGTTTTAAAAACATAATACAGGCTTGAATGCTGAGGACAGTTTCTTGAATTCAGAGAAAATAAAACCATTCAGCCATATGCTGAGACCCAGGGGAATTGGGCAATACTTGTTTCCCTCAAAACCTATTTTCACAGCCACCTGCACCTGGCCATGCCAGAGGACTGATTGGATACACTGTGGTAAGATCCTCTGTGGCCTTTTGTTCCTATATGTTTCTCTTGTTGTATCTTAAGGGATGCACCAGGACAACAGTAACTCAAGACAGAGGCTGGGTTTAAAATCTGTGTTTTTTATAGAAGCTGAGAATGAGGAAAAAATTAAATAATGCCCGGCTCCAAAGCTCAGGAGATTGGCAACCTTCTTACCTCCTAGTGTGGAAAAGCAGCTATCTCACATGCAAAATGCATTTGCAAAACCAACACAACACTACAATGCATTCTGTGAGCAGGTTCAGACAAGGCTTGGGTATAAACATTTCCCCTCCAATCCCCAGCTGCTCTGGGATCAATTTCTCTACTAGCAGTATCATTGCAAGGTGGGCCTATGAACCAGCATCAGAGGCTTACAAAGTGATCAATGCTACCTTAGGTGTGTAGGGTTTGGCAGTTCCATTGCTGAGGAGCTACTCCACACAGTTTTACCATAGTGCTTTGTAAAAAATAAATCAATTATTACTTTGGCTTCCCTGCAGCCTTTCTCTGTTTTGTGCACAGTCTGAAATTTCCATTGGTGCCCTGACCCAACCAGGGGCTTTGAATTAGCTCTGAGAGAAATAGGTCAGACCAGAGTCCTGGTCTCTTGCTAAAAGCAAGCCTGTACTTCAGGAAACAACCGGACTGGAAAATTAAAACAAGAAAAGAAAAGAAAAGAAAAGAAAAGAAAAGAAAAGAAAAGAAAAGAAAAGAAAAGAAAAGAAAAGAAAAGAAAAGAAAAGAAAAGAAAAGAAAAGAAAAGAAAAGAAAAGAAAAGAAAAGAAAAGAAAAGAAAAGAAAAGAAAAGAAAAGAAAAGAAAAGAAAAGAAAAGAAAAGAAAAGAAAAGAAAAGAGAAAAGAAAAGAAAAGAAAAGAAAAGAAAAGAAAAGAAAAGAAAAGAAAAGAAAAGAAAAGAAAAGAAAAGAAAAGAAGAAAGAAAGAAAGAAAGAAAGAAAGAAAGAAAGAAAGAAAGAAAGAAAGAAAGAAAGAAAGAAAGAAAGAAAGAAAGAAAGAAAGAAAGAAAGAAAGAAAGAAAGAAAGAAAGAAAGAAAGAAAGAAAGAAAGAAAGAAAGAAAGAAAGAAAGAAAGAAAGAAAGAAAGAAAGAAAGAAAGAGAAACTGTAAATCACAGGCATTTAAAATAAATATTTAACAGTGGAATTTATGACTCAGAGAAATGCATTTTAATAGTTCTTCCCCAGCACAAAGAGAGAGGAAAACACACAGTTGGGCAGGTAGAGAGTGGCTGCTGTTGGACTTATCCACTCCGGCTTCCTCCTTGAGCTGCAGCAGAAGCACGGATAGCAGGGATCAGACAACACTGCAACAACTTGGAACTAACAAGGCTGAAAGACACTGACTATGTGAAAATTTGACTCATAAAGTCCTTTTTTTTAAACTCTGAGACCTTTCACCTTCTGTTTCCTCTGCCTTTTATAACTGCATAAAGTCTTCTAGGGATCCCTTCCCGTGTTTCTTGACAAGGAAGCTGGCACCCACTGGGGTGTGCCCCCAGCAAAGGTGATCTAAGGCATCCATGGGTGCACAGAGGGATGAAAGGACGTGATAGGAAAGCAAAGGGAGCAGCGGCACCCAGGGCTCCCGGTTCCCAGGGTGATCCAGGCACCTCACCCAAATAAGCATGAATTTGGACTTCAAAAGGGTGCGGATGGACCGGCTGGGAGGGGCTGAGGGGGCCGGGCGGGGGCAGGCGGTCTCTCCTCCCGCAAATTTTGGCCGGGCGGCCTCTCCCCCATCTCCGTCGCAGGAAGCATTTGAAATATTTCCACCCTGAAGTGGACCCAGTTCCCCCGCCACTTGTAGTGCTTGGCAAACAGCGGCGGCGGCCCGGCACATCCCGGCCCGGCCCGGCGGGAGGGAGGGAGGGAGGGAGGAAGGTGGGTGCCGGCCCCCCGCGTCCCTCCGCGGCCCCGGAGCCCCCCCGAAGCTTGGCGTGGGCGTGCGCCTCCCCCAAGTGTGTGTTTTGGATGAGGCGGCGCATCAGCTGCCTGGTATCAGCGCTGCGGCTCCGGCGGGGCGGGATGGAGGCTGAGCAGAGCCAGGCTCGGGAGGGTCAAGTACAGGTTGCTGCGCAGGAAAGAGCCGGGGGAGGGGAGCCTGGGTCACTCCTCTCGCCGCTGTCTCTCCCTTTCTCTTTTTCCGTTTTTTCCCCCCGTTCTTCCCCCTCGCCCTCCCCAGCTACTTTTTTTTTTCCTACACCCCCCCCCCCCCCCAACCCAGAAGGGGATGTTGGGACTATTCCATCAGTGTGGTATGTCTGTGTAAACATCATTAGCTCCTATGAGCTGACACGCTGGAGATTTTCATTTCTTCTTACAAATCGCTCCCTTCCACAATAAAAATACCACGCATATTAGGCTGGATATGTTCGGAGGGAAGATGGAGATGTTTATTCTCCTTTGATCTCTCACAAAGCAAAAAGTCATGGCAGAAGAATAGCACTGGAGACGGGAGAGGGTGCGGGTCTCCCAGAGGGCGCTGGGCAGTCTTGGGGCTGTGGAGTGAGGGCAGGTCCGACGGCCTCGCCACGGCCACGGTGGGATGAGCCAGAGCTGTGAGGCTCAGCACTGCCTGGGGGCACCATCCCAAACTCCTGCCGGCCCAGCCAGGCCCTGGCATTCAGCAGGGCTCTCCAGAAGAGCTCTGATGCTCTTACTGAGGCAAGGCTGTTTGCGAAAAAACTCATCTCGAGAGTACTTCTGGAGAAAAATCGCTATTAAATTCTCTGGGGTGTCCATCTGCCAGTGGGGTTACTCCACGCAGGGAGCTCTGCACGCGCTGGGCTTGGCTGGGCTCCGCTCAGCAGAGCTCCATAGAGCCCAGCAGAGCCAAGCCAAGCGTGCTATCTCTCTTGATCCACTCCTTATCTCTGGGAGCAGTTGTAGCAAGCAGGGAGCTCCAGCAGAGAAGCTTCCCTCATCCACTTCCCCCTTCTGTCTGTTTGCCCTGGCAGAAAAGCAGCACTTAGTAACCAATCGATGTCCACACCCTTCTTCTTCCAAAGCCCTCTTCATTTCCCTTGCCTTGATGCCTTGGTGGGTATTACTTGCTTCCCTCTCCTTAGTCATATTGGGGTGGGGGGAGCAAACTTGGTGGGATATTCTCTGTGGAGCAACAATAGAATCCAAGGCATACTTGCAGCTGAATTTAGTATTGCAAGTTTGTAGGTAGTTCTTTTTTTACACAAAACATGAAAATGGACCATGTTAAGGGCATGAAAGTCTGAGGGAACAAGGCCTTTCAAAACAAGACTCTGAGATGTGCTGGGCTGGTTTCTCTAGCTGTGCTTTGCCCGGCTCACCAGGAGAAGGCAGCAATCTCCGCACAGCATGCGGGAGTCCTCACTAGCCTTTGCGGTGAGACTTCAACCAGTTTTGCTAAGTCCTACATCCCAAAGGCAGTTTTGGTCCAGAGATCCACCCAGATCCCAGACTTCTCAGGCTTTCTCTTTTTGCCTTTGGTAATGTTTGCTTCTGCCTCTTTCTAGTGGTATGTGTATACGCAGCCACATGAACAGCCCTAGCCTGAGCAGTTAAGGCTGTTCACAGGGGTCAGGAGTACGGATGCAGGTCCAGACTCTGCTGTTCCCACCTGACACCTCTGTGTGAGCAGGCAGCCCTGTTGCTGGGCCGCTGCACACAGTGGTGCTGGCTCAGTTGCTAGCACAAAGCTGGCAAACTCCAAATGTCAGCCTCTTCCCCTCCACACGGCCGATGCCCTTCCAAGAGCATGGATCGCGAGTGCTACCGTGCAAATCCATTAGTCAGACTGCATTGGGTAATCTTTCCTATTTGTCCTCTGGCATTTTCTTTTCGTACCTCAAACCTTCTCTTCATAAATCTCAGGGATGAAGATGTGGGCAGAAACCCCCCTGTTCCCTTGTTCCCTGTCCAGTCCCCCAGTTCATTGGCTCAGTAGCTGGGTAGGGTTGTGTCAGAGTATTCAGCTCCTTCCTCCCACACACTTACAGTGATTAATCACTGAGGGCTTAATGAGGGAGCTTTGTTCAGATGCCGTCTTTTCCCAGACAAACTGAAGTAATTTGTATCAAGAGCAACTCAGGAGAGGTTTTTCACAGGTCTCCACACACATGCATGGTTGTGTGAAATGGAAAATCCATGGCTGCAAGATAGCTGGCTGCTACTGCAAAGGAGTTTTGCTTTCAACTCTACCTATGTATTATATGGCCATTATACCATTACATGGTATTTCATGGCCTTCAAGACCTCCATTTTAGAGAGTCAGCTGGCTAACTAAGGATAGCATTTTGCCTAATAAATGTCAAAAGTCAGAGGCTGAAATGGAGTTATCACTTTTCCAGTGTCTGAGAATCTAGCCCTCATTCTTTGAATACATTCATATGCCATGTGATTGCAGTTGCAGGACCAAAAGGCCTGGAGCCCAAATCATGACCAAATAGCGAAGGAGTTAGGGATCCACATTTCTCAGCCAGACATGAAAAGCTGGAGTCTTTCAATCTGCACAGAAAAATAAATTATGAAAAAAATTCATCAATTAGGCAGAACAGAGTCATGAATTCGAAAGCCTTGTTTAATTCATGCTATTCCTTTTATCCAAATAAGTACAAATGGACATTTCAAAATGTAGCTCTAACCACCCAGGAGAAAATGCCCATTTCCAGGTTTGGAAGATCTGTTCTCATGTGGCCATACTTGTGACTCCTTTGAAGATTTTCCTAGAAGATAAGTGTAGTCATTCCAGCATCCCTAATACATTAATTGTGTAGATAATGCTAAAATTTCTAGGCTATATGATTTTAAGACATCTGTTTTATAAGACCAGACGGTTTCCTTCCACGGTAGGACATGGGCTGTGACTTTACTAACCTGGCTCTTGCACATCCCACTGCTGGTGTCAGACTGTTCAGCCTATTGAATGATCCCATGGGCTAAATGCCTTTACAGCCATGATAAGATGTCAGTTTTTCAGTGCTGGGCATCTATGAATGACATCGTGAAGAAACAATGTGCCCTCATTTTTAACATCGGGGATGCCTGAATATCTAAAAATTATCTTGAGTGAATAAGAAGTGTTCACTGGGTTTTTTTGTTGTTTGTTTTGTGGCTTCTGCATTTATTCAATGTTAATAGCTTAACAAATAGTTAATTAGTAGAAGTCTGAAACGGTAAATTTTTTAAATAGTATTGATGGAAAGGCAATTTAAAATTCACTTATGCTGCCAATCACAGGAAAATAAAACAATATTTAGTTTTTCCTAACTTGGGCTCAGTGAAATGAGCTGCAAATCTTTAGGCAGACTAATGAGATCAAAACTTGGATCACAACATTTGTTGTGATTGTGATTTGTTGACCAAAGTTTCTTAAAAGCATGCAGAAATTGGTTTTTAATAAAAGATCTTAAAAATCTCATAACTCACAAACAGAATTAGCCAGGCCCTCTAGAAAAATTATTTCAGTGAATTCTTTGCCTGGACATAATCCCCTTCTCCTCCTACTCTTCCAGCAGTATTTTTAAAGTGAACAACCACAAATTTCTTGGGTTTTCCTTTCCAGAGGTTTGAAAAAGAAGTTCACAGAAATAAGTGCTTTTTTCTCCTCTTAATTTTGTACATTACTGTGAATTCCAATATAATAAATTGTGATTGAAGTGGGCTCATCAGGCAGAGCTTCTGTCATTTCTGTTCCCTAGATTAGGAACCCCTGGCCGTTTTTCCTGAAAAGGTCGCTAGTGTGAACTTTTCAGGCAGTGGAACGTCTTGTGGGCAGACTCATTGTGCTGGCCACAAAGCAAATTGTAAAGAACTAAGAAGGCTTTTCCCAAGGCTAGCAATCAGCACGTAGCTTATGGAACACAAAAATTATGGGACATTCAAAAACTAAAATGGAATATTTTAATGTGGTTTTTTTTTTCAAAATTATAAGAACATATGTCAAATATGAAATCTAATAATCTTTGCAATGCATATATGAAAAGCTACCAACCCCCATTTAGAGAGCTGCCTTCCAGTGATACTTTTTTTTTCAAATCAATATAGATGCAGAGAGGCTGTCGTGCCATTTCCCCTTTATAGTCTTTGAAAACTTTTGGTTTGAATAAACCATGTACAGAATTTCAGAAATCACGTAGCAAGACAATGATAGGCTATGCAATATTATCATCATCATATGCAATTTGCACTGTGATAATGGCCTTTTATATTGCTGAAATAGCATTGCTGCTTTGTGTTTACTGAGCACGTATCAAAAGCAAACCTTAGAAATATGGCGCAGCATATCCCATTTGTGAGGTAAAACCCCACAAGTGATGGGGAAAGAAAAATTGCAATTTTCCACATCTGCCTACCAACATCTCAAGGCAGCAGCTGAGATAAAGCAAGCAGGAGAAAACTGCATCCATAATACCAGGGTGTGCTTTGCAGATCTGGATGAGAGACTTTCTCCATGTTTCATCCTGCAGTTGTACAGCCAGTCTGAGTGATCAGCTGGAAGTGGGAAAGCTCTCTGTTGCAAGCAGAGCCCTTGAAATGACCCTCACATTGTCCATGCTTGGGAGCTTTCTGCAAAGATCTTACCCCACAACTGCTGTTTTCCCTAAAAATACACACGCTTACTTCCTTCTATTTGCAAAAGATGCCGAGAAACATGCTCAGGCATTAACGTCAGTTTGACTCTTCGGGGAATGGATGAATTCACTGCTTTGCTGCAATTGCTAAATACAATTTTCTTCATACCATTTACACTTTGTCTTGCCCCTACGTGACTCTGGTCTCATGTCGGACTCATCAGGCTCAAAATGGAAATATAAGGTGGTGGTGGTGGTAGTATTGTTGGTGATGACAAAACTCATCCTGTGCACTTTGGAGGTGGCAAAAAGGTTACTTTTATTTTCATTAGCAACATTTGTCAGGGCAAGCATTACTTGGGATTGGTGACAGCAGTGTCTGAAGTCAGTCCTTTGGGCCCCAGTCTCAGTCTTCTACTTTGCAATGTCTGTCCTAATCACTGGTGCAACAATTTTTAGACACCCCAGATTTCCCCATTAAATGGTGATAATTGGTACTTTTCAGGGCAGGCAGCGCTCAAGCACCTAGAAAACAGCTGCTGGCTGATACCCTCCGTGTGTGCGGTGATTTGCATGTCCACAGCAGCCCCTGGCAGCACTGCACCCGGTGCTACTCCAGTCCCAGCGACAGTGCTGCTTGAAGAGGTGTGACTTTTTATTTAGCTGCCCGGACAGAAATGGTAAGTTACCGAAACTGCTCCTGCCCAGATCCCTTTCCAAGTTGTTATTTGGACTGCTGGCTGCAAACACCAGCGCACAAAGCATGGCTTGGTGATCATCCTTCTTCTCCCAAGCTCATCAGTTGTTTTTCTCTGTAAAATTTTGCTCACATCTAAGGCTGTTTTAACATTTTAACTGTTTGAAGATTTTTCACTCCTTCATGGAAATCAGGCAAATGTCATATGCCAGCTGTACTCAGAGGTGACACCTTCTCCTATGGAATTTCCCTGGCATGGCAAGGTCTGGGCAGCAGAAAGAACCCACAGCCACGGGAGGCAGAAAAATGACCCAAATGGCCATTTCCTACTACACTGAAAGCTCCTTTTGCTGCTTCACAGCATGGCTCTCCAGGTGCAAACAACCTGGCACATTAAAGCCAGGCAAAAAAGTGATGTCCGATGCAAGTGCGACACATCGCTGCTTCTCTGTGTGGTGTACCAGAACAGTCGGGTGGGAATTTAGACTTAAATTCAGCTTTCACTGCTTTTCAGTGACTTATGGTGATTCTAATGACAATTTGTTTGATTTGAACTTATTGTTTCCTGGGTTTTCATTTTGAGAAGCTTGAGAATTGCTCTTTTAAGGAGGAAAGAGTGTATGTTGTTATAAATGGCACTCAAGGATGACACACGGCAGCCACTTTTCCTCCCTCCTGCATCAGCTTCCCTCTGTGGTCTCAGTGATGGCAACTTAATGCTTGTTAAAACATATTTCCTGGATTGTTCCAAATGTTGTTTCCCAGGGGAAGAAATACTAAAATAAATAGAAAATGCTTCTTTTAAAAAACAAACAACATTTTCAGGCAAACAAACACTAAAATCTGCGACATTTGATTATGCAAACAATGGAAAAGGGAACTGATACAAAAGTTTGGACTTAATTTTAAGCAAAAAATAGTCCTGTAGAAGGGTTGTAAGGTGTAAAATGACAGGGTATCTCACACTGTAGTAAGTCCAGGTCCAAGTGGAATTATTTGCAAAGGGTATGAAATGCCTCTGCAGTTAAAATGAGTTTTTTTTCACAGCAGAATCAAGGCAAGCATCCTCCATCATTAAGTTTTTCTAAGTTCTCACAAACAATTTCACTGCAAGTACAACACAACCTTGAGAGCAGTCCTGGAAGAAATCCGAATGTCCAGTTCTCAAAACAAGATTTCAACATGCGTCACTTCCCTCCTTGGATTATTTTGGCCAAGGGTGACAGGATCAACCAGAATTCCAGGTTACAGTTCATTAGTCCATGACAGCTAGATTATTGCTGTCTGCAAGTGGGGCAGTTCTGGCCATACACATCAGGATCTTTTAAACATTTCCAAGGGTACTTCTCTGAACAGCAATAGAAACAATTAAACCTAAGCTGTAGGTGTAATCAACTAGTTAAAAACTGAACATTTATAAATTATAAATTCTGCCGCAAATGTGAAATTTCAGATGGGCAAAAGAAGGTACTTTCAAGTCAGGCCTCAGAAATACACTTTCAGAGAGAGCTGAGTTATTTAGTACAATTTGGCTTGGGTTTGTACTAGGCTGGGGAATCAGAAAAAAATGTGCTTTAAAATCATCCTGAGTTAGTGAAATAAATTATCAAGAGAATGGGTGACTAGTCACTGGGAATACTTTACTCTGAGAAATGGTGAGTACTCCATTGATGTAATCAGATCAAGGCTGGACATCTTTCAGGAAGGTTTTGTGTCAGATGAGAAGTTATTGAGCTCAGCTTATGATTATTTCTACATCTGAATTTGGAATGGTTGACAAGGAACCTGAAAAAGTGATGACAAAATGTGAAAGCAGGTTACTGGGGTTCCTTTTTTCATCTCTCAATGTCAGTACAGCTCTCCACTTGCTCTCAGCCCTGCGTTGACTCAATAGCGCTGACAGCAGTAAAAAACTCGCTTATTAATTGTCAATGAAATATCATTTGAAAATGCAGTCTTCAAACAGAAGAGGAAAAAGATGATTTTACATCATCATCATGGCTATCACCATGTGTAGCTGCACTGGGCTGATCCAATTATCTCTTCTGTTGTTAAAAGATGTTTTATTTTTAAGGAAAACTGTTCCCATCTTAGAAGAATTAAAGTGCAGCCTGGAAAAAAAATGTTCACTCAGATAAGGAAAAGACTGCTGGAATCATCACAGAAAGTAAACTCTGTATTTCATTTAACTCTTTTTCCCACATTCCCATGGGAAATGTGTAAAGATGAGAAGCAAAAATATAAAAAATATACAGAAAATGACAAAAAAAGTAACAGAAATTATTTGTGTAGTTGAAAAATACTTTGAAATGTAGGAAGAAAAAAAATTTTTTACCCCCCATTATCCCCAGGCATTACTCTGCAAAAACAATACAAAAACATTTCAGCCTGTTCTAGCAATGACTTTGTAGGGCTGACCCCCACACTGAAAGCCAAAGCAGTGTCTATGGCTCAGATAAGACAGACACTTTTGAAGGCAGCTTTTTGCAAAGGATGAATTCTATTGTTCAGATAGGTTCATGTGTCCCTGTCTAAGATGAGACAGACACTGTAGTGCCATCTCAGCAGCAGTGTTATGTCTGAAGATGCTCTTTCCTCGTTTTGGGTGCATATCACCCTGGTGCTTATCACCAGGTTTGTTGTGGGGCCCACAGTTGTGGGATACAGTGCAAACTATACCAACAAGGCAAAGCTTTGCTTGCAGGGTTTTAATGGTCTTTACATTTACACAGTTTTAAATATGCAGACAGCATGGAAGAATGGCATTTTCTCTTAGTGTCATTTTCTGTAACAGCAGGACAAGTCAGTATTCAATGACAGAATAAAAAGCTGCAGAGTTAGACAATAGGCGACACATGAACTTTGTTTTCGTTGGTATAACTCCAAAACTGTATTCCAGAGGTTTCTGAATTCTTCCAGTCTTAGTAGCTCTTGCTGACAAATGTGCTTGGCACATGGTTAAGAGATGTGGTTTAGAGTCACACCTCTGTTACCAGGTCTCCAAACACATCAGCTCTCAAAGGTGGACTCATTTCTTCATTTCCCTGATGCAGACAAGCTATAAGAGCAAGATAGAACCATGGAGTTAGTTCCACTGAAAGAAGTGGCCCAGACTTTTGTGGTCAAAGGCATAGAAGCTGCATGGACTGTCTGACTTCAGGCAGAGGAACTCACCACGTGCACCAGAAGCATTCAAAGCAATACACAGCTATCACAATAGGCCGAGTTTCCAGGGATATGTGAAATACGTGACTGCTTCAGGGGAGATTTAACGTATCTGTTGATTCCAAGGAGGTCTCAGCTTAGTCCTTCTTCACTGCTTTGCAGCACATTGTGAAAGCCCACAGGACTGCCCATGCTTCTTCAATTGTGTGTTCTGTCCATGGTCTTTGCACCCCTGCCCAGAAGAGCATTACCAGCGAGGTAATTGCCTGAAGCCAACAGCAGGGTTTGTCTTGTCTTCCATTCATTGCCACAGATGATTCTATACAATCAAGGGGGCTTTTGTGGGTGAACAGGACTTGCATAGACCATGTTAATTCATGGAGATTTGGGGAGTTTGTATGCCTGAATGGAGTCAGAAAACTCATAATCTAGGGTCCAGTCATCATTGCAAAATACATGGATGGAAAACACATTTTAGATTTCAAGTAATCTAATACTCTAATGTAGCTTTCAGAACCATGTTAACATAAAGCCCATATGTATATACTGCTAGGGTAACATTCTTTACACAGCATTTATGACTGCATCTCTATTTTAAATAGGATGGGAAATTATTTACTTCCTCTGGTTCTCATTCCCATCATTGGAAATGTGTGTGGAGATCCCAATGCATTCAAAGGACGGCGCATGAGATCCCAACTGACTTCAATGGATGTTACATGAGAGCTACACAATGGAACCACCTCCCAGAGGATTGCACAAAACAAGGCCAAGGTGCTGCTGGATCTTAGTCCTCTCCTGAACTAATTTTTCTCTTCTTTTTAATGTTTCTCCTTCCACAGCTTTGCCCTCTTTGCTTTCTGAATTCTTACTGGTACTTAAACATTGCCTTTGGTACTGAAACTGGGCCCTGATCTTATGTGAAAAAGAAAGGGAACCCTCTGAAAGAATAACCCAGTTGTAGCACCAGATAAATTAGAAATGCTCTCTGCTGTCATTCAGCAGAGCCATGTGTAGACAGCAAATTTTCACAGCTATTAAAAAAAAAAGTGCTATGCAGTGCAACCTTGCCATCTGGCTCCTAGTGCTGGATTCCACTACAGTGTGCTTCTTGAGATTACACTCATCTGCCAGCCTCCCCCACACCTCCCAAAGCACTTAGGAAAACTCTTCTGGGAATAGAAAGTGAATTATTTTATTCCAATCACCATGCAGCTAACTATACATGGTAATTAAATGAGGAGACATTCTCCTTCTGCCATTGGAGGCAAAGGTTTTCTTGCTAGTCATAAATAATGAGTGCTCATTGGGAAAATGAAGCTGAATGAACTGGGAAAATGTACTGAATAAACTGGTATGTTATCATGCTGATGGCCAGGCAAAGATAATCAAGTATTAAAACAGAAAACAAGGATAAAATATTCAAAGCTGAGGCTTCTTATGCCATCTTTATTGGATGCAATTGTTCCAGATGATCACAAGCCTCTTTAAGCTCAGGAGAAAGGGGGAACATTCACCTCTGATTTAAACAGCCAGCACATTGCACTGGGAATGATTGTGGTTTGCTGGGAGACCTCACCTCCTACAGACAAGGGAGTAGCTTTAATAATCCCAATGGCCTCAGCAAACTTCAGTATAAAAGTTTGCAGGATGAAGCCCTAAGAGCTGGCAAGGTGCAGAGCTTTCCTGTGCAGTTCCTGTGGTCAGTCTGGGAAATACCAACATTCAGGCAGAGAGGAAAGTGCTCCTGCTTGTACCAAGCACCGCCGACTTCAGCTGTGGGAGACCTGCAGAATGCAAACTCCCCAGGGGCACCCACTCACTTGGCAGCTGCCCTCTCCTGTCTACAGTCCCAGATGACTCATGCTCTCCCCACTCTCTCTCTGCTGCCTCCTCAATACTCCCTCCAGGCTCCAGACAGTTTGCTGAGCTAGAAATTCCCAACAACACACCACGGTTCATGCAGTTCTGACCCCAAAACTGAAATTCCGAGATGGCTCAAGCTCTTGTTTTTTCTGATCTGAAGGTTTAGCTCCCTGACAACTCAAATGCACCCAGTCTTTTTTTAGCACGCATTTAAAAAGCTTTGATAATTTTCATTCACCTGTAGCTCCTGTCTCAATGTCAGGACTGCCAGCTGTAAATGACAAAAAACATCATAATACATGTGCTCCTAGCTCTGTTCCACTCTGCTGTCATGATGCTTACTTGAAGAATATAATGAACTTTTAATTTAGTATTTTGGAGCCTTAGAATAAACCAAAGGACTTAAAAACTCAAACAAGCCCCAAACTAAAGACACCAAAGATTCTGAAAAATTCCCAGTACTCCTGGATCTTAGCATTTGGTTAGCCATTCAGTTAACAGGAAATTGGAAATTTCTCCTTAGTTCAGCTGCTTCACATTCAAGCTTAGAACTACATAATAATTTGGGATCCCAACTTGAATCTAAAATTTGATGACTCCCCCTAGCTTTCTTGATGGCCTTCCAAAGTTTTCTGGACCTAAAATTTCTTACGTATAGCTCCTAATGGAGGAATTCCTCACTGAGTCCTAAATTCTTGCTTGGATTCTCAGTTGTCTCCAGTTATTGCTCCCGAGACTGAATTTATCTTATTTCATAAATAGAGGTCTCTACTGGCTCCTGCTCATTGGTTGATTTTCCTCAATAGCTAACACTCCCCCATGGTTTTATACTCTACTTCCCAATCTGCCAAGTAATATATAACATGTTATTCATAACTCCATCAGTGTGTTTTGATAGACCAGGTCATTGAATATCTTTGGTCCTGCTGATGTCACAGATCTGTTAGTTTGTCAGGCAAACAGTCTTCCACTTGCCAAGACTTCAAAGTTTAATGATTAAAAACCCACTAGGAGAACTATATATCCTTGAATTATTTTTAAACTGCTCCTTTTCTGAAGGATACAAAGTTCTATGAATTTACACCATTTGTAACTTTGGTACCTGGCAAAATGAACTGCCCTAGTGTGTCCATCTTGTTAGCTTGGTGTGTTTCTAAGCTCATTTTCAACATCAGACTCAACCACCCTTAGCACTCTGAGTCTTCAAGATTATGCTAAAAAAAACATTAACTTTCAAAGTCTGCATAAGAGAAAGCCCAAGCCTGCTTGATGTAGAAGGGCTGGAATTCCCCCTTTTTAGCTCCTATTTAGCTCCACCAGGCTCTGCCATGGCCTGACCTCAATCACTACCGAGCCCAGCAAAATGCAGTGACACGGAGTGGACCCAGGCTACAGGCAGTAACAAGAACAAAAAGCAAGGGTATGACAAGCTCTGGCTCCTGCTGAAGTCTACCCTCACCACTTGCACAGCTGACACTTTTCAGTGTCCCTCAGCTAGTTGTCAGCATTGCTCTTTCCGTGATACCCCTGCCGACATGACAGCGTTGGGGTAGAGCAGGAGCTAAGAACAGAGACTAGACTGCTGATAGTCCAAACTTGGCCCTAATCTGGTGCCCTGTGATTCACTCACACACTATTGTTGCCTATTAATAATATGCTTTTTCCAAGACACAGAAAATGAATTACTCATAGATAAGACACTGAAAATAAAGTCTTGTCAGCACTGTATATTTAGAAAGTGACTGTGGGACAAATCCAGGTCAGTCCTCCATTCAATATAGAGTTAACACCTGAAAGGATTTGCTTGCTGCAGGGGATGGTACCTGCCAGGGCTCACCTCCAGATTGGGGTGACCCCGAAAGATGGAAAAGTCTCTCCTCCAACCCGTGCCTTCAAAGAAAGACTCAGTAGTCTTCAGTCGTCCGGTCTCAAGGTAGTTTATTGTATGTTATCTAAAAGATTTTCTTCCTGAACTGCTGCAGTCCATTCAGCAGGTCAGACAAAGGCACACACACACTCTCACACACTCTCTCTGTCTCCCCAGGGGGCTGGTGCCATCTTTTATATCATACATTATGTGTTAAATGTTTATCGTTTTCCCCCAATGCCTATTACCTATACTGAATGGTGACTTTCTACTCTAAACCAATCTGTGAGTGCCATCACCAAGAACATGGGGGATAGGAAGAAGAAAGAAGGAGGACAGGGCACGTCCAAATCTCTCCATCTTAGAACTTCTGACCCCCATGTACAAAACTCAGACCCCTCTGTACAAGGCCTAAAACCCCCCTGTACAGCACTCAAAGATTCTTCCTTTCACTTTGTGACTACTTCTACTATAATATCTAAACTTTTGTGATTTCTTGTTCTTCCTGCAAGGTTGGTAAATTGTTCCATGGATCAGATTCAAAACCACAGGGGTTTCCAGCTGCATGCCAGGGTCTCAAATGCTTCTGACCTGGACCTTGAACATCCAAGAGTGTCTGAGGGACATTCTGGGTTCCGACAGGTACCCTTTTTCTCTTGCCATGCACCAGCAATCTGGACCTTCATATAAAATTCCACAACATGGAGACAAAGCAGAGAGATGAGAAACCAACACTTTTGATGTTCTCATTCTGACCATGGACAGTGAGTTTCCTGCAGTAAGCCAGGAGTTTCAGAAGTTTATTGATGCTTTCCTGGACTCCTGCTCACCTCTTTTCCTTCCTCCATCGCTTTCACGTTCCTTCTCTCCTCCTCCAGGAGGGCAGAGAGGGAAACAGGACTTCTGTATCTTCAGCAGCAGACATCTACTGAACTGATTTTCCCCAAAGCTTATGTATAGGTTGAATTTCAAAAGCAACATCTAAAGAGCTGCTTTGTCTTCTCAGAGGAGTCTAGAATTTCTATCAGAACCCTTGTCAGGGATCACAAGTCTATTTTCATCTCAAGGTAGACAATGTTTCCTCTTCTTTTCCTCTTCTTCATCTCTGCTTTACTAACTTTTGAATCATGCCAGGCTGCATGCAGTATTAAACTGAATTTCTGAAGAGTCTCAGGTCTGCGTAAAGTCTATGCATCAAGGCAAAGGGTATGTGAGCAAATGTAGATCTGGTAGATCTTCTGGGCTGATGGTGCATTGAGATTATGGTGGAGATGTGAAAATATCAACTAGCCCTCCGGATTGCAACTGGGAACACATTTCAAGTCAATATAGTAAACTATTAATGCTATTGAACAAGCTATTTGTAGGATTTCAGTGAAAAGTCCTTTCTAAGTGTTTTGCCTCTCCTGGGCCAGAAAGATGAACTCCAAATAAAAAAGGTAAAGAAAGGCAAAGAGGGCAATCAGGGAATAAAGAGCACTTCTTCTTAGAAAAGCCAACTTGGATGAGCAGGAGAACTCTGAGAAGGGGAACATTTATATATAAATGCAGAAGATAAGTACTATGAAAGGGGAACATTGATTTCGAGTAAGTGGTAATGCTACTCTCTTTGGCAGTAGGGCCAGATCCTGAGTATCTCAGACTAGGCCAACATGATAGGAGCAACTTCAGAGTAATTTTTAAGTCCAGAAGTGCTGAGTGCCTGAGCCTCAGCTGAACCTCCAGGTGTGGAGTGAGTCCTGCTTCTCCTCACTTCCCAGCCTGCCCATCCATCTCTGCGTATGGTAGATTTTGCTCACCAGCAGCAACCAACAGCTCTCTGCTCCTGACTTCTGGCCCTTCAGCATCCCATTTCTTTCCTTTACTCTGAGTGATGGTGACTGATCATGACCTCACTAAGTCTTTATATCCTGAATAAACATATGGCTTCCAGACTAGCCAGTGCAGCCTGCCGTCCTGAGGCACTGGGGACAGCTGATCACTCTGCTTCTTCAGCCCCAGGTGTAAATCCTGCTGATCCATCACATGTTGCAAAAATTAATGTTAAAAGGCTTTTTTTCAAACATCCTTTCACAAACAGTCAAGGTAGATGGTGTTCTGCTCAGCAAATAGCTTTATATCCATGCCATTGCACAGTTTCTCTTTGTACATGACAAGAGATTGATAGTGTTTTGACATTATGGATTGCTATTGTGACAACACCTAAAAATGACAGTTGGTTTGTATCCCAGACAATTTATAAACATTAATTGCAGGAACATACAAGAATCATGTACTGTATTTACCAGAAAATGTGAAGAATCCTTCTAAGATCAACATGCTGTGAGTAACAGATTCCTCCAGAAACAACCACAGAATGTAATAAGAGGAGTGTCTCTGACAGAAATGCAATTCCTGAAAATTGTGTCCATAGAAAGTAATGTAGCAAGGCTGGGAAACTGTCCATTTATGAGTGAAGTGTCTTTCCAGTGACAGTGAGACTACTGAAAGTTAAAAATAAAAACTACATACAGAAACACCTTACTGGAATGTATATTAATTTAACTTCAACCAAACTGGGAATTCATTCCTGCTGCTTCTTTGATGTGGCAATAGGCAAGTGAAAGAATGTTCACAGTTTATGCACTTATCTCTGGGAGAGGCAACCCTGAATTCCTTGTGAAAATAGTCTACTTTTGCAGTGGGAAATCCTTTTTCACTAAATTTTCTTTGCCTGGATTTTCTGTCCATCTCATGCTCAGAAAGATCTAATATCCATATAAAATAGAGGGACTTTCACCTACCCATGGCCAGTTATATATCTGCACATGCAATGCCAGCTCCAGACATTGAGCCTGGGTGCTTTGGAAAGAAAGGAGATGCAAACCTAGTGCTTGTGAACTGACAGGGCAATCCCAAGAAGTAAGCAATACTAGGCACACAGACTTGTCCTAAGCAGATGTGAGCTGCTTCTGTGATAGAATTATTATTGGAGTCCTTACCTGAGAAGTTAAGACCTTGAGCTGCAAACGTATTGAGATACCCACTTGCCTCTTCTGTACCATGGGCAATACCTTGGCACCTCAACAGACTGTTGCATCTGAGCTGTTGTCAAACCCTGCATATCCCTGGGTCCTTCAGATACCTTGATGACCCTTATGTCCCTTGTCTTGCTCCATTTCAGGTGACACAAGAGCCCCTTCATGCAAAAGTTGTCCTAGAAGAAGCTCTAAGAAATTGATGGTG
The DNA here is from genome assembly GCF_024509145.1 of Vidua macroura. Lineage (NCBI taxonomy): Eukaryota > Metazoa > Chordata > Aves > Passeriformes > Viduidae > Vidua > Vidua macroura. The sequence continues at coordinate 107,170,792 of NC_071571.1, forward strand.
ATTTCTGTATCCTCAGCCAGTGCATCCAGTCACATTAACCATCCTCCTCCTTTCATTTCTGCTTCAAAGGGTGGAAAAGAGAGATGTCCTGTGCAAGTAGGCTTAGAATACAGAGGATTTCTGCCTTGGGAACTTAAGATGAGGGAGGAACCATCTTTGCCAAAGTAAACCACATCATACACTCCGGTCCCGCTTCTTGCTTCATTTTACTCTTTGCTTAGGCAAACACTCGAGTCTGTTCTAAAAACTCTTTCTTGCATATGTGTATGTCTCTTTTTTTACACAGGGACACCAAGCACTGATTCATGACTCAAGTGTAAACAGGACAGACACTGTAGTGTCCCTGAATCTGCACCAATTTTCTTTGTTTTCATGTCATCCAAGGCACACACCTTATTTTTCACACCTGACATGACTTTAAATAGTGGTGTTCAGCTTTTCCATATACAGTGGCAGGGATTTTCCATGGTTACCTGTCCAAACCTCCACCCCACAAACAGTGCAATAGCCTGCCCATATTTGTACATGCAAGATATTTTGGAAACATTGACCTTACCATGAGTCCATGGCTCTGAGGGGCCCCCAAGAAAAGGTGGCATGAACAAGCTGCTCCTGTCTTTCCCGAAATTTCCTGGGAGGCTGAGTGAGGAGCCAGCATGTGTGAACAGTCTGTGTCCACTCAGAAAGCCTTTATTACGATTCCCAGGTATGACTGATACTCACCTGGAAAGATGATGTGGTCCCTTCACAGCAATGACCCAAATGTCCTGCCTTACAGTAGCCCACGCGAGCCCCTTGGGCAGCAGGCACAAGAACCAGTTTTAGCACTTGCTCTCAGCTGTCAGCACTACTTCAAATTACCCAGATTATTTCAGATTCTGATTTAGGCAGGCCTTGGACTTCTGTCCTGAGACAGAAAATAAGGTCATTTTGGATTTTGCAACACAGAATTTATTTTAACCTGTGTTTTGAGACAGGCAAGGAGACACTTTGTTCAATGTCTTAGTTTTCTATGTAAACCCCTCCCCCCAGCTCCATCCCAGCTTCTCCAACACTATTTTTATCTGAAAAATTCATACAGAGTGAGGGAATTTCAGGTTTCTGCTCAGTGGATACTCAGTGACCTCCAGCTGCTCTCTGGTGTTTTGGTGAGAGGTGGGTGGTTTTAGGGTACTAATTAATCCTCCTAAACTGGAGCTCCGTGCCCTGCTTCCACAGGGGAGCACTCAGGCTGTGGTACAGCCCGGGGAACAGAGTGACAGGGGATGGCATCTACAAACCTGTAATTTCATCAAAGGTAGAGCAGAAAAAAACCCCAAAACCAAACAGCAGGATAAAAAATTCAAGTGTTCCCTCTTCAAGATCTCGCTGCCACCAAAAAATCACTAACCCCGGCGATTAAATTCACATCTAAAAGAGTGCGCTAGAGCAGTAAAGACGGGCTAGTGGCTGGCGTACATTTTCCTCATTGCGCATCCCCTCCTCGCCGCGGTGCCAGCCCCGCGCTGAGCTCCCGGCGGGCGGGGAAGCCGCGCCGGGGCTGAGGCTGCTCCGAGCGCCCTCGTGTGCCGGCCGAGCCCCGCCGCTCCCCGCCCCGCCGCGCCTCCGAGCCCCGGCCCGTTCGGGTGCCCTCCCGAGAGGAGAGTCCCGGTCAGGGCTCCCGCTGGGCGGGATTGGCATCAAAAGTCCTTTTCCCTGCCAGAAGGGGCATCAGCAGCTCGCCCGCCCCGTCTTGGTTGATTTGTGTCTGGGAAAGGAAAATAGAAATAGTAAAAGGTAAAGGCGAAATAAAGCAGTAATAAAGCCAGCCCTCCTTTCAGAATGAAGAAACCAAAGAGCATCTCTCTCTTGCTTGCAAACTCCTCTCCTGGTGCTGTGAAGCTGAGCTTAAACAATTCATTTAGTTAGACTAAAATTGAGTTTCATCCACACCTCCACCCCAATCTTCTCAGTGGCAGTGGATTTATTTGCAGAATAAGAATACAGGCTGTGATTATTTTTCTTAGGTTTGTTTGAATTTTTTCACCTTGAAGAAGGTTGCTTCTATTGATCATAGAACTGCCAACACACCCATACAGCAGAAAAAAAAGTATGAATTTTTGTTCTTATTATCAGCCTTCATATTAAAATCACAGCAAAGCAAACACAAACCCCAGATATGAAATATAAATAACAAACAATGCCCAGATTAGAAACTTTCTAGAGATTACATTAGACCCTGGCAGGGCCCCTGACTCTGTCAAAGTGTTATCTTGAGATTGTCAATGCATGCTTCAGGGTAAGAGTGACTTTGTCCCTGGAGACCCAAGGGAACATAACAAGTGACATCAGTCATATTTTGGAGACTGCAGAGCCTAGTGTCGCTAAATGTCAACTAAATCTCTGTACATGGCTCTCTTCAAAGAGTCATTCCTGAAGTGCTGAAAGGTGAGAGGGACTAACTAAGCCAATTAAAGAAACATTTACTAAGTAGGGGAAGGACACAATGATGTACAGACCAGGTACATACCTATTTTGCTTCCCTTCAGTTTCCATCAAGACCAAAGTGGGTGGGAAAAAAATGCCCCTTTACCAGAGGTAGGACATTGACTGACGAAAGGCAGGAGGCTTATGCCAAAGCAATGGCCATTTCTTTTTACCCTAGAGCTGATGTTCTGTCTGTTCCACCTCAGCATTCCTCATGAGCCAGAGACAGCACACCAGAGACAACACACCAGTCTGCCCAAACACAAAAATAAAGCACTAGACAGGCTTCTTTGGGAAAAGCAATGTAACATGTGAAAGAGTAATTGCAACTGGAATTTACAGGAATGCTAGCAGTCATGTCATCAGGTCACATCCTGATCCTACTCACTTAATTGTAAATAAAGAGCAGTCCTGGGGATATGCCAGCTATGGCAGCTCCTTATTAGGCCTTTATTCGTAAATCTGATCTCTTCAGAAATAATTAAGTGGAGTGACATTTTATGGTATTAAAAACAAACTTTTGTATTTTCTTGGTGAAACCAGCATTTTTCCTTTTGCAGAAACTGACTCATGTAAAAAGTATCCACAAAGGAACCACGCAAATACACTCAGGGGTACAAATAGACTGGGCTTTGTCAATCAGACCCCTGCCACTTTACAGACAGGACAAAATTTAGAGCAAAGCAATTGCATAGTTTTGAGCACCGTGGAGGGATGGAGGCAGAGGTGTTCTTGCAGGTCTAGCTGAAGCAGTTAATGAAACAAGCCCTTATCCTCTGCCCCTGCACAGGGGGTTACCATTTCCACATCAGGGTCTGGCTGGGCAAAGGGACAGCACATTCGGAAAAACCACCAGCTCTGCTCAATTGAACTAAAGTGACTTGCTGACTTTGCCCTGAAGCCTATTAGCACCAAGTCTATTCATTTGGCTCAGCTGAGGGCATGGCAATCCCCCACCCAAAGGCACTGGCAAAAAGGAGACAGTAATATCTAAGTTTAGGAAAGCCCCTTTTCAAAAAAATCGTGAATCTGAGCTTTAAGGGAAGAATTTACACACCGCATCCTTATCTGGGATCTGAGTTCAAGGCTGTTTTATCTCGGGTGTTGGTTCAGTTGGGTGTGGAGATAAGTCCAAGCTGTGAAGTTTGAATCTGGACCAAATTTCTCCATGATTTGAAAGTGTTTGGTTCCATCATTTTGGAAAGCGCTTGTTACTTGGTCTTTTAAACTCAGCAGCAGATACAGACATTCTAAAAACAGAAATAAACATTAGGAGGTCACTGTAGCTGTATCCGGCTGAACCCTCAACACTTTACAGAGTCACTAATTTATAAAGAAAGAAGGAATAATAAAGCATAAACAATAACTGAAGCACACCCAACATTTCAATCGGCACAGTGCACTCATTGTGTAGCTGCTATAAATACATTCTGCTAACGCAGGAAGTTTGGGGCAAAAACAAAAGCATAGGCAATTAGCTATCCTTGTTGCAACTACAAGACATTTGACAAAATATTGCTTGATATTTGAAAGCATATAATTAAAAAAGATCTCTATCAAAACTGTTTGACTATCTATCTATCAATCTATCTATCTATCTATCTATCTATCTATCTATCCATCCCTGTGGCAACACCACACCATTAAGTATAAACTATAGATTATAGGCGACTTCAGGCAACCCAAGAGATAAAAGACCTGGGGTAGAAAGCAAAAAATATGGAGAGAGATGAAAGCTCTGTTTAGTCTGTACACACTGTGAAAATAAAAGATAGGTCTGACATTTGGAGTCATCATATCAAAGGGCCCTTCCTACTACATTCATAGAAAATTTGGCTTCTTGTGATAAACACCTGAGAAGTTTGGCTTCAAACCTGCAAATGTTAAGCAAGGGAAAAAAAAATTAAACATAGAGTTTGTTCTGAGACTGCTGAATTCCATGGAAGAATTTATCAACATTGTCTGGCTTTTGTTCAGGCTTAGAGTCATTATTACAATTACTGACAAGAATGCAATACCACAAAACAAGGTTTTGCAGGCGAACAAGTGCTGCTAATCTTTTTGCTGCATCTCAGCCTTGATTCTTCTTCTAGGGATAACTTTGCTATGCAGTCATCTTGTTTCTCTTGGTTGACAAAAACGTCAACTATTGGACATACACCATATTACACTCTTTATTATGTTCATTTTACACATATATTGGCATCATCCAAACTCAGTAGGCAAGTGTTTGGCTTCATTTTAAGAAATGTTAAAGTGTTAAAATTCAGCTGAAACTGAAAGTATCCAGACTGTTTTTTTTTTTTTTTTACACTTCTACAGTGGGTAAAAACATGAATGTGAATTGTAGTGAAATAGCAAAATGGAAATCTTAGGAGAGGAATACAGTAGCAAACCCAGCTAATCTCCAGTACTACAATCTTCCCAGGACCATAATATTTCAGGATCTCATGAGCTTTAAATAATTTATCTTACATTCCTAGGAGCTAGGTGAATAAAAGATCTGTAGGTGTCAGGCATTGCCCAGGATGTTTGTGGTTGAACCTTGGTCTCCAAAGCCCTCAAGCAAGGCTCTCATTCTAGACTGTGCTGTGAGGATCCTGGAAGAAGTAAAAGCTGTGTCTCACTGCTTATTTTTACTTTAGGTTAAAGCCAGGGGAGAGGGAGCTTGCAGGGTAGGACATGACCAAGGCCAGGAGGGCAGGAACTATGGAAAAAGAATTATTGGAAACCTTAGAGAAAACCTAGCACAAGTATGCAATATTTTTCTTTCTGTTTTCCTTGCCTGCATTTGAAGCAGGGTTGAGTGTTTCGTTTCTTTGTGTGTGGAGCTCTCCCCATGCTGTACTTTCCTCTACAATGATTTACAAACTGCTGTCCTCTGCTTCATTCTCCTTCTTGGGGAGATTGCCAGTCCTGTCAGCATTATCCTCTGACACTTTGGTCCAGAAATATTTCAGGATCAGATATGCTTTCCTTGCTTTTGCTGCCTATATTTCTGGAAGGTCGATGAACCAGACAATGTTTTGCACTTGACGGTTTGATGCCAGTGCTGGACAGGGATGAGTTAGCAGCCACTTAGTCTGCAGAGTATAGTACCAACCTCACTCTACAAACAGTAGCAAACCTGAAAATGCAGGGAAACAGGAAGCCTCTTGAAGTGCAAACCATTCCCTTATTCAGACCTTCTGGCTGTAGCTGCTGATGGAAAGGAATTTGCAGCAGGAATTGCAGATCAACCTAAATCTCCAACTAAATATAGTCTTGCACTGGTTGGGGGGAAGGAGAGGAAATATGGCAGAGAGGAGGAGGGCCAGGAGTACTCTTAATACATAATTCCCATGTTGAAAGCAGCTAGGCATAATTAATTAATTATGAGTTTTAATAGCAGGGTTTATGTGTTTAGATTCTCTCTAAGTTGAAACATGAGAGATTCTGTATCCAAAAGACACATTATATAGCTGTGCATGTTACAAAAAGAAAACACGTGTGAGTACCAAATATTACTCATTGAACAAAAATAAAGCGAATGAGTCATACAAAACAGCTCTACAAACAAAAGTTGCAAAATGCCTGGGAAAACTTAAGTAATTCAATTGCTAGGCTCATGTGGTATTCCTCTAGCAGGCCTGAAAGACTTATGGGATGCCAAGGGGACCTCAGCGTTAACTGCAGAGGAAGAGCATGAAGTGTAAGGGCTAAGTGTGCATGATAGGGTCATCTTTTCCCCAGAGAACATGAAACAGCTAAACAATGTGGTTTCAGCTCTCTCATCTCTTAGACAAACTTGACTTGCAAGGAGATGCAGCCAAAATCATGGATTTCCTGCAGATCTTGGGCAGGAACAGGCTCAGGTGAAGAATGGAAAACGTGGGATTTCCATTTTAGCTTTTGTCAAAAGAATCAGGAACATAAAAACTGATTTCATTTCAGCAGAATAACAGAGTACCACCAGAAATACTTTTGCAAAGACGTGATTTACGACCGATGTTCATTTTGACAGGACTCAGCTCTGTCTAAACCTATGCATCATTTGAAGCTATTTCCAGTGTCAGTGCAGGGTTTGGAGAGTGCTCAGGGGCTAGTGAAGGTCTCAATCAAACTTGAACCCAGGATGGCAGAGTTTCAGGATTGGAAGACCTCCAGACTCTCAAAGTTTTTCACTGTCTCTCTTAAGGTAGCTTCATGTATCATCTCCCCTCTGGTGTGACTTCACCAACCCTCTAAAACTCCTACGTCCTCCTGGATTGTGGCAGATTAATTCTGTGAGAGGTTTTACTGGAACTGCCGGGTAGAGCGCTAAAGTCCAAAGAGTTTCTGAAATGCAAACCCTGCCTTGACATGTACGTAAGAGCTAAAAGGTACTTCCATCTTTACCATTTCCATGTCCATTCAGAAGGGAAAACTCCCTCAGAATCCTCGTAAAGTCTAGGAGGCTTGAAGGGTGAATTTTCGAGCTAGTAGGGTTGGGTTGAATTTGGAACTAGTCTCATTTGTACATCACTTCAGAGTTTCAACTTGTCTTTTGTATGTCACACAAACATAAACCGTCACAGCAGTGAGATATATGGTTGGAATTACACTGGAATTGAGACTGTCTACATTTAAAGTGTCAGAAACTGCAAGTCTAAAGTTCTACCTTACACAAGTAATTTTGCTGGCAACGTGATGCTCACTATCTGGAACTGTAGACTGCTTAATGTGATGCTCAGCTTAACGCAGTGGTATGAAATATAGCAAAGGTGACAAAGTTATCTCTGCCCTTGTTTATTGCCTGAATTCAGTTCCAGTGTTTATAAGACAAAGAACAGTATTCCAAAAGCAGGGGGGAAAAAAGATATTTAATTCAGTAGTGCATATGAATAGTACTTGAAAAGACAAATAGTGTTTGGTTTAGTTAATATATTGCTCATTAGTGAACCACAATACAGACATTTTTTAAAAGACTGCAATCACCATGACAACCTGATAACATTTAGTCACATCATTTCCGAATATGATTATCCTCCTTAAAAACTTTTCTTTTTTATGAAAACAAAGGGCAAATTTCAAGTCTGTGGTCTGTTCTTAAGATAACCTGTAAGTTCCCCCTTTAAAAAGTACGGCAATTCAGTGGGAAAAGGCAAGGAGAACTAAAAGAAAGATATAACTGGAAGAGGGAGAATATGTACTAAAATTGTAATCCCTAAAAGTTCAAGGAAAACCTTGCTGTCCTACCCTGTAAAATCCATGCATAGGTGGTGATTTGCACACATAATTTAAACTTTATGTGTTAACTTCAATAGGATCTTCATCACGGTGTCACAATCCCATGATGGAATGAAGGATCAGCACCAACTAGGCAGATGTCACTGCAGGAAAAAAGGAGATGGAGATGCAGACCTTTGGGGACACTCATTCTTGCAGTCCTTCAATAGTATAGCAGGGAAACCAGTTGCTAGTTCAGACCTGAAGGATCTTCTGGGCAGCACTGTCTGGTCTTCAGACTGACTTACCCCTGAAATTCCGAAAGACTTGAAATGCCTCAGGGTGCTGAGCAACAGATCATGTTGGGGGTGCAAAATGTGTTGTTATAACGGAAAGAGCGGGGAGGATGTTTGGTCTTTCTGCTGTGGGCTGGAGCTGCTCCTGGCGATGGTTACACTGGTACACAAGGCAGCGCAGCTGTGGGTCAGTGTGTGCAGCGCTAACAGAACAGAGGCAGGCCAGCCCCCCGTAATTCGCTCCTGGGATGAAGGGAGGTCATGCTTCTCTGTTTTCCTGAGAACATTACCTACTTCATTTTCTGAAGCAATCTACTTCAAGAGCACAGTAGCCCATGTCTGCTTGCAGCTAACATAGCAAAATGACGTGGCTTGATAAATAGGTTGAATTTTATCGGTAACCTCTGCTGTCTTACACTGATTTACTATCATCATCTCAGGCACTGCCAAATTATTATTTTATTGGGAAGGAAAATAGAGGTACCACAAAGTGACACTTATTCCTAAGATGAATTTGGCAGGCAGCCGCGATAAGAAGGACTCAGTGGCCTGAGTGTGATCCTCCCAGTGGGACTGCTGCAGTGTGAGGATTCCCTTACTAGGATACAGCGGGAGCGGAGCCTGAAGCCCCCTTTGGCAGGCATCCATGGCATCTCATTAGGTTAACACTTTTTGGAGAAAATGTTTGCAAGCTTCAAATGTGTGAAAACTTGCAATCGGACACATAATTAACTGTGATTTCCTGACAGAAATTGTTACAATTAGTTGGTTAAGCACTTCTGTTTCTGGTCCAGGCAAGATGACTGCCAGCAAAGTCACTGGTCAGGAATTTGCAGAAAGCTAAGGAGAAAGCATGCAAAAGCTGTCAAAAAAAGTTTGGTCTAGGAGTTTGAATTAATTGAATTAATAGTCAGAAGGGAAATAATGTATTTTTATTGTTCAGATGAATATAGCTAGAGGACCCAAACTTGTTACTTAAATTCAGAAAGCTTTGGATTTAGGGATTCAGCTTGATTTATGAAGACATTGGACCAATCATCTCAAATATATTTGATACTGAAATTTTGCACCATTATTTCTGACTTCTCCTAGACCTCACTGGGCAAAAGAAATACCCCCAGACCTTGTTTTCATGGGAACCTAGGGTGTGATTTGCCCTTGAAGTCAGTCGACATTGGTGCAGGGCTGAGGAGCCGCTCCAAACTGCTAGCTTGCTTCATGCCTTCCCTAGTTCCTGGCTTTACACAAGAATGTGTGGGATGAGGAGGCTTCATAAGGACTATTAATAATGGAGGTGATATATAAGATCTTAACCATTATTATCCTGACTGCAAAACAACCCAGTCAAGAGCTTGAACATTAAAGGAAAGCAGACAAATGGTCTTGAGCACGACAGCGTTGCCAGGGTTCAGGCTGAGAAGGTCTTTGGGGAGCCCAGTCTGAAAAGCACAGATCTCCAACAGGTTTGATGGGTGTTCTGCAGAACTGCAGATGTCTTGTGGGTGCTGGCCATTGCTCCCAGACTGATCACTGCTGGCAAGGCTGCTTAGCAGATGGCCAGCCCACCAGCTTTCTGTGACAGGAAGAAAACACCTGCAAACATTCCTCTTACTGCTGTGTATGCCTTGTGGAGAAAGCATGGCTCTGCTCAGATGGCTGTTGTTCAAACACAGAGCAGTTTTGGCACAGGGAGCATTTGCAGACCCCTTGCCTTCAGGTTAGCTGGGGAGACACCACAAAAAGCTACAGACCTCTAGGTTTTAGGGGTTTTGGTCAGCCCACAGGTATTCTCAGTGGGTTTATGCAGCAATATGAGCACAATTAAACCATAGCATGATGTTTGTCAGAGACAGTGGCAGAAGGCAAGCTGCAAACAAGGTGCTATTTCCACTCCAGCCTTCCTTGCAGGCCCTGGCAGGCTGCTGAAGTGCGTTTCCTGCCCAGCACTGCTGGCAGTGGGATGGTATTTGGGAGTGTGGGATCCAAGGCAATGCAGTGCCGCACCAGGCACCAGCCTCCTACCTTTCAAAGAGATGCTGAGCTCCACTTGGCCCTCTGCACGGTGGGAGTGGGAAAAAGGGCCGAGCTTTCTTATCTCTTATTTCATAATTTTATTGAAATATTGTGGCTGATTAAGTACTTGAGAATGACTCTTCATGCAATTTTGGTTTTGCAAGCTCCTTAGGGACAGGTCCTTGTAAGCCTGTGTTCTCCATTTCAGTATGAATAAAAGAGGCTATTCTAAACTGGCCTTTAGGAATTACAGTTATGAAAACCCCATAAAATTATTCCAAATTCCTCTCCATACACTCTAAATGCTGTCACACTAACCTTCTTGTGTTTTTAAATGATAAAAGTCTTTGTTCCTTAGCTAAGGACAAAGATCCAGCCCAGAACTACACATTTCATAGCAGTTGTAAACTCTTCAAGACAAGTAGCTCTAATGGAAACAAAAACAACTCTGTAATGGTAGCAGGTGCAAAATGAAACAGTACATTAAAAATAGCCTGGCTGCATTCTCCAGTGGCATGAGTTCTACATGCATATCACTCCAAAATAATCCATTTATCCTTTCTCCCCGTGGTTGCAAGAAGCCAGTCCATGCTGTGAATCCTGAGGCTCTGCAGGCACGGCTGTGAGAACTGAAGCAAAACCACAGCCCGCCAGCCAGGCGCTCCCCTCTACCTTCCTTTTAGCATCAGAAGCCAGTTTTCCCTGGCTTCTTCCTGCTGCAGGTGGGGAAAACACTTTCACAAGCCAATGCATCTCTTCAGCCTCTGATAAGTGCTGACTTTATTCCTAGGAGTATGAGGTTAAGTTAATTTGCATTTTGCTAAGCATGAGTTTGGCTCTGGAACTCATTCTGTTGCAGTGTTTAGTGATCACAAGCCACTCTGGAGCTTTGAGAGCTGAGCAATTTTCTGTGAAAAAAGAAGCATATTTCTCCTTTAAATTGCCAGCATTTCAGGAGCAGAACTCAGCTTTCACATACTCCACCCAGCCTTTCTGCAACTTCTGCCTGCCATTTCTTCTCTGGATCCAAACCTTCGATCCATCCTAGGCTTTCTTTCTTTTCATTAGGACTGATTTGTGGTGTCATCTGGTGACCTCACAGGATACATTTTAAGAATTCATCTCCATGTTTACATTTGCTTTTACAGTCAGATATTTGAGCCAGCTGACTCAAAAGCAACAATGAACCTAAATGCTGCCATGGTGCTAAAACCATGGAAAACAGTCTTAGAACCTGTGGATGCATTTTGTGGGCAATCACCTAGCTTCACCCAAGTGAAGCTCTTGTTTGCCCTCTTCTTTGCTGAGGGCTCCTCTGTGTCTTGCTTGACTGCAAGAATATTCATTTTGTTAACAAGAGGAAACATCTGAACCAAAAACTTCCAGGCAAAATTAAAACTTCCAAGTAGTTCATCCTCATGCCAGTTGCTAGGCAATGGGAAGAGCTAAAAAATACCATTTTAATATTGTTAATAAAAGCAGCCTTTGGAAGTTGAATTTTTGATCACTTATATTCATTCTTTTTCCCATGAGTTGGCTCTCATGCCAGATTTGTTGATCTCAGCAGACAAGGTTGTAATACCAGAGAAGACCCAGAGTAGACAAACTGAACTACAGCCCCAGTCATTTTTGTGGGGGCAGGGTTTGTCTGTAGACTTCCTCCTGCAATGCAACTTGTGTCTCTGCTGCTCAGTACAAGGTCTGTCAGGCCATGTATTCAGAGGATGTCAATGAAGTTCATCTGCTGATGGCTGAACATTATTTTATCTAGATAAATGTTTCACAGGGCATTTTCCAGCAGCTTCTGAGCTGCACTCAGTGAGCCCAGAGATATGAGGCCTGTATTGTAGTCGGTTTATATCACCCATCATAAATCAACTCTTCTAGCGCAACTCAGTTTGTCACAGCTTAGTGTGGTCATGTTATGCAGATCTGGGTGACTTGCTGTCACAGGGACTCACCCATGAGAATGCAGATGTCCTGGGTGCTTGGGGACCTGCTCCTGCCCCTGTCCCAAGGCTGGCCAGCGTGAGCTGGTCACTTGTGGAGCTCCATGAGGGGACACTTGCACCTGCTGAGTTTTACTCATAAAGAACAAAACCAGCTAATTTGCCTAAAATAATCTCTGCCTTTCAAAGCAAACATGCCAGGACCCACAGGAAGGCCTGTTTGACTCTCCAGTAATCGACTTCTCTTCTGTGTGAGGCTGCTCTCCTCTGATGGCTGGACTTTGCCCAGTGAATTTGATGTTTAGGATACCCTACAGCGGAGAGGAGAAAAGGCTTTGCCTGCCCACCTACTATGGTCAGCCAAGCTCACCTCCAATGCATGTTTTTCAGATGCTCCGGAACACCACAGAGTCTAAATTGGGAATTACATTGATAGAGCCAGTCTTGTGCATAAGCATTTGCAGCCTTCTGGAGGCACCAGCAAAGTGACTAGCGACACTGGCCAGCACTTGGTTAGCCAGGCTTTATTGGTAGATGGTTATCATAGCATAGCCCTTCCCCGTGGCTGAAGAGTTCTGTAAGCTTGGAGGCCTTGCTCATATTCCAGATCCATGCTCTGTTTATATTTTCCTTGTCCTGAACAAAAATTGGCCCCATTGTGTGGGAGCAACACTGGAAAAGAAAAACAAGAAACATCCACTGAGGGAAAATGGATATTGTGGGAGCTGAGGAAATGCACATACTTTGCTGATTCCATTTTCTGATGATGTCAGAGTCAAAGAATATCTCTTAAAAAAAAAACCCTCGGCAACTTGGAATCAAAAGCTCTGTTCATCACAGTCTCTTGTTAAAAGAAGAAATGTAAACACTCTCCCTTGCCACCCCCCTCTTCCCCCCAACCTCCAAGAAATTAAATCTGGCTCCATTTGGATGGGCCCTCAGATGGAATCAAGAGTATGTCTCCAGGGAGGGAGGCGTTAATGTACCGGGGGAGGGATAGAGCGGGGGGGACAGGAAAATTTGATTGTGCTATGTGAAATGCAGGGATTCAAGCTGCTGCTTCTCATGGAGGCTGAAGAAGGGCAGCCTGACACTTTACAGATTGGGTGTAATACACAGGAAATTTGTCCTTTCTGCCAGAGCAGTCTAGGGATAGGGCTACCCACACCCCTCCCCAGCCACTTTGCTTGGCTGGTAAAAGCTCAGGAGAAAAGGGTTAAATAAATGTTTGTGATATGATAAGGTGCTTGTTTATTCAAGGGATGACAGATTATTGGCTCCCAAGGCAGGGTTGAAAAATAGTACAAAGGAGCTGGCGTTCCCTTCACTGATGTGATTTCCTCCTAAGGTTTTGCTCTTTGGTAGGAACAATATGCGCTGGGAATTAAGAGGGATGACTTTATTTCAGACTGGAACAGACAGACTAAGAGCTGTTTTCTGGAGTCACTGACTCTGTTTTTGTTTTCATGGGTTGCTTTTTTTTTTTCAGATTTTTTTCCTTTCAGCTGAACGACTTCTCCCAAACTCTTTGGAAATGGGGTTATCTCTGATCTGGGAGGAACACCCAGCATGGCAAGCTGACTAGAACACTTCAGATTAGGGGTTTGACCCTTTTACTTTGTACATAATTTTCTATTTTATCACCACGTCTCTAAAGCTAGCTCCTGCTTCATTGCCCTTGGATAAGAGCTCAGGTCCTTGCGAGGGCTGCTCATAAGTCAATAAAAGCCGGGCATTACAGCAGAGCTGATGGCTTCCAGAGGACTACATGCACATCTTGCAGACCAAATTCTCCTTTTTACAAAACTGCTGGTGAAATCCAGAGCAGCCTTCTTTTATTCAAGTGCATTGCACAGACACTGAGCTGCAGGGTGCGCCCAACCAGGTGCCTCTGTGACTGTACCTCTGGGAGTGATGCTGCATTGGGAATGTGGGGCCAGGCCCCTGCAGTTTACCCTGAAGACTGGAGCTTTGAGCAGATCCTGGACGCATTTTATAGATAAAGATAGAAAAGGTGCCACTTTGTGCCCCAGTTTTACATGCCCTAAAATTGTCTTTTATTGCCTCTCAGGTATGGGCTGGGGTGAGCTCCCCCCTCCACCACAATATGTGTTATTCCAAGGGGCTGGGGAGGATGTCAGGGAGAGGGCACCACACAGGGTCGGGGTCTTCCTTCCTGACCGTGTCGCTGCCTGGGGCCAGCGGTGATGACAGCAAAGGCCTGACCACTGTGAGAGCTTCTGCACTCCAGGAAGAGGTGGGGATTTGGGTGACATTAAGTGTCTCCCATCACTCCGGCTAAATGCCCGCAGCAACAGGATGGCGCTCCATCAGCGCCCTCGGCCAGGAGAGCTCTTCACATTGAAACTTCACATTATTAGGACAAATACACATTGTCTGGTCACAACACATCAAAAGGCGAGGGGAGGGTTTCTCAGCAGCCCGAGACGTGTGTGACAGCTCGTCTGCAGGGACGGCAGCAGCGGAGATGCGGCTCTGCTGACATCAGCGCCCGGGCTGTCACCCGGAGGCGCAGCAGTGATGTTCAAGCTGCACCGAGCTGGTGGAGCCAGTGCGCCTCGGGTACCGCGGGAGAGCACGCTAGCGGCTGCTCGTCTGGAAAACCAGGCAGCAGTTCCCATGATCCTGGAGTAAATGACAGTTAAGCCACACATTTGTTTTCAATGCTTGGATCTGGCACTGGATTTCTTTTTGAATGAAAACTATGCCAAACATCTTTTATAACTTTTTTTTCCTCAAGCAAATATGTGAGCAATCCAGCAGCAGAGTGCCAGAAACATTTGCTTTCCTTCCTAAGAAGTGGGGTAAAGGAAAAAAAAACCAACCACACACACACACAACAGTTTTTATTTAAAGGCTTAAAAGAGGCCAAGTCACTTTAAACAGTGGTAGGACTGGGCTATTGAACTCTGCTCCTGTGTGTATGTGTATGTGCAAGGGGAGAGTAAAAATGCATGTGTTGGGGTGTGCATGGAAAAACTTTAATGCTGCCTAGTACTTTCAGGTACTGCACTGCCTTGCAAATAAAAGCATAAATACACGCATAAAATTAATGAAAAAAATTACAAAAGGGTCTGAATCAAAGCTCAAGGCCAGAATCTGGCTCTTGGAATGAGAACTCTGACTCATTTCATGAGTAAGCCCAGGAGTAAGCTATGGAGCTAGCAGATCCACATGTGTCTTCAGTGCTGCAACAGCATGGGTCCAAGCAGCAAAAACACTGCTCCTAAAATCCTTGGAGCCATACACAATCATGGCAAACAAAGATCAAGCAGGGGTGCAGGCTGCACTAGAAGGTGGATTAGTGTTCAAAGGCCGAGTCAAAGGAGAAAGGAGATAAGGTGAACGGTGTCATAGCAAAGACAGCTATTAAATGTAGTGGTAATCTGCTGAGCCACAGCCAAACAGAGCCTTTTTGCCTTGTTGGACATGAATAACTCAGGGACAGATGGGAGCTGGTGGCGGGGGGAAGGGGGTGGGTAGGGTATGGAGGGGTGAAGGTCTGTCTAAAGGCTTGTTCCTCAGCATTTCTAGGCACACAAAGTCCCCCTCTCCTCTACCCTGACTGGCCTGGCTGGAGCTGCTGTGGTACCTAAGTCCCCCACCTTGCAGGAGGCTTAGCTGAGCATTTAATTTGGAAAGCACTTACCATTCCCTGGTCACTCATGTATGGTGTGTGGGCATCTTCCCAGCCCAAAAACCCAGAGAAAAGGGGTCTCTAAGTCTTGTTTCCCCTACAACTCCGTACTGTAGCCTCTGCAAATATAACTTTTCTGTTCCTAACCGTATTTAATCATGAATGGTTAAATAATTTGTACTGGCTTAAATCTCCTTTGGCCCTCCTATTAAGATATTTCTTCTTAATTAGTATTCTTTGTCAGGTTTCTGCTACAATATTTCATTAGCCTCTGTTTGGATTTTGTTTCTTTGTGCAATCTTAATAGCTCTTATGATTCTGCTACATGTCTGAACAGTATTTTACTTTCAGCCTCTCACTGTCTCCTTCTCCTATACTTTCTCCTATGCTGCTACAATATTTACTAGGACTAGGATGCCAGATCATCCTAAACCCAAGTCCTGTGCTTATTCCCATATCAATAAAAAGGCATCAGTATTATTTTTTCTATACAAGAGCATCATATAGCCTTTGAAATGCCACTTGCCCCCCTTCACCCCATGCCCATGATGTTTCCATGGGCAGTTTACTGTCTGGTGTGCTGTGGATCAAGTGCTTAGGAAGGAACATTGCCTACATTTCCCAGAGGATTGTGTTTGGCAGTTTAGAGCAGGTATTTCTAAGGTCTTTTACAGAGTTGTCCCTAGTGCTCCAAATCTGAGTGATGGTAATGTTTCCCTAGTTATGGTGCAGTCCTGTCCCTCTCTGTGGAGTGGAATCAGTTCACACCAGAGGCTGAACTGGTTTGAACAAACATTGTAAAATATCCAGCTCTGCAATGTGTCAGTAATGTCTGCCAATAGAAATATTCTTACATACATCTTTCAGTCCTTCATCTGCCATTTATGTTTATCTACAAAAAAAAAAAAAAAAAAAAAAAAAAAAAGAAAGAAAAAAAAGAGAGGGGGAATGTTGGAATTTTATTACATGCACATGCTCCTTCCCCAACCTATATAAACAAATTATCCCAACCCAGAAAGCAACAGCTTAGGATGCACATAATTTCTCCTGTACGTGGAAAAAAAATAGTGTGTCAATGGGATTGCATATTTTTAGGTCCAGCCTTTGTTTTCAGGATGCTCTTTCAATTTGTGGGTCAGGTTAAGTCAAATATTTCCATTCAGTGCTTCACAGAGAACAGACACCCCTCTGGCTGCTGAGCCATTTCTCTTTTTGGACATGAAGTTGGTCTTCAACCAAGCCTGGGTAACAGGTTAACAGAAAGTCAGGGGAAGGTCTTGTAGGATGCAATAATTCTTCGCTAAGAGACTATGTGGAACCAGAGGAGACGGAGGTTATGTCCTGAAGCTGTGTCTTTGCACTGTCCTCAGTCCCTGCTGGGGGGGACCATTGACTGAGGCTGAGCATTAGATCTCTCACCCAGGCTGCTGGCTGGATTCTGAACCCAAAACCTTGCTTGCAGGTTTGCACAGGTCAAAGAATGTACTGGGCTATGAACCCCAATACCCAGCAACATCCAGGGCTGTTTCATTACATGGGGGAAGGAATCAAGGGAGCTCTTGAGCTAGTCAATCACCATATCTTCAACCCTCTCCCCACAGGCCAACTTTTGCAGCCCCAAACCCAGTTTTGCACCAAAACAGCACCACTGAGTGTGGCATGTGCCCTGTTTGCCACTGCCCAACATGGCACACAGTCAGTGCATTCTTTCTTTGCTTTGATCACTATCATGACTCCTAGACCCTCCTCCTCCCTTTTAGTCCCCACCCAAGGGATCACACACTGAAAGCAATGATAATTTGGTTGCTGATGCAGCTCTAGGATGATAGGGATCACAGCCAGTGAGATTTTGAAGATGAGGCAAAGGCTGCTGTTTACCTCATCCCCCAGCTGCCGACAGCCACACAGCTTCCTGGCACTGCCTCTGGGGTGATGCACAGCCTCCACTTCCCCAGCACGACTTTGTCCTCTGAGAGGTGTCATTTCGCCCAGCACAGGGATAATTCCTTCAGTTACAGGGAAGCAATCAATCACGTAGGCATACTGTCCCTAGCTTGGTGGCACTAGCCTGTCTGGGAGTACCCTCAGTTCCTCCATCCTGCTCCCTGCCAGATACAGACAGCTCTTCAGGAGAACTAATGGTGCTGCAGCAGCCCCAACTTCTGGAATTTCCTGGCTTTTCATAATCTTAACATCTCATTAGCGTTTATTTGCAGATGCATATCCTTGTTCTCTTCTCACACAGGCTGCTGTAAATCACTGCTGACTCTGCTGCAATCACTGCCATCACCTCAGAAAGGAAAGGCCAGTTCCCAGAGGCAGAGGAACTGCTGCAGAAGCAATGTCTTCATTGTCGCAGCCTCAGCCTCCAAGCTAACTGTGCCATCTCCAGAGGCCAAAGTCAAAGCCAGTTCCTCATTTGAATTTTCCTTTCATCACCTTGTCAAGCACTAGAACAGGCTTCTTAGGGAGGTGGTTGAGTCACCATTCCTGATGGTATTTAAAAGATGTATAGATGTGACACTTGGGGACATGGTTTAGTGAACTTGGCAGTGCTGGGTTAACAATTGGACTTGATGACCTTATAGGTCTTTTCCAACCTAGAGGATTCTATGATTGTATGATCTCTCCAAACCAAATTCACAGAATTTCATGGACTTGCCCTTTGCTAGCTTCTACTTGGAAGCAGGGCCACCATATCACCTTTAATTGGAGCAATGGATTCAGCCTGCCCTTTGATAAATGGAAGAGGTTTCGGCAAACACTTTGAGCAAGCAAATACTTTATCTGAATGTAGAAAGAAATCATTAATATATGCACTAGAACAGCATGTGTCTTTATTTTTAGCTGAGTAGGAAATATTGAGGTTAGCGTGGTTATTCCAAGGTTGAAGATCAAGTGGCAAAATGGTTAAAGTGTAAACAGGACTGGAGAGAGATGAAACATGGAGCATTTGTCTTCTCCTTATTTGTTCATGGTGATCACTTATAGTCAATATTTTTGCTATGATGATAAAGCTGCATTTTAAATAGAGATCTGTGTCTGATGAATTGGTCTCCATAATCAAATGTAGATTATCAAAATGACAGGAAAATCTCTTCTGCTGGAGAAAACCCTAACCAAACTCTTTAATAGGATTTAATCTCCTCTTCAGCTGGGGGCCCAAATACCCAACAGTGGAGGAGTGAGGCAGAGGCAGAAGAGATCTCATTGATCACTGCCTTGAACTGCAGGTGGTTGTCATTTTCCAGCTCCACATTAAAACTTTCCTAAGGATCAAATTTTTCGAAAGATCCAAAAGACTAAAGCACAAGCCTGTTGGCCAAGCTACATCCTCTTCCCCATGCTGCTGCTGAAGCTTTCCAAGATTTTGCCAACCCATTCCCTCAAGTTCCTCTGAGAGGGTGGCCCAGGTACTTGGTGACTGCCTTGCCACCACCCCTTCATTCCTTCCCATGGTGGGGCAGCCAAAGCTGCCCTCAAAGAGGCCCCAGCACAGGGAGGTGCATCAGCCATCCCCACCTCCAGCATTTGCTCAGGGATTCAGACCCTCACATTACAGCCAAGTCCTGCTGCTGAAAACTGAAGCTGCAGAGGAGCCTTTTCTACCCTACAGAATGGTCGCCTGGTACGGGGTCCCAGCTGCTGTACCCAGCCTGTCCAGGCAGAGAGGGATATTTGCCTCTTGGGCTCCTTGGAAAACATTCCTCAGATAAAACTGAGTTCATAAGTCATTAAAATATACTAAATTACAGGAAAGCTGTAAAAAAAGAAACCTATAAACTGTATGCAGATACAAGATACACTGAAAGATGCAACCATAAATCAATATACACCTCATAAGAAATCTTCCTATACTTAATGTGTACAAAATATGAAGCAAATAAATATATATCATTGTATATTCCTACAGGCTGTTTTGTTGTTTTTTTTTCTCTCAGCCTGAGATTAAAGCTAGCATCACAGATTTATTCTAGTGGAAATGCTGATGTTTGTGTGAAGTGAACTCTTCCTTTGTTTATGTAACTCCAGGTTTTCAGCTACTTTATCAAGTAACTACCTCATTGTATTTGTTGGCTGGCAGAAAACATTAACTTTGTTCCGCAGCTCTAGTTACAGTCAGGATGATACAACAAGCATGTGGTTAAAGGGATATTAAAGCAGCAAAACTGTCCTGTGAGGGTTCCTCTCTCTAAAGGTGGCAAACTGTGCTGTTGGTCTGTGGGATAGATGTTCCACAAAGAAGGAAGAGGGAAAGTGGGAGTTAAAGACTCTTATTTGTGCAATGCTTTCTCTTTGAAAAGACAATGCCTTTACTAGTATGCTTTAATTTTTGGTTGGCCGCGAAGTGGTCAGGCAGTTTGATTAGATAAAGGTTGTAGGTCCCTTCCAACAGGCCATTCTACTCTATTCACCTTCTTCTCTTCTACCTTGTGTTGTAGCACAACAAGATCTCCTGAAGCAGGAGAAGAGTTTTTACTTTCATGTCTTTGCAGTGGCTGAGATGGAGATTTTGCTTTTCTTTGCCACCACATCACTGAGGCACTGAAAAGGAGGACATGTGAGTGCAAGTAGAACACCTGTGTTGCTGAAGGTGACCCAAAACACTGTCCATGTTCCCACGTGCGTCCTGCCACACCCTGTTCACAACCCTACTGCATTCAGCCCAATGTGGACCCATAATTAAGGATGGGATGAGTGCCATGGGCCAAAACAACAGAAGAGATGTTCTGAGTGCAGTGAGTGTTTCTGATTCACGCTGCCCACCAAGATAACACACACATCCTTTCCATTCAGGTTAGAAGGGAAAGTATCATAATTTTTCCATGCAACAAGTACAATTCCTGCAGAACTCTGTAGCCTGTTTTAAACAAGGGATTACAAGCACTATCAGGCCAATCTCACACCATTTTTATCAACATTTATGTAAAATCACCTTTATGTATATTTATCTAATCACCACTTACTGCCCCATTTACTCAAAAATATTTCTTTCTGTTTCTGATTTTAACATAATTTTCCCATTTTCTTTTTTCCCCTCTAAAACAAGAGGTTTCTTTTTTAGTGGGTTGCCTACTAAAAATTATGAATTATTTTTTCCACACCTCGCCAAAAGTTGTCCAAAATGAAACAATGACAGGGTCATGTAAATCCAGATATGTCATGGCTGTAAGGGTAGTGGGGAGAGAAGCCTGTCTGTAAGTGGGGGGTATGATTCATTTGGATAACAATAGAGTCCACTGCCCTTTTATACCAAATGTTTTTAGTTTGCCTCAAATACGTCATTGTCTAACTTGTAGAAATCTTTCCATCGTTTCTTGAATTATTGTTGGATATTTGGGAAAAATATTTTTGGGTTTTTATATTGGAAAAAAAAAAAAAAAAAAAAAAGGCTGATTGCAATCACTTCCAAATAACACTTAACTCCTTGACATGAGGTCAGCAAGAGGGTTTGGAGTGTTCTTGTGTGTATGTGTGTGTGTGTGTGTTTTCTTTCTAATCTTCAGGCTGTTCCCTGAGAGACACATTGAGAACTGGGGCTTGTCTGCTGACATGTTTTACACAGCTGATCCATTAGGATCCTGCTCTTCCTAGCCTCCCTGGCACCGCTTTGATCAGTGACA
The DNA here is from genome assembly GCF_024509145.1 of Vidua macroura. Taxonomy (NCBI): domain Eukaryota; kingdom Metazoa; phylum Chordata; class Aves; order Passeriformes; family Viduidae; genus Vidua; species Vidua macroura. The sequence continues at coordinate 107,191,985 of NC_071571.1, forward strand.
TGTTTAAAAAAAAAAAAAAAAGGAGGGAGGGGAAAAAAAAAAAGAGTAAAAGGCACTTCTCTGATCAGGAATCCCTCCCCTCCACTAAATCATCCCGGGCACTTTAAAGCCATAGGAACCACTGAGGGACCCTTCAGCTCTGGGAGGCTTCACGACAGCTCTACACTAAAACATCCAGACATGAGCCAGCAACATCTTTTGCCCAATGGCCCCTTCTGCCTGGCTCTGTGATTAACCTCTTCCCAGCCCGTTGGGAAACCTTCTGCCATGTCTGCCTTCCCAACGGGATGCATTCCAGAGAGGCTTGATGCCCATCACACACACCAGGCATGAAGAACAAATGCCAGCACAGCTTCAGTTCCCTGCCTGTTTGCAAAAACTTGCCTCACCTGGAAAATTTGGCTGATGCAGGATATTGTTTCTGCCTTTTCATTGGGGGGTGGGGGGGGTGGGGGGTTAATTCAATTTTGCTCAGCAACTTTACAAAAGTTGGTCAGAAAAGTGTGTGGCTGTGGGAGGTCATGGTGAGGGGAAAAAAAGAGAATGGACACTATGAACAGTAATGGGTTCAGATGCGTGTGCTTAGCCTGCCACTCTTCTCCAGGCTAGATATGCATGAAAATGGAACTGTAGAAACAACCCCTCAATATATCTCACCCAGACTAACATCTGACAGGAGACACCAGGGGCACAGGGATTATGGATAGGCTGTGGATGGTACAAAAAGTGTGGGTGATGTTCTATCCATGTGGAATCACCCTCTGACAACACACAGGGTAGACACAGCCAGGCTGTGGCCGTGTCTGCACTGTAACCCCTCACAGCACATACACACAGTGTCAGGCAAAACCTCACCAAGGGGTGAGTGAACCTTTGTGGGTTAATCCCACTGGCCAGTGCCAGGACTCTCCTTGTCCTATCTTGCTCTAGGGCAGCTGCTGTGAATGTACTGGGAGGCACCAGATGCAGCAGTGACTGTCAGCAGAGACTGCTGACAATGGCTCCACTTTGCTTTGTGGCAAGCCCTGTGTGCTACACACCATTTCTTTAGCTGTTAGGTACCACTTTGGAGCGTTAAAATCCCAACATTTTCTTCGGGAAGAGGAAAAGGGGGACTGTTGTACAAAGGTCCCTAGCAGTGAGTGGGGAGGTGAGGGCTGTCAGGTGCGCTGCTGCTGTTGGACCATCCAGATCAGCCCCCTTCTCATCCCTCTTTTTTGATATCCATGAGCCTGGTGGGGTCTTCACTTTGATCGCTTACTGGGCAATCAGTAATAAACATCTCTTGGTAGGGAAGGAGGAGACTAACTAACAAAATATTCATTGCTGTCTTCCAAGACAAAATGAAAAGTCTTCACCATGCTTGTTCTTTGCCACATTGACACCTCAGTAGGATGGAGAGCAAACGAACCCAGGAAAATGTGGCAGTTTTAAGCCTAAATAAGTACTCTGTGGTGTTCAGCAGCAGCAGGCATAGTGCCATGGTGGTGCTAGCACATGGTGGTACTGATTGCTCCCCCTCGTTCAGGTCTTCAAAGTCACTGCAGTTTGCAGGAGATGGAGCACATACTAGACACGGTAGAGATCCAGATGAATTGACACTGCTCAAGGAAATCCCCTAAACTACATTTCTAGCAGCTTCTCCTCACCCATCTCACCCCCACCCCACATTAATTCCTTGCCTTTTTTGAGCATTTCTCACTGACTTGAGTGATGAGAGGAACTTACTGCTCTGAATGTCCAGTGTGCCCTCTTTATTTGGTTTACAGAACAAATAGGGATAGTGTGATGGAAGATGTGCTCTTGACAGCCTTCTTGAAATTGATATTTTGGCAGCACAGAGGTTGAGGAATCACTGAAATGTACTTTCTTTTTTTTTCCCATACTCCTGCTGCTGGCTCATACACAGCTCTGTGATTCCCACATCCAATTCTGCAAAACATCTGGGTATAGCAGCTTGTCTTTAAGGCAGACTTGAGAGTATAAATGATTTTACCTTTGGCTTGATGCATTTGCACAAGTTTGAAGGTGCTGTTACTCACCTTATTTCAGGGAGGCTTTACTATGTCAAACATTGGTAGTGAAATTTTCCCTATTGTTCCCATTTCAACTTGAAGTCCCTGCAGCCTGGTGGGCACCCCTAATCTGCATCCCCACCACCCCATTTTTTCCCTACAGGTCCTCTCTGACATGGCACTTGTGCGCTTTGTTAAGCAGTCCAGGCTTTAGAGAGAATTTTTTAAAAAAGCACAAATCCAGTCTCAGTTCACTTACACTTCAGTTCAGACTGTGGCTGGAGGAGGATCTCTTCAGCTCTAGGTTTTCCTCACAGTATAAATCCCTGTGACTGGATCCCATAAAACAGTCTCATAAGCTCCCTAAGAATTTGTCGGGATGCCAGGTCTGGCGTGCCTAGCCCTCAAAAACGGGGTAGCTGAAAGCAGCAGAGTGAAAAGAAGCCACACACCTTAGCAGAAGCAAGGATTAAGGGCGGGGGGGGGGGGGCAGGGAAGCCACATTAAAAAAAAACATCTTTTTTTTTCAGCCATTTGCAGATAAATGACCTCCATTCTTCTAATTAAAGAAAATGTGCAATTAGCTTAATCAGATCTGTGGGAAGAAAAGCAGTCGCTGAGTCTCAAAAGGCAGGTTCTGAGAAACTGCAGCCAACTTTTCCTGGGGCTGACTGGAGACACTACATCAGAAACAGCATGAGCCCTGCCAAAGACTTCTTCCTGTGAAAAATGATGTTTCAATTTAGGCTCCTGTATATTGTTTTCCTTAATCTCCTTCTCACTTGCTTACTCGCTTGATCTCTCTTGCTCTTTGACACTCTAAATAGAGGCATGAAGAGGTATTGCCTTGTACTGATAGGGGCAATGCATCCTAATTTCCCAATGAAACAAGATTGAGTTTATCATCTCAGTTCCCCATCTGCCTTCATGTTCTTTGTGATCCTTGTATGGCACCCAAGATTCAGAAACATTCAGGGGCTAGAAATTAGGACTTTCCTTCAGGAAAGGAAAATCGGACTTGTGCAATGCAGAAAGGTCTTGAAACCCTTAGTGCTTGTGGGGGTGAAGGTCCTGAAAGGCTATTGGTAATCCTTGTGAGGAAACTGGGCTCAGAGATCAATCCCTCCTCTCCAAAGACAAAGTGGGAAATTGTACAAACTGCAGGGCTGGTGCCCTTAACCATTTGCCAGTAACCTCCTCTGGCTTAGTCCACAGGCATTCAAAGAATAAAAAACAGTGAAGGAAGAAATACACACCACATTGGAAGAAAAAAAGTGGGTTTAAAGCATTATCTATTCAAGTAATTTTAAAGTCCAGTGTTCTTCCTAAAAGTGGGGAAAATCCCTTTTAGTCAGGCAGAGCAAAGAGCCAGCCCTACAACAATCTTGCCAAACCCACAAACTGGGCTGCAAATGGGGGCAAATGGGGACACAACTAATTATCAGAACAAATAGCCCTTATTCTGTCCATTCCTAACCATGCATTTCCAAAGGGTATTTTCAACTGACTTGTTTTTCAGTCATCTCTGCAGCCACACAGGCATTTTATATTTCTCTGAATGTTGCTCCTAAAAAGTGAGAGAGGGATACAAGGTCCATCCGTCCTTCCCCCCCAGCCCCTCCCACCCCTATTTACCTGCAGAGGCTGGTATTTGGCTCAGGCTCTGCTGCACTTTCAGTGCAAGAGATGAAGGCCACATCAGTGGCTATGGCTCCTATTTCATTCTCTTCTTCCAGAACAATTCCTCAGTGTCTGGCCAGTAATCACCACTTGTTCACAAGTGCTTGCTCCTCTTCATGCCCACCTGCAATTCAGCTTGTTAACATGCCTCACAAGACCTGGGCTGATATTTCATATGGGAGTTCTCCCTGTCACAGCAGTTGATAATGTCCTGGTTTTCCCAGTTCAGACATCCCTTTTCAGTCCTATGGGAGTGACATCAAGTCTTCTTCACTGGGTTTTGTGGGGAGCACAATTCCATCTTTATATTTGTATCTGCAGGTGCAGGTATGAACTGAAGATATGCCTGATGAAGTGCCTGCATGACCTCCATGTGCTGCCAAAACTCTGGTTGCTCATATGCAGACAGTAAATACCCCCAAACCCAGACTTTTTTCCTGATTCTCAGGATATCTTTGTTTCTAAACCTTTTTGTCCCACAGGTTTTCAGTCTTTCTTATAGATATTTTATAGAAAAAAAAATTATTTTGAAATATTCTTGTGATCTTTGTTTTTTGAGATTTTTTTTCTTTAACAAATAAATGCTTGGTTTTTCAGCTATGGCTTGAGTTTTGCTTTTGTTTGTTTATTTACAATTTTCCACCTAGATAGAAGTGCAGTTCAAAAAACCAGAACTTTCTTTGCTCTTGTTTTCTTGTTGACTCCTAATTTTTTTCCCTTGCTGGATAAGGGGAAAAAAATCAGGGTTAAAAATAAAGATGGGGCCCTAAAATATCTCCAAACTAACAATAGGAAACGGATGTGTTTAGTTTTTGGTTGGTTTCCAAAAATCTGAAGGAGGTAATACTTTATGTTAAAGATATTTATTAGCTCGGGTAATGAACACATTCAGATAAAAAGCCTGTTGCCTGAAGTGTGAGGCAACAAATAAGCTAAACCTTGACTATTCTACATCGTGTAACAAATGTTTTGGTGCAAAACTAGAACCTCTTGACCAGTCAGGAGGCAATAATATGCAAGTCTGTGTCACACAGGTCTGCATGCTGCGGATGAGATAGATTCAGCTTTGCTTTCAGCCCCAGGTTCACTTCAGGGAGTTATGGTGTTCATAGCAGGGGCTGCACCCAGTCGTGGCCATTGATTTTTAGCAGCCACCAGCCTGTGAGGTGGCTTGAGACAGCAGGGTTTTTGCCTGCATCCACGGGTCCCAGAGGACCCCCAGGTATTTGCCTGGTGTGACAGGGCCAGTGGGCTCCCTGCCAGCAGCTCCAAAATGTTGAGAGCTGGAGGCTGGCCCAAGTCTCTGAAAAACCCCATCACTAACATTTCTGACAAGATAAACTGCATTTTGAATGTGGAGATGACCTTGGTAATCAGAAATAAATCAGTAGGGTAATCAAAATTGATGGGTAAGTCAAATCTATAAAATTTATATACTGGAGCCCTATAGAATAGCTTGGAAATCCCCATAAGTAAGGTCCTGGCTGAAATTTTGGTCCCTTTGCTGCAGTAATTTAAACTTTTCTATTTACTTTGGCACTCCCCAGTTCAATGACTTGGCCTGATCAAAATGCTTTGATATGTCCAGCAAAAATAAAAAATATAAAAGTCCAAGGGTAGTATCTTGGTTTAGGACAACTGTGAACATGAAATTTAATCCCTGGCTTTGCAAGAGGGACTCTCTAGAATGTACTGGAGGGGAAAGCAATTAATACTGCATTAAAAAAAAAAAAAAAAATAAAAGAAAAAAAAAAAAAAAGAATGGTCCTTCCTTTTTGCTTTGTCCTGTAATTTGGGCCAAAGCAAACAGTGCTTACGCCACTACTGATGTTCGAAGTTCATGTACTGCTGCTGATGTTACGTACATTAACACAGCAGTCACTGGAAAGGAAAAGCAAGTGTAATTTGCCCAGAGCGTGGACAAAAGGGGACTACAGAATGAAGCTGGTCCTTCCATTACTTTATTTTATTCCCTGCTGTTAATTGCTTTCTCAGTACACCCTTGCTTTTGTCCTTTTGGCACGCAGGCTACCGTCATACTACACAGCTACCAGAGCCGAAATTGCTCCAAGACTCATTATCCCTTAAACAATCTCAGCTCGGGAGCTGCTGCTCTGACACTCTTCTAAAATCTATTTACTGGCTACAGGGTAGCCTTCATATCAGTGCAGGGAAAGTAGACTCAGGCCAACTCTCTGATCTACTTGAGCCTGATATGTGGCTTACTCTGCTTTTATATCAATCAAGAATTTGGCCTTGAGATCTCCACACTCTTGGTTTGACATAGAGTTTAAAAAAAAAAACCCACAAAAAAAACACCCTACTTCCAAATCTGTACCTCTCTTCTCTGCATTTCCTTCATCCCATCCAGACCATACTGCATACACTTCATGTCTGCAAAGTTAACCAAAGTCCTGGACCACTTACAGGCCATTTGTTGCTTTCTATTACACTTGGTGCTTGAGTTTACATCTATCTGTCCTCTTAAAAACATTTTGGAGAGAAGCATCACTTTTTTGCAGCACTAGTAAATATTTTTCCACTAAATTGCTCTGAAGTAAAGTTTATTTTCACTAACAAGAAAAGATGCTCTTCATGAAGCCTGCCAGGGATTAGTTTATGTTTTTCATTGGCAAAATAGGCCTGAGAACTGTGTATTGAGATTTCAGTGTCTGCAGTTGTCATTTTGATGCCCAATATTTTTGTTTTTTTCTAAGGGGCTCTTCAATGCTTGAGTCATATCTTCAGTGCCATAACCCCACAATCTTCTTTCAAAAGCACTTCAAAAGCCAATTTACCACCATGGGTTCTGAGCAACGAATTTGACATGGCAACTCCTTCAGAAGTTCTGTGAAGGAGTTTCCATCTCAGTCTTCCTTGCTTGGGATAATATATTTGAACCTAATAAACAACATGGGACAGGCTTGTTATTTTCTGACTTGCAAGTCTGCTTGCAAATTTTTTAAGCCCTTAGAGATGTAAAGGTAACAGTGCTTAACTTGAGCATCTAACTAACAATACCACCAGTACTAACCAGCCAGCAGAGAAGATAAACAGCCAGGTAATGAGGGGCAGAATTGGGAGAAAGATATCAGAAGAATGACAAACTGTATTTTTAGTATGTGTATTGAAGATGGAAGATTATTGACGATCAGTTTGGAACAGTCATGTAGGGGCCCATGTATGAAGTATCAAAGGAAAGGAACTCAGTTCATTGACAAGTGTGGAAGATGGAAGTTTACTGGCTAACAGAAGAGCTGGAAAACAGCTCAGGAATACATTAAGGGAGGTATGGAGGCACATCAGAGAAAAAAAGTCTTTGCTTCCACACCATGAATTGCCTCTATTTCCTGGTTTCCTAACTAGAAAATATCCCATGAAACAAGTTGTGTTAGTGGGGAATGACACAGCTGGGCCATATGAGCATGCAGCCATCCAATCATCCTTCTCTGAACATGGGGAAAGACTTTTTGGATGGCACTTTGGGGAGAGGACAACCTCAGCAGGAAGTCTAGCTTAGGGATCATGGATCAGGAAGACGGCAATGCTGCATCTGCTTACACTGAAGGAGTGACAGGCTTTTCGGAAGTTTGATAGAAGAGCCAGAAGTACAAGACTTCTGCTGCTCAGTGTGGAGGATCTGATGACGATAATGATGATGATAATTATTATTGCAGGAGACCCCCTATGAAGGGGTCTTCTTGCACATAAACCAGGTATGGGTTCAGCTACTGGACATGCAAAGGTTTGGAATCATCTCAGCTTGCTGCCTTCAGAAAAAACTGCTGCCTTCAAGCAACCAGTTAAAGGACTTTGCTTAGGATTTATCCATTTGTACTTTAACCATTTCAAATCATTGATTAAGTGTGACATTTCACCATCTTCTTATTGTTTCCTTCTCTATTATTACTCTTTACCATGCAGACTACATTCTGATGTCATATAATACTTTTCTGCACAGAAAAAATATCAAGGCATTTTAGGTTGCTTTTTTATCTTCGAGATACTTATCAGTTTAGAGAGGAAAAAAAAAAGCAATTTGATGGCTCAGGACTTCCAGTAAACCCATTCCTCACTGCAGTACCCACAACTACAAACGCAGCTTATTTGGAAATGGAGTGCACAGCAATGCACACATATTAAGCAGTTCAAATTCTGGTCATGCTCAGACAGCAGTTACTGCCATAATTTTCTGGCTTTGCATTAATTCATTGAGCAGGAACCTTGGCTTGGTTGTAGCATTTTTTCTTGTCTGAAAGATGATCTGGTGAATAGAGGACAAACATTGGAGCTCCTCTGTTCTTTCCTCTTCCCTCTTACACATATATACATATTTATAGGTCTGTTATATATAGATGCCAAACACACATATGTACAGAACATATACACATAGAATACATATCTGTAGGCACACAAATGAATCCTCACACTCTTTTCTAGGGCCAATGTGTGTGAAGACTTGAAGGGGCAGTTTGCTTCTCTGCCATACTCTTTTGTGTTTTCATTTCCAATAATCCAGCAGATGCCCCTAGATCATGTGAAGTGGAAATAGCTGCATCAGCTGCTTCTAGGAAAACAAAATAGGCTTTTGTGGCTATAATGTAATGTTTTCCTTGGAATACATGGTATTCCAGGCTCTCAAAGGAACATACTCTTTCTTGGAGTTCAGGTAAAGTATTATCTATCAAAAAATAAAATTATCAGCAGCAACAGCAAGGAAATTAGGCACACGCAAATAAATGCAGTCAGAAACCTGGCTCTTACCCAGAAGACAAATGATTTCTGCTTTTTTTAGGAGTTATGTACACTGACAGTGACACTGTCAGTTCACACATGGTAACACAGCTCCAACCCTAAGTGGCTTTCCAAACTACAGCACGTCTTGAGGGTTTGGCTGCAGGTATGTTGTGCTGGAAGGATATCAGCCCAGCCCTGGTGCAAGAGGCTGCACACAAAGCAAACCTCTTGTCCCCATGTGGGAAATGCCAGAGGACCTGGAGCGCAGGAAGAAGTGCCAGCCACATCTGTCCCCATGACATGATGGGCTTTACCATGCTAGAGCCAGCCCATGAGCACAGCACCATGTATGTTATAGCTGGTGCTTGCCTGAGACACTCTGGCAGCTTCTTTGCTGCCAGGTTACACTAGCTAGATGGAAAAGGCAAACTATTTGAATATTGTTCCAAGTGTGCCATGCAGGAGTACCTTATACCCCAAATTTGGGCTGAAAATAAATGAACCGGGGGGACAAAATTTCCTTATCTCTAGAAGTCCAGGAATAGTCTAAAACTGTTCATGCTGTCACTGGAAATCACAGAAATCAGAGTTTTCTCATCACCTTATGTAGAAGTTTACACTGCTGTGATCAGGTGGAAACAAAAGTAAAACACCTGACAGAATTGTGAAATGGCTTCACCAGCTGTGAGGTAACTGAGGGGTAGTACCTGGTGGTGCTGGCCAAGGAAGAGCTGGTCGCACATTTGTAAGAGCAATTGGAGAATGCAGAGAGCTGATTTTAAAGCCAGAAAATAAGAGGGGCTGTCACTACTCCAGCTTTCTAGGGGTGGCAAGAAGCCTTCATCGTTCTTGCCCACTGCTGCTCTGGGAGTCCATCTTTGGTATGACACAGAAATTATCCTAAAGGAAGAAGGAAAATCTGCCCAGAAAACTGTAGTGTTCCTGCATGAGAAGTCAAGGAAAGCTTGGAACAGTAAAATCTTTTTTGCTAATGACAGTTCTGAGAATTAAAAAAAAGAAAAAAAAAAAGTAGAAAAAAAACCAAGAACCCCTCAATCCCTCCATGAAATACTGATTAGATGCCAGTTCACATAGCTCTCCTTGGCTACTATGTATTATTTTCTGTATATTATTTATTTCTTTTAAAGACTAATAGATCCTATTCTTGACAGGCACAAAGCCAGGAAGTGGGATCTTATCCAGTATTTTCATTTTTTAGGACACAAGAGGCAATGATTGTATCAGAATATTATTTGTCTGCCCAAATCACACTCACTGTGTGAACCTCTGCAGAGGATTTCCATTCTCGGGAAAAACTGTTTTGTCAGACAAGAGGGCAAAAGAAACTCTCCTCATTTTGGCTAAGCCAGCTCAGTTAGGACAGAATCTCTTTTCTTGGGCTATAATCTCCAGAGCTAACCTTCCAACTTTCACTTACAGTTTTTTACCCAAAAACTCCTACCCACAGAAAGGATTGGACCTAGGATATATGAAATAGCTGAGTGCTGGAACAGCTGAGTTATGCATGAGGTGGTTGACACGGTAAGGTGAGAATCAAGAGAAGGCTGGTGGAGCAGAAGTGTGGTTGAGTACATCTGATTTTCCCTCACCACATGGGAAGCATGGCTTTCACCGAATGGACTTTCAAGCAAACAAATGTCAATTTGTATGTAAAGAAGATCTGACACGCTTAAATATGGAGGTGTTTCAAGAAATATGGGGAAGATCTGCTGGGCAGATTGGGTTCAAAGCTTCCATCCCAGTCATCCTGTAAAGCCCTAGGGACTTACAGACCAGTAAGAGAAGCCGACAGAGATCTTCATGTTCCCAGCTTTGTCTTCTGGATAACTTTAAAGCAGAGGCAGTCCCAGAAGGCAGGCACTATCCTTAGCCTTGCGCTTATCTGTTTGTGCACATTTTCTCCAGCGCTTAGCGTTACCAGAACCTGACTCATAAGACTGGCTTTGCTTTTTTATGAAGCTACCAAAGGGTCCTGGCACTAGCATGTGTGTGAGTGTCCTGATAAGGGTATGACAGCGAGTGGGAGGCCAGAAGTGGGTAATGCCACTGGTATGTTGAGTGGGGAATTAGTCTGCATGTATGGAATGACATCTTCTTACAAAACCTCTCCGAGACAGAGGCCGAGGAGAAAAAGTAGCAATGACAGTTCAGGATTCAGTCCACCCTCCCAAAACTTTCCATCCTTATGAATGGAGCCATTCACTGGATTCTGCTTCTCATTTTGCTTCTTCATCTTAAAACAGAGAACTTCCTCTCAGAGGAATAACTTCTGTCGTAGCACAGTCCCAGTGATGTCAGTGGAGTTACATCAAGGCTGATGTTGATCCTCATGTCTCATTGCCAGAAGGTTTTCTGGAGTTAGACCCTGAGTAACACATCTCTGGGAAGCACTTGCATTGCTTTGGTCTCAGACTGCTTCCTCTGAGAGCACAGAAAAAGGATTGAAAAATAATGAGATGAACCCACGAAAATGTTGCAGTTGTTTCTGCACAGAAGACTTTAAAATGGAAACACATTTTATGGAATTTTTCACACACATCCTCCCTCTCCCTCAAATTTCAATGTTCCCTTTTCTTCTCTTCTCCCTGATTTTGACATATTTCCACTGAGTGAAATGAAACGACAAATAGCCAGGGGCTTGCTCTGACATTTTCTTCCCCACCCCATCGTTCTGTCCACCCAGGCTCTTCTCAGTTTTATTTTTTGATTTTTAAATTTTTTAATTGTACATAATGGGAATGGGAACTGTAGGCTGTGTGTACTCATTTGCTGTAATCCACCCATTCTGCTGTTCTGCTGCTCCTTGCCACCTTTCTTATCATTCCTTCAGCAATTTTTGGACCATCTGAAGCTGAAAAAAAGAAAAATCCCTTGCTTGCAGATTCACTCTAAATTGACAGGGAGGGGAAAATCTGGCCCCAACATCTGACATCAAGAGCTTTATGGACTAGTCCTGCCTAATTTTAAGGGATTTTATATAGCAGAATTGGAAAGAACCAAGAGACACTTAAAGCAAATGCTCTGAAATACCAAGAATAACAAAGCACAGGCTTAATGAGTTCCAAAGTGTATGTCTGCTGTGAGTAATGATGCTTAATCCTGCTGCAAAATAATTCCTTTATATGTTCTTCTGGTTTTTAAAAAATGCATCACTGCTGCACTGGGGTCATAAAAATTACGAATATGTTTTCCCATGGCATGAAGCCATAGCATACTGTAAGGCATTGTGCTGGGCCATTATACACAGCCTGTAATCAGAAACAAATGTATTAAGTGAGATGATGTGATGTTACATGAGAAAAGTGAAAATAGAGCAGGGAAGTGTGATAGACAGTGACTTGGACCACAACATCAGCTCTGAACAGCCCTTTTCTCTTCAGAAATCAGAGCCTATGCCAAAAGAAGCTGTTTCTAGATACTGGTCTAGAAAAAAAGAGACATACTTCTTGCAAGAGGGGGGAAATAAAGCTTGTCTGAGAGCTGGGGTAGGCAAAAAAATATACTGAATTTCCTGTTCAGAAAGAGAAATACTGCCATGCGGCTGAGGATGGCTCTCTGTGCTTCAGCACAGGCTTGGTAGTGGTCTCAGAAAAGCAAAGAAGCCCCCCCCTCCAATCTTCCACACTGCAAGTTTCTTGCAGAGGTCCAAGTGTTGTCTGTGACATGGTGAGATCTACTGCTGAAGAAAGTGCTCTCATTCCTTTGGAGTTTATATTTCTGAGACTTTGCAGCAGTATCGGCTTAAAAATTGAACTTGACTCACATTAGGAGAAATAGAGCAACTCATTTGTCTCTTTGCTAATGTTTATTTCCTAAAAAAAAAAAATATGTTTGTGACAGCTGCTTTCCTTTTCAGGAGTATACCACAACTCTTTGGCATCAAAGCTGGATTTTAATTTACTGATTTAACTTTGCAGAGCACAGAGCAAAAGGTCAAGTAAAATGAGACTCCTTTAGAAAAATTACAATTGCTGTTAAGAAGTCTATGGGTCATTTGAATGCTCTGACAGTCCATTTCCAAGCCTCTTAGAATGGGCCCTTCAAAACTCCTGAGGCTCAGCCAATCCTGCCCTTTGGGAGATGTGAAGACTGGGCCATAACTGCAATGTACCTGTGGGAGCAGTCTTCAAAGCAAGTTATGCTATTTCCCAGGTGTGGGGAGAACAGTGGTCCCTAAAATGAGAGATGTACCCAGAATGACCTCTCTTCTATGCACTGATATTTTGCTTTGCTAGCTCTCCATGAGCTGGGATCCCCAACACACAACACACAACACACAAGGGTTTTCATCTGATTCAGGCAAATGCTTCATCAGCCACAGATGCCCTGCAAGCCAACCTAAATGAGGTTAAAACATAGCATTGGAACAGGCTACCCAGAGAAGTGGTGGAGTCACCATCCCTAGAACTATTTATAAGTCATGTAGAAGTGGTGCTTGGTGGCATGGTTTAATGGTGGGCTTGGAATTGCTGGGTTAACAGCTGGACTTGATGATTTTAGAGGTGTTCTCCAACCTAAACAATTCTATGATTCTATTGTACTGGGAGGACAGGAGTTCATAATTGTCTAGAAAGCAGATTGCTTGATAGTACTGTTTTCTGCATTCTCTTTTTCCTTAAAACTACCTGGTTTTATCAACAGAGTAGAGCACAATAAAGAGTACCAAAGAACCTGGATAAATAAATCCTGTCTCATTATTTACAAACCATCTCAGGAATTGTCTCAGCAGTAATCTTAGACAAGGTGTGGATTCACTGAAATCTACAAGGCAAGTGGTTGCTGCTTCTATGTCTTCTACAGGAAACAACTGCTCAGCAACAGAGGATTTGCAAATAATTGATAAAATCAAGACAATTAAACCTTGGTCATTGTAAAGCAGGGGTTTTCCTTCCCAATATCTGGATCTTAGATTAGAAATTAATATCTTTGCAATGAAAGAGAAGTTTCTCAATATTTGTTCCTACAGACTGTGCAATTCAAACGTGTATTTATGAACCACATCAGTGAGCCAGGTAGCTGCGTTGCAAATGCTTATGTGGCAGCATTTGCTTCTTTTCTATCCCTGTTTCTCCTTTATGAAACAGTAGGGCTACTTTAGTCCATAAACAGACACTGTTAGGGATTTACCATAAAAGAAATCTGAAAGACACTCTTTGTTATTTCCAGTTAACTTCCCCTTTACGTGAACAAATCCCCTTAGTGGATGACCCCTCTGTGCACATAAAGCTCTTGAGACTCCCCAACAGAGGAGACAAACCATATACATTGTGTTTTCTTGCTTTAATGAAATGATTGATTTATTGGTCCCAAATTCCTCAAAAACATTTGGTTTTATCCACTGGATTCCTATCAGAGAGCTCCCAACATCAGTCAAAATCACAGCAGTCATTCGCTACAGCGAAACGCAACTGAAAGGCCCTCCCAGTGCTCCCCGTTATTGGGGAGCCTTCCTTTGCCCTCCAAGCATGTCCCCTGCCTGGGCACCGATATCCCCTTCATCCTACAGTTGTTTGCTTCCCAGAATAGCTAGATTTGAGAACGAGAGCCTTCCTAATGGAGCTCGAGTGCATTTGTGGCACAATAGGTCATTTCTGGCTCACTTGCTTTCTTTTCAGCTCATGGGACAAAAAGGGACATGCTTACACCATTTGCTTACATTGGTAGGTAAAGAAAACCTTAAATGTCACATGAGTCACTTGCACTCAATTAATTTCTGCTTGTGATATTTATTCACGTTTAAGATATGACTTTTATTCTATATGTGACCTTCAGCAATGGAACTGATAACAAGAACATTACTTTGGAAAAGTGAAAAGTTAAACATTAACCAGAAAAATAGTTCTAAGATAAACATTTTGAATGTTTTTTCCTTCATATTTGGAAGTAACTTGTCACTTCCCCTCTTAGCACCCTCCCTCCCCCGCATGTTACTGTTGTGCTGCTGTTCCTGATACTTGGTAGATGCAGTAAGCACTGTACCACCATGGGTCTTTGAGCTGGCTGCAAGCTCTTTCTTGACTAGCTTTTCATTAGCAATTTCTAGGCCTTCTCATCTCCCAAGAAGCGCACTACAGAGAAGCCCATCAGCTCTGTGCTCCTTCTTCTACGCCTTGTTGCACATGGGATGTTGAGAAAAAGAAAAAAATAATGGATGAAGAGGGGAACAGGCTGAGAGGTTACCCAAATTTCAAAAATACCATAGGAGTTTGAAGTGCTGATTTTATCAGATGTCTTTTTCCTCCATGACCCACAAACTTAACTCAGGAACAATTAACAAGTTGAAATTCGTGCTACAGCATGATAGAGGAGGGTGTTGTGCAGCTCTGGTAGTTCAAAAGTCTTCATAACAGTTAAGAAATGAGTAAAAATTGAAAAACAGTCTTTGCTTTCAAAGCTGAGTTCCTATTTTACCTGTGAATCAATTATCTTTATATGGAGACACACTTGTGAGCTGCAACTCTGCTCTGAAATTACTTCAGCTTTTCTTCTTTAAGATTGTTGCCAGCCTCAGTTACAACCACATCAATTGTTAGAAAAAATCTGTAAATCAATAATATTACTTCTGCTTCCACCCATTTTTGGAAGTCCAGGACACGGGACATGCATATATTTTACTCAGTAAAATAGCCTAATTGCCTGTTGTTTGGTTAATTTGGGTAGCAAAAATAAACCATCAAAAGTAAAGATGAATGAAACAGCTAAGATAAAACCAAGGCCAAACAAACATTGACAACAACAAACTAGGTGTCTGGAAAAGGGTAACTCCTGCTCTGGGAGACATTCTGGGTGGTCGAGGCTCTGTCTCAGCCCATAGCAAGACATGGGTCCCAGGGCATGGGGCTGCTGGACTGCAGGACAGCTGAGGCAACCACCAGCCCCCTTTCCTGCTGCCTCCCCTCTGCCCTTCTTGCTCAGCTTATGCCCCCCATCATGTCTTGGGTTTGTTCAATCTGCCTTTCTTGGTTCAAATGTTGGACTACTGACAATATTTTGATCCACCCAGAAAAAAAAAACAAAAAACAAAAAACAGCAAAACCTATAACAAACTGTCAGGAAATCCCACTCCCTTTATTGATCTTTATACAATGGATTGGTAAAACCCTGCTACTTGTCCATATATCTCACTCTCTGTTCAGTCCCTCAAGACTTGTAGACAAAGTCTTGGTCCAAAGAATGACACCAGGTTAGACTAAGCTGTATCTATAAGGATTTCCTTTCATTAGTTCTTATTTTGCCATATATCAGTATTTCATTAAACGTCCTCTTATCCTTTGCCACGGAACAAGGTGAATAGAAACCTTCTGGTCTTCTTCTTTGGGACCATTTATAATTTCATAAGATTTTGTCATGTCTCCCCTTATTTATGTGTCCCACAATGTAATCTATGCTGGGATACAGGCTGTTCCACCAGTGTTGCTGATGCAGCCACTGCCAGAGAGCACCAGAAGCCTCCCATCATAATTCCTTTGTGCAAGATTTGCAGCCAGGGTCACAGACCCATAAGGCAGGCTTGGCTTAAGGCAACTGGGGCCTGAGCCTACCACAGTGAGCCTTCTCCCAGCCCTCCCAGTCTGGCTCACGCCCTTCCCCCACTCTCATTCCCCTCACTCAGCTCCCCATGGAACCCTTCTTCCCCAGACAGATGATCCCTTCCTGTCGCCTCCCTGGGATGGACTTCTTCATTTTTCCTTAGCCAGCTCCCCTGGACAGACTCTTGGTTTCTCACTGACTTGTGCTGTTGAGGTTTCTTGGCCTGGGTCCCAGGGTTCCTGCCTTAATCCATTGCTTCAAAGAGATTTGGATAAGTCTGGATAAGCTTCCAAGCCTCTGGATGCTTATTCAAAGTGCAATGCTGGGGGAAAGGGGGAGCATCCCTGAAGGAAGCCAGAGACCATCTACATACAGTCAAACAACTTTTTTTTTTTTTTTTTCCCTGAATCAGAGATACCTCCCCAAATCTCTCAGCACCTGTGTGTCAAAATCTGCATTTACACTAGTGGAAAACTATACCCTGGCCTCTGCATCTTGAAAGAAAATGCCTGGACATTTAGGCACACACATGGGCCAGCATCTCATCAGGGTGTCTGTTGCAGTATTAAAAGCTGGGATTCCTTCTTTCAGGAGAGCTTGGGCATGTTTACATACCACTGGGTATTTTAGGGGTGACTCACTACAGAAGTCCCATTTGAAAACAAGAAAGAACAGAGTTTTGAAATAAAGTGCACTGAAAGGGTATGAACACAGCAACAGATCACCAAAAAATGTGAGGCTGGATTCGCCAGCCCACAGGAGTCCTGCTGGGCTGCAGTATGGGGGGGGTGGTCCTGACTGAGCACAGGAGAAAGGGTGAAGCAGTTGTAGGAGCTGGGCCCAAAAGGAAATCTCTTCTATACTATCTGTCCTCTTCCTTACTTCTGATGTTGTGGATGGACTGAGAAAGTGCCATTTGGAGCTATTTCTGCATGTGTTTTGCATGGCTATGGTCCTGGTTTGAAGTCACTGGCACCTGCCATGAAGCTAGGCATGTTCCCCCAAATTAGAATCAGATTTTAGCCTCTCTAGAATCAAAACCAGCATTTGCTCCAACCAAAATTGCACCAGTCCTTCCCATTAGCCCCTCAGCATTCAAGATACATTCATTCATAGTTTAGTTTCCTGCTCCAAACATGTTTGCTTTGGGAAAACTGATCTTTATTTTCCATCTAAATGAAGCCCAGTTGTGTCATGTCCACCAAAAGAACAATCTGGCTTAAAGCAGCTTTAAGAAAACCACTATCTGATGTCCATAAATCTCTGTCTATGCCATAACCGCTTTAAGTCAGGAAGCAGTGGGTGTGCTCAAAACAACACATAAAGATAAAAGATTTCTAGCGCCAAGAACGTGGATGTATTTTGGAAGAAAACACAGGGGGCATTCTGTGCAGGAAGAGATGAAAACATGCATCAGGCTGTGGAGCCTGCCATGCCACAGCTCACACACTCCGGCTCTCCGGGGAAGCCACATCTTCAGATGGAAAGACGGAGGCACTGGAGGCTCCTGTCCTTTGGCACACACACAGAGGGAATGGCTGCTGCTTTATTCACTTCTTTGTCTTGCAGCAGAGCAGTCTGTATTCCTCTGTTCTCTAGGAGCTGAAAGAACACATCAGAGAACAGACCCCAGCCCCTTCTCTTTTCCAAGGACAGATGTTGAACAGTTCCTGGAGGTGGAAGAGGATTTGGACATCTGGCTATGTTGCACTCCTGGACTCCCATGAGGATCTACCCTCATCCCCTCCTGAGTGGAAAGGGTGTTGCCACAACAAAACCCTTACAAGCTGGTCACACTTTGACCCTGTAACAACCCTAAAAAAGCCATTACAACAGGTGATGCTGGAATAATTCCATCAAGGTCAAGGATATTTCTATCCCTTGCCCAGCATGTGTAAGTTGGAAGGGAAGAGAGGTCATTGCTCTCTGTTAAATGTATACCTGGTTATCAACCTACTTCTACATCTTACTGTTAGTTTTTCTTTTATTTACAGTGCAGAAAAAAAAATTAAAACACAGACACAAAAAAAAAAAAGAAGAAAACAAAACAAGACCAAAATAATAATAATAATAATAATAATAATAATAATAATAATAATAAACCAACCAAACTCAAACAAATAAAAAGAAGTATACATCCACTGGAGCAGTCTTCTTTTCCAAGAGATATCATGAGGTACTGCACTTACAGGAAAGAGAATCAATCCTCTGACTGGCTCCTTGATTAAAAGTCATTACTTTTTTCAAGCCATAATGATGTGTAGGGCAGCAAGTAACCAGTTTAGAGGGTATTTTCACTCAGAATGGTAGGCATATCACCTCTATCTTTTACTATCCATGCTACTTACACAGCTTCTTTCATGCTGGAGTATCCAAAAACTAGTCATATTGTAAAGTGCTTGCAAACTGAGTTCTACAGCCCATGTATTTTGTCTGCCATTGGCCTTCCTCAGACAATTTATTGTTGTTCTTCATCGTTCTTTGGGAGGGAAGCAGAAGGCACATGGAGGGCTGCAGGTCTCCTGTCACCCCTTGCCAGAAGGGAAAAGGCAATGGCAGAGGGCCCCAACAAAGAACATTGATTTGGCTTGGAGAGTGTGTGTCCCATGCTGTGCCACTGAGAGGTTGCACAGTGTTAGCAGGCTGTGGTGGCAGACTGCTTTGGGGAAATAGATGTTCCAGCAATGTTCCCAGGTCACCCCTTAGGACACAGCTATGATTATGCACAGACTCTGCCTTTCAAAATGTGGATGGGAATGGTGGTGCTTACAAGAAACCAGTGGAAATTCTGTCCTCAGTAAATACATTTTTAAAAAATTAATTATCAGAAAAGCAGTGGTTTTGTGTGATCTTTGTACATACTTGTTGTCTCTAACACAGGTTATAAAGGCTTTGGGCAGGAGCCTTCTCTGCTTGTTCTCTCCAGCTCCATGTCCAGATATGCCTGTGAAACCAACTGCATAAAACCATAATGGATTCTGACAGGCTGGTCCAAGAGCATCATGCTCAGTACCTAGCATCTCTGGGGGAAAACTGAAAAGCAAAAAGGTCTTTCTGGGCACAGCACCTGCTCTCTGGCCTCCCTAAAGTTACCCATTCCTTGCTGCTACGCAATTGCCTTTCCAAAGCCAGAGAAAATAAGTTATGCATTTAGGGACACTTATGCAACCTAAACAATCCAGCATAATTCTAGTGAGTGCAGCCATGGTAGTGACTGCTGCCAGGTGTCCAGCCAGAGTAATTAACAAACACAAGAGAGCAGAGCTCATGGAAGCAAGGGCAGGCAGTATGTTAAAGACACAGAAATCAGCCAGACTAAGCCTGGCTCTTCCCTAAGAGCAAGAGCAAAGCTCTGTCCCCCCGGAGCCTTCTAAAGCTGAAGCTTACAATAATAATGAAATCTCTATGGGCCCAAATGAGCCTCCCACACACATCTCGGGTAGGAGCTTACCACACAAGGAGTCCTGCTGAAATTAATGGGCTGTGTGTGGATTACAAGATGCTATTTGGAATAACTGAGGGTGATCTTGCAGACATTTTCCCATTGTTTTTCCCATTGTCCATTCAGGATACCTGGCTTTTAGTTTAACTGTGTCCCTTCATGAAGGAAATTAAACACAAGGAAGGAGAGAGAAGAAAACATATTTTTGTGGAGAAGCATGGTGTAATGGCTGAAGCAGAAGACTTGGTGTCCAGCCTTGGCCCTCTCATTGACTCCTTCTTTTATCTTGATGCAGTTATCCTTTCTCAGATCTGCCATCCCTC
This sequence comes from Vidua macroura, assembly GCF_024509145.1. Lineage (NCBI taxonomy): Eukaryota > Metazoa > Chordata > Aves > Passeriformes > Viduidae > Vidua > Vidua macroura. Next base: position 107,211,733 of record NC_071571.1, read on the forward strand.
TGCAAAGCAGAGCCTGTCAATCGGGCATCTGGTGTGATTTGATGTCGCAATGGTGACATGAGGCTTGAGAGGATCTCCCAGGATCCCACTGCCCATCCATCGCTCCTTGCGGGTGCAGTCCCTGAAATGGGTGATGTGGCTGTAGCTGCGAAGGAGGCAACAGCAGTGGCCTTTTCCTGTTTGCTTTATTCCCAGGGGTTATTTCTGGGCGGGAGGGAGGCTGCACTGTGATGTCAGTGTGTAAACAGGGAGGTGAGTGTCGTCAGGGCTCGGGGGGTGGAGATGAAGGCACGTCTGGTTCCCCGCAGAGGAGGGGGGACGGGGGGGGCAGGAAAAAAATCAGCTCAGATAAAGAAACATAAGGGAAATGGCACTGGAGCCACGGAGGAGGCGGCGGAGGGGGGAAAAGGCTGCCGTCCCCATGTAAATCGTTTGGGAAAACAGTGCACCGCCCTCCGTTAATTCCCCTGATTAAAACCGCATTAGTTTGTAGGTGTCAGGGACAGGCAGCTGTTTTCAAGGAAGCCCTGGCTCCACCAGGTCCTTCCTCGCCGGGCAGCGGCGGCTCTATCTGGAGGTAAATGTCAGCGAGGCGCGGAGCTCGCCGGCGCTTGTCCTCCTCCTGACAGGCCCTGGCCAATGTCCTGCTGCTGAGGGTCGTGGTAATTTACGTCCCTTCTGTGTACATTAACTTATCTGCAGCAGAGCTGGCGGGGCTCTTTCAGCCAGGCTGTCTCCTCCGCAGGCTGGGAGACTTTTCCTGCCTGTGGGACCCGAAGCGGGGACCGGCTGCGCGCCCCTGCCAAGTTCCTGCACCGGACCAACAACAACAAGAGCGCCGCGGAGCCGGCGGCGCTCGCCCCGACCCGCCGGCATCGCCCGAGCCCCGCGGGGGACACTCGTGTCCTGCGGCCCCGGGAGCCCGGCGACAGGGCAGCCAGGCGGCCGCCGAAATCCAGGCACTTGCCTGTAAGCCCCCTCCTCCGCCCCGACTGTCCTCCCTGGGTCTTATTCTGCTGTTGCTGCAACAGCTGAAATAGTTATTTATTATTTGCGGCTCCCACGGGGCTCCTTTCCCACCCCTCCTCCCCTGCCTCCGTGGAAGTAAGCAAGCAGCCTTCTCATGCAGGAGGCAGATATTTCTCGCTGGGCTGCAAATTTTGGTGGCCTCTCTGGGGTGACTATATCCTTGTGCTTTGCCCGGGAAGGATGTTAACACACAGGTACGCTGCTATCAGCAGCAAGATCACTCTGCCTGAGGAGAGAGTGAGGCATGAAGGCACTATCTCAGTTTTCCTCTGGGCATAGTTTTTTTTTCCATACAGCAGGGCATTCCCTCACATCCATATAGTTGGTTCTGTATCATCCCAATGTGCACAACTGAACACATTTAATCATCCAGCAGCTCCAAGGAGGTCTCCCTGATTTGGAGGTTTTGGGGGCCATTGCATTCACTCACTTTTTGTGTGATTATTCTCTTGTGGATCACTGAGGTCTTATTGGAAACCATAAAGGATGAAGCTAATTCTGCCTGTCTTTGACTAGGTTAGGCAAGGTTGTCCATTATCATTATGGAACTCACAAAAATAATGAGAGCAGAAAACAGCAGTGGCAAAGACCACATTGTCCAGCAGCCTGAACCCGCACCAGTTCACCCAGAAAGAGTTGATCTGCCAACCTAATTGCTAGTAGGAAAAAGGGGCAAAAACGTGTTGATATTTTTAACATATCAGAAAATGTGCCCCTTGCACAGTCTTTCAGGATCTCCTGAATGACCCCCATCAGGTGGCTTGCTTTACTAGATGCAAAGGGCCACTGTTGTATCAGGCTGTATCAGAAAGCCACCTATACTCTTTCGAAGTGCCACAATAATGTGAACAAGCAAATTACCTTTCTTCATCACAGGGTCTGAAAATTGTGTCTAATTAGGAGCTATTGGCTTGATCCTCCCACTATGTGCTTTACATGTACATCTCAGCCTAGTGATGCCTGGGTGTAGCTGGTAGGTACAATAATGAGTGTGTGGAAGATGATGGGTAACAATGTTACATTCTCAAAGCTCTTGGTGAGGATTAAGCTACTCAAAATAATAGAATAATTGAAAAAAAAACCCCACAAACTTATCAGGATTATGGCTACAGGCTGTATATCCTTTTTCTAGCTCTCCTCAGAAGCTGCAGGTCACCCAATGGTAGCAAGGGTGAAGCTGTGATGAGATGAACAACCTCAAATCAAGGGACAGGACCCACAACAGTACTGTGAAATACAAGACCTGAATTTACTGCTAAATGGTCAAATGCCGTGATTCTAAGGCCCTTGTTGGGAGACATTGAAAAGGTGCCTTGTGGCTTAGCTGGTGGCTAAGAATCCACTGAGTTTTTAGGTATATCTATAGCCCAAAGTTAGGCACCTACAGCATCTGTATGAGGCATGTAGACTGTTAAGTATTTCAGTTCTGGCTACCTCCCCCAGTCAGGAAAAATACCCAGGAGAGGACTTTGATTTAAGCTCTGCACATTTAGAGCTTAAGCCATGGTTTAAAAGGGAAGACTCTAAGTTCATCTAAAAGAAGAGGGCCATTTTCTAAAGACAGTCCTTTTTTAGATAGCTTTAGGGCAGTGACAGCAGCAGTAAAATCATGTTTGGAGTTATCACTCTGGATATTTAGGCATTTTTATGCTGAAGATTTCTTGTAGCAAGTACTAGACCCTGGTTCTGCTTCCTTAGGCCAGCTCCATAACCACTGGGCAGGTACCCCTTTTTTCTCCTCAACTCTATACAGTGAAAGTAGCTAAATTTTCCTCCTAAGTTAGGTACATCACTGGTTATAAAAATAAAAATATCAAAATATTCCTAAGACTTGATGTGATGTTTGTGAAGTTCACTGTGATAAAGATTGTGCTGTTTGCACCATTTTGACTGAAAGCTCACTAATATTTTAAAAATTCAGGCTTTGCTTATAGATTTTTTTAAAATATGGCTCAGTCAAAACTGAGGTGAAGCTTCCACAGGATTTTCTACATTTTGTTCTAAAGGTCATAACAAGAGAATAGGCTTTTCTGTGGAAAAGCTGACAGATTTTTTCCATGTGTAGGACTCTCTTTGTCAGAGTTTTCTGCTGAAATGACACAAACACTTGAATCATGAAGCACATCCCTTCCTTCAAGCACTTCCAAGTCATCATTTGCCTGTGTACATTACTGTGTTAAATCTGGCCTTATGAGTTTTACAGATGGACAGGAACAAGGAGTGGAGGATGATGGACACCCAGGGCCAGAACAGAAATAGAAGGAAATGACCAGCTTGGAGTCTAAGCAGACATGGATATGTGTTTCTTTCTGGAAACCACTAGAATACATCAAAGAACAGATTTAATCACGTACAATTGAGTGTGACCAAGTGTCTCTTGAGTGCTCCTCTCCTGAAACTATAGAAAAAATTTCAAAACAGCCTTTTTTCTTTTTTTCCTGATGAGCATCACACAGTCCTTTTGCCAGTCTTTCTTAAGACAAAAATCACTGCCAAGCCATAGGTCCAACGTTATGCATATGACATAACTTTACAGCCACTTGATGCAAATAATTTTTGCATCAAGTGGCTGCATTTTAAGGAAGCGGAACAGAGAAGAGCTAACAACTTTGCCTATTTGAAATAGATGTTTCCATGTATTTAAGTTTTACAATGAGCCTTAGAAGAAGAGCAACTAGGGTTAGTTAGAAACATATAGAAATGTATATATCTAGATATCTCTCTGTTCAAGATAAACATTACTGCAAGTATGCAGTGCCAGCACTGCCTATTCTTCCAGCTAAATCAAAACTCCTGTTA